>NW_008824031.1:1617953-1644091 GCF_000699105.1 Pygoscelis adeliae
AGCTCTTGCTTCTTTTTTTTATTTGCTTTCTGGCTGTGAAACATTTTTCCTTTTTCAGGGGCTATCTTATTGAGAACTTGGTCATAAAAAGTTACAACACAAATAGTTTTCCGTCACAGAGGCACGATGGTCACAGGAACAGACATGTTGTATTACTCTGTCTTAAATGTAACTCAGAATCTGAAAAATTTTGCGTTGGGCTTTGGATACATTTGTTCCAATGTATCCTTGCGATTTTTCCCCTAGAAGTCTTTTATGTATCAAATTGATTTGTTATGCTTCAAAGATATGATTACAAATCCCTGAAAACTAACCGGTGAATATCAGTAATTTGAATCTATGAAGCACATCAGTCAATACATTCACTCTGAAACCCCTGTGACATGCTCATAACAATGCTTCATTTTTATCAGCTTCCTTTCAGATCAATATTTATAGTATCATTCAAACATTTATTATCATAGAACAGTAATGCTCAGGATCCAAAAAAAAGGAAAGAGAAAGCATTAAATGCAGAGCACGCTTTTAATCACCTGCAGATCTCAGTGAGTTTTCACTTGTTTGCTTTGCTTAGAGTTCAAACTGGAAGGCTGTGGTCCTTTCAAGACAAGCCAACAGAAGAGCTTCCTGAATCAAGGTAGCAAACTCTTTCCTGACAATTTCAATCATCACGTTGAGGCTGGGCTGTTTGCTGGTGCTGATGGGAAAGGAGCGGCTGCACAACCGCCCAGCTCTTCCCCACCACGTCTCTATTACATGTGCCTCTGTCATGGCTCACTCCTGGCCATGGTGAGTGTTAAAGCTAGACACCCCTTCCCCTCTAACCCCAGTTATTCCCTCCTTCCCTGCATTCTCCTACATCTTAGGATCTCAAAGCCATTTTCAACCATTAAAGTACTCATCCTAATGGCAGTCCTTCTAGATAGCACAAAAATGAGGGCATTAGGGAGCACAGCACACTATGGGACATGGTTCAGTCCTTCCCCATCTCTCCTTATAGCCACTGCTGCACGCTGCTACAATACCACAACCTGCCCGTTGCAGAGCTCTGGCTCCGGTATAAGTGGGGAAGCTGCACCTTTGTGAGTGCTGCTCTAAATTCACATCCAGAGACTCCTTTTTTTTCACACCATCTGTATGTGAAACTCCTGGCTTGGGAAATATCAGTAGGAAAGATTAAACATTGGCAAAGTTATGAGTATCTGAAGACAGGATCTAACAAGAGGAAGTGCCAGGCAACCTTAATAGGCTGTGCTACCAGCCTCGCCTATAACATATCTCTCTGTTTACTGAGTAAGTAATGTATAATTATGATGAGTGATTCAGTCTGCTAACTAGCCAGAGCTGTCAGAACTTGGCTGTCTGCACGATTGACGGAAAGAGGATCATAATAATTTCTAAATGTGACTGATAATGTGGTTTACATTTTTCACATTGTTAGCTCATGCACATTGGGATTTCTGGCTGGTAGGGAATAGATATAGTTTCTATTACTTTTGCCTGGTTTTATCTCAGTTCTTAACAGTTGGTTTGCTTTGGACGAGTGGTATTAGCAGCATCCTGGCATTCTTTACATGTCTGGCACTTTTCTGTTTTTATTCCTGGACAGTACACCAGGGAAATATATTCTGGCATGTGGTCTTTACCTTTTCCTGAGCCAAGTTAACCCATCAACGTATGTCTAAATAGAGACGCTTGAAATATTCATAGCTGTTACTGCTAAAGAACCAAAGTAGATGCCAATGTTCAGAGAGTTTACAGTTACAGAGGCAGTGGAAAGAATCCCTTTTATTTGACTTCTGATGTGCACACAACTGCAAACAAACATCTCCAAACTCTTCAATTGCTCGTGGAGTCCATAGACTTCATTTTAATAGCCTTCCATGGGGAAAGATTAAGTGCTGCAACAGAATTCCCCTATTTTAAGGCAGCTTCTGGGTCTTCAGAGGAGTTAGTTAGCAGTTTCAAAGCTGCTTTAGCTTATGGTATACTCTTCTCTCTTAACAGAGAAGAGGGACTAGATTTAGCTCAGGAAGCCTGTGTTCATTGCTTCTTCTAGCAATCTGAAGATGGCAGGAGTTTGGAGAAGAGGCACCATTCAGCTGCCTTAGGTGTTCTTCCCTTGGTCTGTCCAAGATATATTTTGAAGAGACTGGTCTTTCAAGACCCTTTTTCCTATGGAAAAACTGGGAAGCAGACCCAGTTCTTTGCTTAAAATAATTTCAAAGGCAAGCGTTTCCTTGATTTGTGGCATTAAATATGGTATTCCTGAAGGATGACTCCTGGAAAACAATACATTATTTTTATACACACACCTGGCAGAGCACAGAAAGACAGGCGCACCAGACTGAAAGGGTCCTCAGGAACCCAGCCCCCACCTATGCCACATCATGTGCTCCCTTTCAAAACCATGCCAAGCTTGACCTTAGGTTTTCTCTCTCCTCTGTCTGTAATCAGGAAATTGTTTCAGAATCTGGTTGCTGAGTTGGTCAGATATTGTCTTCTGATCCCAAAATAAGCATGTTCCTATATGGCTTATACCAAGAAGGTCCTTCACCTTGAAACGGTATTTTCCCTCCTCATGCTGAGCCCATAAATGCATCAACATGGCAGTCGTCACCATTCATTGTGTCACTAAGCTAAACAATCCAAGTTTTTTTGGAGTCCTGCTTTTCCCAGTCAGAAATCATCTCTCCTTATGGTGACCATACAATGTACTCAGGCAAGCTACAAGAGCTTTGCACAGCTCTGCTTGTGCTACCCCCTCGCTCCTAGAAACTCTTCTGCCCTTACATCTTGGGAGTGTAGTTGACCACCCTACTGCTGCATTATGGCAATGTTCTGCAGTCTTTTTTTTTTCCCCTCACAGTCATTTCCAAATTATGAACTTCTAATATATAGCAGAATTATTATTCCCTCGTGCACAACCTTGATTTCAAGCTTTTGAATGTAATTCTCAGGTCAGACCAGTTTTTGTGTGCCAGTCCACTCCTTCTCTCCATTAACAGTGCCTCCCAGCACCTTGTCATGAGTAAATTGCATTTGGTATTAGTTAATTTCCTAATAGTCCTGCCAAGCTCATTAATGAAAATAGTGAATAGAATCAGTGCCAGACCTTATCCTTGAGGAACTCTGCTAATGACCTCTCTTCAGCCTAATATTTCCCCTTTAACCCTATCTGTTGCCATCTCCCTGGAAGCTGGGTCCTTACCTATCTGAGGTTTTCTCTGTGAATCCCCATCATGCCCATTTTATTCATAGTTCCCACATGATGGTGCAACTGATGCCTTCCCTGATTCCAGATAGACAAGAGCTATAGCATTCCTACAATATTGTTTTCTTTCAAAAATTTTGAAAGCCATTGACTAGTCTGATATGAGCTGCTTTTTATGGTAAAATCAAGGTGCAGTATAATCCCATTTTTCTTTAACATTCTTCCTTTTAGATTCTTTCAAAGTCTGTTTCAAAATTATGACCCAGTATTCAGATTAGATTTACGCAGATCATTTTCCATTCTCTCTCTCTCAATATCAGCACTATAGGTGCTGGTGATGGTCACCTGGTGCCATCCCTCATCTGTCAGGTTTGTTCAGGTTACTTGCACGCAGACAGGAATGTCACATGTGAGCAATTCCAGTTCACTGGGGTGGGATGGAGAATATCTGTCCCCTCTGCCTCTCCCTTCCCAAGTACCAGCCTTTGGCAGGTGTATGGCTTCATTCAGAAATGCAATTTTGATTTTCTTGTGTTAGTTCATTGAGGTTTATTTATTTCTACTTTTCTGCTATACAGTCAAACTTTCTTTGCAAACAATACTAGATGCTCTGACTATGACCACCTTATGCATGCATCCTCCCAAGGCCAGAAGTACAAGCAGTTTATGTTTTGCTATTAGGAACCTCCTCTGCCTACAGTCTCATTTCTGATCCTGGAAGGTCTGATGGTACCACTCAGAATATTTCAGATCAATTCAGGATTGAGAGTTGTGAAAAGAAGAATGTATACAATGATAGATTTGTTTTAAATGTTTGGTCTGTATGAAATTGTGTAAGCAGTTAGAAATGCCAGAAGCAGTTGCTACAGATGAAAGACTGACAGGTTTCCTGCACCTGGACAAATTGTAGGAAAAGGCCAAGTGAGCTGGGGGTATCTCAGTGCTGGAGGTGGCAAAGCAGCCATGGGGCCAGGCTGTCCCTAAGTGTGGGGCAGCCACTGCTGCAAGAGCCAAGAGGCGATAGTCACCAGCGCCTCTCCTCACCAGCGCCTCTCCTCACTCTCTCAACACACACAAAACCAGCAATACCCTTAGATAAATATCGTTAGAGGTTCTCCATAGCCCTCCATCACTGCTTCACCTCTTTATCTTCCCAATGTCTCCCTTGGCAGAAGAGGCAAGATCCTCTGCTCCAACCTAAAGTTGTAAATTCAATTTTTCATATGCTGTTGGGAAGCCTTCAGCTATGCAGTCATTCTGCTTCCAAGTTGTCATATAAATGCAGTATATCAAGTAAGGAGCATCCTGATAATTGATATGCCTATACATGTGGGTAAAGAAATATAACATTCATTTTTCATGCATAATTACACACACACACACAGAGACATATATGTATATATGTGGTACTTTGGCTAGTAAAATGGATTGCTGTAAATTTACTTTAATACACCTTATTTAAGCCTCTCTTAAACCCCTTATCCTAACTCTGTTTCAAACCATTTCAGAAATTTTTTTTAGTTGTTTTTCAAGGGGGAAAAATATCCTAGTAAACGCTAATTGGTGATGCCTGTCTTATCAGGAATAAAATAGTCCTATTGGGGAATAATTCTTCTCCAAGAAGTTTTTTATTGTCAGACTAGTAAAAATGAGTTAAATGTAATTTTGACTCATCCATAATAATCTGTTTATAGCTATGATGGTTATTTCTGCTTTCTACAGAAGCAATCATTTGCTAGATAGAATGGTACTGTAATCTTAATTTATCACATACTTTTTTTTGCTAGCAGTCAGCTGACTGCAGTAAATATCCTAGTCGGAACAAAGGTGCAAATAATCAATACATCTGTTCCATTTACACCAATAATGGCACACAGAAAGATTTGTAGGCCTCCAGTATAAAGGAGGTGCACTACTCAGTTGATTACTCTTCAATAGCTGACATGCATTTGAGTTTCACTTGTCTGTAAATATGACAAGAGACTAACTATGCATGGAAAATGATTGAATGTACGATCAACACCCTCTCATACAGAGTTTTTCCCTCCTGTTTTTTTCAATGAAATTCTCTTGGGGAAAAAACACCTTGCTTCTCTTCCATGGGAAGAGATTTCAATTAGCTGGCTGCCTACATTCCCACTCCACACCAGACAGGCCTTTTTAATTCATTTTAATTCAAACCCAGACATACTGTTTGCTACAGAAAGGAATCATAGCTCATGATGGCAAAATTTGCCTCAGCTGTCTAAAATTGCTCAGAACATTAAGGGCTTTATTATCTAAATGCTGATTTGATTATCAATACTTTAATCAGAGAAAAAGAAATACTGTCGCTGCTTGGAAGTTGAGTAGGCTGGATGGAGAAAATTTATGACTAAGAGTCCCAAGAGCAGGGACCTGCTGAAAGGGAAGAGAATTGTTTGTTAATGAAGTAACTTTTTGTATACTCTCTCTTGACATCAGGTGCTACATTAAAAACATATCATAGTCTCTAAAAATTAGGTCAGTAAGAGTCCAAGGCATGCTTTGTAGGAAAGGAGAACTTGTTCTCCATCTTTGCATGTACAGTTTGTTTAAGGTGTCAGGTCCAGGAACATTTTCCTTTTGCCACAGAAAGGTGAAGTGCAGTAAGACAAACAGCTATTCTAGGATGACAGGCTGACAAGAAGCCACTGAGCATTACGTGTTTACATATGCTTTTATTTTGCTAGCAGCTGACACACTGCAGTAAATAATTGCTGGGACAAGGGTGAAAATGACCAACAGATCCATTCTGTTTAAATCAATAAAATCATTTCTTATACATCAGGAATGACATGATGCACATTGATGAGGTACTCATGGTGCTCCCCTCTTCTTCTAAGGGTAACCCTTCGACTCAGCATTTTCTGAGACAAGTCCCTCTTTATAGTTTCTCCACAATTCTAAACCCCAAATTAAGACACTCATTACATTAGTTAGCTTTGGAAATCTTGACCCAAGGCTCTCCACTGATCCCTGGTGCAGAAAGACAAAACTACATTATGGACTGTAGTGGTAGTAGTGACGGAGTGGGAGAACAGGAGACAGTGCTTTGGGCGAAGTGTGGTGCCCTGCCCCAGCGGCAGAGCTGAGCGGTGTGCGGTCTGGCTGCCAGCCCTTCGCGGGCCGAGAAAAAAATGGAGGAAAGAAATTGATAATATCGTATTCTCTTTCCATAGCTTTATTATCTCAAGTCTGCAAATAAGACTTCCAGGTCTCTTCCCGCTGCTCCCTGCCTAGCACACACAGCTCACGAGGTGGGTAGGAGGGAAATAAATGAACAGCACAGCCTGCAGGCAGGTGGTTAAGCAGGTAGATATACTCCAGCAACAAGAGCAGTCAACTGACAACCATGCTTTCATCAGCAAAACCCCACCAGGTGACATGATATGGCTTGGTTACGGCCTGAGCCTGCAGTAATCAGATTGTATCATCTAACATTCCATTGAGTAGGTGGCAGGTGCCCAAATTTTCATCTCATCCAAGCTGCGGTACATCTAGGTGTGCACAGTAACAAAACTATAAAGATGTCTCACCGTACCCCTGAGATGATAGGAGCCAAAGTCCAGGAAAAAGGGGAGGCTGATGGTCCAGTCTTCCTGTGCTCCCTTTATACTCAACAGAGAAAAAGAGACTTATTCAGCTCATATTTCATCCAAGTTCATTAGCTCACTATATTCACATTGTTACCAGTGATAGTCTCCCATTGTTTAAAACAGCTGGAATAACTATGTACAGTGGCATATACCCAGAACTGTGCTAAAGAAAACAAATTTAGATGGCACTCAAACATGAAGAAATGTCAGATTTCTGCTCACCAACAATTTTTCCTTCTGAATAAAAAAGTCTTATTGAAAGTGTGTATCACCTAAAAACAAGCATGAGGTTAAAGCTGCCTGGACAACTGGATAATACGTCTTCACTTAAATTTGAAAGCCTTTGATTTTGCAACTTTAAAACTGTTCTTTTAAAATGGGCATTTTTGTTCAATTTTTGTGATGGTTCCTATGTAATACTTTATACATTTCCTCTCATGTACTGTCAGTGGGGGTTTGAACCTTTGCCTCCAGCACAGGCTGCTCATATTTGCATTATAGGGGCTAATCAACTGCTAAGAGGAAAGTGCTGCTTTTCCAAAAGTGGGATGGACAGGTCCAGGTGCCCTGTCCAGGTGCGAGGCCAAGCCATGGGTTGAAGCAAGAAGTCCACCTCAGCCAAGCTCTTCCTCTGCTCCCTTGGTAGGTGCATTGTCATGAAAGGGTGACAGGAACTGGCAAGGGGATTTGAACGTGGGGGTCTGGTGAGATGACAGAAGCATCTTGTGCTCTTCCGTCCCCCAGAAACAAATGGTTACTTCCCTGTCAGGACAGGGTGCTTAAAAACTACTTTGGAGGCTTGAGAGGGAACCCCTTTATCCCTGATGAATCTGGGCTCTACCACCAGGGTCCATTCTGAGCAAGCGTGCACACACACATGCACACACATGCTCACAGCATGAGACTTCACAGAAAACTTGTATTTTAAAAGCCCCAATCAGGAACTCCCTCACTCAGATTTTTTTTTTTAAATCCATATCTTTCTGTTTTCAACTCTAAGAAGATCTTGCTTGTGTAAATGTCACTATGCTGTGTACAAAAAACAAATAAGTATAATTGCATGAAATTATTGAAAAATGTTTCACCTATAGGTATAAAATGAAATAGTGCTGGTTCATCATTTTCCTGGTTCTTTACAGCAATACTGGCCATCAGAGTATTACAATGGAAGAAAGTAATCCTGTGACATCAGGAAGCCAGAGGCACAGAGTTAGCTCAGTCCTTAGTCTCTACCTGCCATGCTTTTGCCAGAGAGAGATTAGTCTGCCTCTGATGGCAGCTTTGAAAAGCTTGGCATGCCTCTTGGATTAGCCAGCTCCCACTACAGATGTAACAGGCACCAATCAGGTAACAACAAATTATTTTCTGTGAAGTTATGCTGCAGTTCAGCTACGGGTCCAGCTTGCACTGCCAGAGCACCTAGACCTCCTCGGAGAAGACCAGGGCCTGAGCCTAATGTGATCTGTGCTGCCTGTGGGGTTGCAGACCGAATTTCTCCGGGAAGACACATCTGATGATTGCTATCTACAGAGTCACATGCTGGTGAGCCCGATTAATATGAATGTAGTGGGATAGAGGAAGAGCCTCCCAACCTTTGAATGTATTTATTCCCGAGTGAAGCAGCATGTCTGACAAGAGCTCTCAGAAATGTAAAGTTTTATTGCCTCATAATGGAATAAAAGGATTAATTTAGAATAGGTCTGTAGCCACTTGTAAAATATTTCATTTTAATAATTTATACTAATGGAATATATGATCTAGGGAGGGTCACATGGGTTGCTCCTGGGCAGTTGTTGACAAGGCAAATGTGGCTGGGGAGACCTGGGCTGGACTCTTATTTGCTTGTCCCTGGTGGACTTGTAGGATGTTAAAAAGAGAGAGTAAGAACAAGCAGCAGACAAAGCCTTTAATTCATCTGCTCCTCATGTCGCTGCAGAGCACTCATCAGATGGCAGAGCTGATCAGCTCAGCAGGTTCCTAAAACATGCACAAGGAGAAAAAAACTTAAGCTTTTATCTCTGTAATAAGTAATGAATCCTAATTTCCCTTTCTAACATTAAAAAAAAAAAAATTAGCCTTCTTGCGTGAGCACAGAAGAGCTCAAAAACAGCAACAATCTCAGCTCCAAGAGGCGTGCAGAGATCTAGGGGTCACAGACGCTGTTGTGGGTCTGAGTCTTAGAGATGTGGCTGAACCAAGAGCTAGATGCAATAGGCAGGAATTATGCAGTCTGTACGGAAAGAGGGTTGTATCTCTTTCCATACATGTGCTGTAAGTCTGTTATCTCCTTTTATCCATCTGAACTGTGTTTGTGATGGATATTTCAGATGCTCAGTCCTGTCCAAAATCTGAGAAAGGACTTTGGGAGCTCAGCATTGCACAGGGACTCTTAACAGAGAGATTTGCAGAAATTCTTCAGTTCTGTTTCATCTGTGTCTTGTTTTATAAATCCCTCTGCACTCTGACAGTATCACGCAGACACCGATGCCTCAGCAAGACTTTTCCTTCAGCCCTTCTATATGTCCGCTAAGTCCATGTAAGAAAAGGCATCTCATAAATATTTTTCAACTGTTTCTGTCAGCATTAATAAATCGGAATCAACAGAACTTGTCCTCACTCCTGTCCTTATTGAAAAAAAATGTTACACAGAAATTCCTCATTGTTCGGTTCTGTTTCATCTGACAGTGTAGAAAAACATGGGACTTTGTCCTACCTCTGCCTCATTTTTAAACATTAAAACTTGACCTCTGCTTACTGCTTACTTCTCCAGCTTTGCTTTCTTTAAGCTGCAAACATTTTTTTTTTCATAAAAATTTACATATGTAATTACTAAAAGTACTTCAGGAATTGTTTGCTAAAGGCTCTATGTAAATACTAATTATCAGTAATTAAAAATCCACAGCTATTAGGAAGATACTGATAGGGAGAAAATACTGCTTAGGAAGCAACTAACATTTGTCTAGGCAAAATTAAACATCAAATAACTTTCTAGCTATGTAATTATATAATGTGACTCATCATCTGCTGCATAAATGAAAGTGCAAATGGGAGAAAGGTGTCCCCCCCACACATGCACACACACCCCAGCCTGCTTACAAACCGTGCATCTTCAATATTGCAAACTCGTTTCATGTTGGGAGGAAAGAACATTTAGAGTTTCACGTTACAATTGCAGAAACGTAACAGCTGCATTGAATGTTTTCTATGGCATGCTAAAATCGGGTGCTTCCAGGCTGATGATATGCAAACTTAACTCTCCAGGTCGTAAAATGCACTGGGATTCTTTCTTGTGCCAAGTAAGCGAGAAAATAGCCTGTGTAAAGAGTCGAAATAAAATGCAGGAACAAATGACATCTGCTTCATATTTTTACAAAATCTCTACGGTGGATTTTCACCTTCCTTGATGTATTTTTTAACTGCTAATGAACTTGTTTCCTTATTAACTGTGGTTCAGCATCCATGTACTTGAAGTGGAATTTTGGCCCATCTACAGAAGTCAAAGGGCATTTTGCCACTGTTGTACACGGAATTATATTTTCATTTTAGTGATTTATTACAGATTTCAGCAGGCTTTGAATGAGCCTTAGTCCATCTAAAATTAATCAACTTTCTGAGCCTCGTGGGAAAAGTAAACAGGTAATCTATGTGCATTACATAGCAATCCCAAAGTTTGCTCTCTCCTGTACCTGCTCCTGATGGTAGGGGAGAAAACCCACTAAGCAAGCAGACAGGCAAAGGGGGCAGCAGTTTTACAAGGGGTGCAAAATAGATTTCTGCTCTCAGAGCACAGGCTCCATCTCACTCAAACCTGTCACTGTAACGGGGTGGCATGAATGCCCCTGGAGCACAAAGCCGCTGCTGATGCTCACCTCTGACAAGAAAATGATGCAGCTTTGAGAAAGCCTCTCTTCCCATAATAATGCTTAGCCTTGGCACACTCAGTGTCTGCAGTCACATTGTCAACAGGAGCGAAAAGCCACTGGCTGCGTGAAGGCAGCCGGGCTGAGCTGCCTCCAGAATTCATTTTCAAGTATGTTTTTATTCACTTCTGTGGAGTTTATTTTTCCCTTTCTTGCTCTGCCATTTTAGGCTCAGATGCAATACAGGGAAACACTTCAATTATCTCTGGATCAGGCCCTCAGATTGTATTGTGGCTGAGGCTTTGAAAATTGCCCTTATCAAAACTATTAGCCGACTTGCCTGTGCTACTTTGAGCTGGACTGAAAAGGGCTTGATGGGACATTGAGTCACTCACAAAACACAAGTCAGGCGGGAATAACAGGAGTTTCGCTGTCAGGTTTTGACTTTCAGCTTTCAAAAGGTTTCTCAGGAAACAGCCATCCTGTTCCCTCTCCGTGAGCTGCCAGACCCAAACTCTCCCTAGCCTAAGGCTAAGGTGGGGCAGAAAAGGGCAGTCGTTTGGGCGAAGTCCGACCTTGCCTTGGCTTGGTTTGCTCCTGGCAACAGGACAACACCAGCCTGGTGCTGAGGGCTTTTACCTCCTGGGACATGAGGCTCCCACCACACCAGTTCATGGGGCAGCTCCAGTAAACCTATTGCTGGTCTCTCTGCCACCAACAGGTGATGAGAGCCAAAAAAAAAAGAGTGCAACCTCTGTGGCTCTGCATTTGCTTCTGCATATCCCTCGCCTTGAGCCCAGCCTGCCTTCGGTACACACCAAGCATGGGAACTCCCTGACATCTGGAAAAGCTTAGCTGTCATGCAGCTCCCGAAAATACAGTTTTCTAGCCTGTAAGTAGTACTGGCCTCCTCAAGTCTGCCAGTAACTAATGCTTTGGATCAATATTTTGTTAATTTACAGCATTTCCTCAGTCTTAACTCAACATTTTCATTCTTCCCCCTCCTGCTTTCACTTCTTTTTTTTTTCTCTTTTGCTTCAACAAAGCATGAAATCATTGTTTGTCAAAAGATAATCTGTTTGCTGCTGTATCTGGTTGTAACTAATGATATTTTCTTCAGTCTTCTAGATTGTTGGGGAGACATGTAATTGTACTCTAAATAATTTGAGATCAGTCAACCCAACTGCTATGCTTGCAGGTTACAATTAGGAACATGCCAATCAAACCCTCTTGGTCTTATTTTTTTTTGCTTCATTTACCAAAAAGGGTAGGTGCAACTGTCCTGGACAAAGAGAGAGACGCCCTCCCTCCCACCAGTCCCTCTCGTCCCCCAGCCCAGTCTGGTGTGCTGTGGACGAGGAACTCGACAAAACACAGTGGCAAACAAGGCACATTTAAGCATTAGTCACCTACCCAATTCACGTTCATCATCTAGACCTCCTCACAAAATGGACAAGGAGATACAAACACTGAAGAAGAGGACTACAAAAGGCAGCATGCTGCAAGGGGTGGAGGGGATTCATCTGTGGGGACCAGAAAGAAGTGTTTGGGGCAGGAATGGAAAGGAAAAACCCTTTGGAGGGATCTTTGCTTGGTTCTGGGTGGAAGGCTTGCATTCATGCACAGCACTCAGCCTCAACTCTCCCTGCAGGAAGGTCCCTCTCTTCTCAAACATGACCAGGTCTTTCTCTTAGTTGAGAAGAAGTCCCATCCTCCTCTTGCTCTCCAACTCACAGGCTAAAACCCCAGCTAAAACACAAGGTAGAGGACACGAGTTCAAAGCTCTCTCCTGTCTGAGGGTATCAGAACCTGTGGCGTCCAGTTACAGGTGGGCCACCAGGACAAGGGGAATTTGAAGAAGGGAGGAAGAACATTTTTTTTATCACCCCTACTGAAGCAATTTGACATTTCATGGAACATAAAAACATTCATTACATATGTAAACAATGTATAACTGTGTGTTAGCTGTTAGCAGCAGCACCAACAATAAGAAGATCTGGCACCCCTCTTCAGTGAATGCAACGCCATGGAGTGTTATGAGTGACTTAAGGGGGAAAAAAAAAGCACCATGTTTCCAAGAACAAGAGTGAGATGAAAGTGCTTGTCGTCCTCTGGTGAGAGGTGTGTCATGGTAATGCCTTCCAAAAAAAGTCACCACTGAGCTCTGCATGATAGTGTATCACTCAGGATGGCAAAAGGGTGGAGTACACAGAAAGAAAGGGAAAAAAAAAAGGTAGCAAGCTATCAAAGTTTTATAGTAGTATCTGTCACACACGCTACAGGAACTGTAACTGTGTTTGGTGAAATGTTATCACCAAAGCATCCCTCAGTAAGTGGTCAAGACCAGACTGCTTGTCAGCAGGCCAGATACCAGCATGCCCAGGGCGAGGGTCTCTCCTCCAGGACCAAATGTGGGGCCACCTGCTTGTCACCCGCCTGACAGGGCAGGACATGGACCCGGACTCCAGGTGCTCTTCCCTCCCACCCACTTTCCTTCACCTGATCCCTTCAGGTCATTCAAACATATTCACAGCCCTCCTCCAACTCACGTCTTTTCTCTAAAGTGGAAAGAAAACAGGTTTTGAAACCTCAAGAATTGCTGGTTGTCCTCTCATCAGCTTGGGCTGGGATGCCAAAGTGCATCATTTACAACAGTGGGAATATCAAAAAAGCACCCCAAATGTGGACTATTTATTCCAGGGCTGTCATTCAGCTCCCTAAAGATTGCTAAAACTAAGCTGAAAGCACAACTAAACCAGGTTTTCCGGCAAGATTGTCCTTATTTCCAGCTTCTTGCTGAACTGTAAAAACATAAGCTGAGCCTTTCCTGTGGCTTTAGATCATCTGTGTCTGGGTCTGCCAGAGACCGGTGAATCCAAATAAGCAAGGGGACAGGATTAAAGAAGCTAAAACTGTTTTGAGTCTGATTTTATATTCAACTCAGGACCAGCTTCTCTTGTTTTGGCAAGAAGGGAGGGGGGGGGTGTTTGTGTACACTTAAGTGTGTTTACCTTGTGGTAGTTTCACTGGTGGTGGGAATTGCAAATGTGCTTGCTCATTCCTCATGGTTTCACTGTACAAGACAAATAGAATTGATTTAGAAGGAAAAAGCCTTGCCAAGGACAGTAGTAATGGCTTTGTGCTAAGTAAATTTAATGCAGTGTTCTTTGGCCAACAGCTGCAGCTTTGGAAAGAAGCAATTCACCTTCTCCCCAAAATAACCATGAAAAGCTAAGTAACTGGCTGAGAAGCTAGTTTATGCACAAAAAGATTCGAAGGCCTGCAGTGGTAGCTAATAAAATCAAACAGCTATCAAAAATCATGGCCAGCTGAGCCAGTGAGTCCCAGGAGGGAGGAGGAGAAAGGGGGAGAGATAAAAACTCCTAAGAGTGGTTCTCTCTGTAGATTGAATATATACTCTTTTATTCTGGGAAAGATAAAATGGAATAAAAGTGTCAGAGACTGCCAGTTTTAGGTATTAAAATATTTAAAGAAATAATCATTATGATATTAGTCCAAAAAGTTTTATTCCATCTAGCAGAGGTTAATACATTTCATAGCTTCTAGGGGCAGAAAAGGCTATTAGGATCACCCTGATTAGGTTTAATATAATTCAGGTTCAGTAATAGATGCAGAGACCTGTTCTGCCAGGCAGACAGCAAAGGATAAGGTCATTCCCAAAGTCCTTAAGAGAAAGGGGAGCGAGCCAGACACAGATCTGCCAACCAATTCTCCAACAGAAGCGAGCGGAGTTTGTCTGGAGACATGATGTTATTTTATGATCAGGTCCAACACCTTCCCTGAAGCAGTGAGGTCTGCTCTGCAGGACTGTCCTGAACCGGGTGTGGGGAGGACCAGAGGGATGACCTTCCCTCACATGCGAGAGCCATGCTTTGCTACAGATGCACAGCACCTCATCAAATCTCAGCCCACCTCTTGCAGCATGTGGGAGTCTCCTCTCCTCCCTCCCACCCAGGTCCGGGCTGGTTTTTGGACCAGTTACCACTGAGAAGAGCCTGCTGATGCCCTGAGCCAGCTGCTATCATTGTCCCATGCAGACCATGCGATTTCTTCTCCCCATTGACCTCTCCAAAGAGCCGGCTGTGGGGGACGGAAGAGCAGCTGGGCTGGCTCTTCTCACAGCTCTTTCAAGCAGCCGCATGATAACCAAATGCGATAGCGCTGGTGGGTGGTCTGGCTGCAACCTGCGGCTCCTCACAGGGAGCACGGAGCAAGTTAAGTGCTTCAAAAGGCGGTTGTGTAGGAAGCTGCCTCAGACGCTACCCGCTACAGAGATGGGTAGATAGGACGCAAGCTCTTCCCTCCCCTGGGCTCCGTCACGTCCCCTGGGACTGCAGAGACGCACCGGGTATTTTTATTTCCACACCAAACTTAGGCTGTTCACCTCAGGCTTAAACAGAGGAGCATGAACATCTTTCCAATTTACTTTTGGGGTTGTTTGTTTGTTTACTAAACCTGCCCCTGTTTTGGAGGAAAAGAAAAAGGCTTTTAAAAAAGTAGCGGCTGGGAAATTTGCCCTGGTTTATAAGTGGAAAAAAGTAAATATACAAACAAGAAGAATCACCTTTATTTTCACCACAAAAGATGTTTCATCATTTCCCAGCCACCCCCCCCATCAAATCACTGCATTTTCTTTAAAGTCCTCTCTTTTTCCAAGAGTGACAAAGGGTTTCTTTGAAAAGCTTTTGTTTGGTGCTGGCACCCCAGGCTGCAAAACCTGGGCCTGGCCCTGAGCTGCAGGTACTGCCGGTCTCCTTTACACTTTTTCTCCTTTCGCCTTGGGACAGCACAGAAAGAGCAAAGGATCCAGTGAGGCCACTTCTGAGCCTTATGTGTTTGTATCTTGCCTCTGTAAGAGAGTTCAAGTGACTTTGTTCTCCAGCTTCATTTGTATGCTTGGAGCCAATCCTGCCATGGATCTAAAAACCAATCATTCCTATTGATTTCATTGTGAATTTGTCATGTGGAACAACAGTCAGAAGAAAAGGTTGCCTTGTAGCTATAAGCAGAAAAAAACAAAACCCAAAAACCCCCACCAAAAAACAACAGTAAAAAAGGAACCCAGAAATCTCCTTTGCATTGGATACGCATCTTGGCATGTTAAAATCACCCTTGAGCACCTCCCACTGAAAATTAAAAGAAAGTCTCAGTTTTGACACCGAAGCTGAAAAATGTTATTATTCAACAATTGGTTGTGGGCATTGTTGATGTTATAATATATCTCATTTCAAATCATAACAGATGAGTGATCTCTAAATTGTTGGTTCAAATGAGATAATACTCCATCATGCTTTCCTTTGCGACACAAATCCACATAACTAGCACAGTATAAATACAATCACTGGCTGGTATAAAAGCTTCAAATACTATTTTAAATCCTGCAAGTATGGCTGGTGCTCAAATTGACAGCTCAATGCTCTGTCAGTTCCCACTGCCAATCTCATTATGGAAGTAAACGGCTCTATCTTATTTTATCCTGTTCTATACATGATGCACTTAAAAGGACTTAAAAAAATCTAGTAAATGGAAATATATGGTACAATGAACAGTTAAAAATGTCAGTTGAATTAGTGGTTGTGTGATATCTTTTCAGCATACAATATGAACACAGATGCTGCCTTTTATAGAGGTTTATGCATACGGGGAACGTGAAGTGGAACAAATGAGATTTGAATTTTATTATTCTTTTATAGCATTGCATTGCAGATAGCTTTTTTTAATTAGCTCCTATCTCAACACCTTTGGCAACTCTAAATAATTCAGAGAATCGTAGTGGTGGTGGTGGTGGTGGTGGTGCTGTTGTGGTGGTTTCTTTCTCAGAGAAGTAGCCCTTGCGAATGGCAAGAAGCTTACCTATCACCTAGTTTAAAAATGATCCCCCAATTAAACAATTAAACTCACAGGGAGTGCGCTATGGTCCGCTCAGTCTTAAACCCAAATCAGCTACCAGATGCATAGTGACAAATCTATCCCAAGCCCTAAGAGGTGCCAGGAGTGCTAAAAGTTTGCTTCCCTTTTCATGAGATTTCCTACATGCTCCCCCAAGTGGAAAAGTCTGCAGAAGTCAGTTTGATGGAGCGGGGAGCCGGTTCCCCACCAGCCCCTCAGCTCACCTAAGGAGGGACAGGAGGGACCCAGTGCCACCGCGCAGCTTCAGGAACCTGTTACCACCTCCTGGCCTGGCATTACACCCTTAGCAATAAAACAAGAGCTGGATATAAAATAGGCACGCAAGCCATCACTCCCAAGACTTCAAAGCAACAGGCGGTATTTTATGTCAAAATAAATAAACAAATGTATGTAGACAGAAGCTGATGTTTATGCTACATTGTGTGATGCGGGGCGGGGGGGGGGGGGGGGATAGTACCACCAGCTCCGTTTCTAGACAGCACATTTTTGCACAACTTCTTTGTTGAAAAACTTCAGGGACACGGTGTCTTATAAGGATTCCCTCGGGCTCCCAGCCTCTCCCTCGCTTCACAATGTGTGGGCAGGATACAGCTGTTCAGCTTCACTGCGTGGTCTTCTCATCCTAACTGTTCACATAACGCAAAAATTACGTCCCTCAAGGCACTATGGAAATTCACATCCTAACCCAGTTTCAAATGCATCTTTATTTCACAGCCTAGCGCAAATATTACGTCTGCTCCAAAGTCCACTGTTTCAAACAATACTGCAGTGCCTCAGATTAAGTCTGTGGGATTTCTTTTGTACCTAAAAAGGACAAGGAATTTCTTACTCTTTGCAGAACAACAGAAAATAATTATGTAGTTTAAAAAAATCACAGTGATGTATTTCCCCCTCCCCCAGTTTCTTTCAAGGCAAATACAAACTTCAGAGAATTTGTGAATTGCACAAAAGGTCATTCTGGGGGCTTAGCCCAGCTCAACAGAAAGGAGTATTTTAGATTAAGTATTGCGCTATAGCCTGTTCACCTATTCCAGTTGAGTACTCCCCATTCACAGGAGAAACAAAAAGGATTTCTGCTGCTGTACATCATATAAATGCAACATGATATGAAATGTTTATAGACATGGATTTAAAAAATTTCTAACTCAAGCTTTCAGCAATGACATTAGTCTGAAAAAGTAGTCCTTATGTTTTTGGCATCCATTTCAAGCCTGGGAAGCAAGCACAGAAGAATGAGCTCTGCTGAGAGGGTCTGGGGAACCTCTGTCCAATATCAGGCCTGACCTGGATCCTTGTGTGGCCCCGGGGGAGTCATATAAGGCCACATCCAGAAACGAAGGGGCTCTGAACGCAGAGCCCCACTGAACGCAGATCCTGGCCCCACCACCACGCTGTGTCAGGGAGGGTTTACAGTAAAAAACACTGATTACTGCCACGTACATTCTGCCCGTCTCTCTTGCTCACGGCCCTCAACTCTGTTTGCACTTCTCCCCCAGAAATGTTGTTCATATGTTTCCTTTAGCTCAGTTGTAGAAGAAAAAGACATTTGCCAGGTTATGCAATAGGGAGTTTGGTAAAAAATGCGATTGCAAACCCAAGCTGCATGAAATGGTCAACAGAGAGCCCTGGCACGGGCACCCTGTGTTAAGCCTCAAATTTAATTCAATCCATCAGAAAACAAAAGGAAAGAGGAAAGAGGATAAGAGGCTGACATTTTGGCAGCATCTGCCTCTTCAGAAGACAGCAGGTGCTGCCAAAATATTAGGCTTTCTCATCTGTTTTCCTCATTGTTTTTGTGATGGGGGGAATTAAATCCTACAGTTGCAATTGATCTAATGTGCCAAGGCTCCTTCCTGATAATTGATGATTTTCTTGATCTCCTTTTTTTGACACGCCCTGTCCCCAGATGCTCATTGTCCCTCCAAATCTCTCTGTGGCCCCTAAGTCTTAATTAGATCTTGCAGGTTCTGTTTCTGTGGTGCTTTCACTGCTGCAGGTTTCATTTCCACTCCAGGTCTGACTTCAGGCTCCAACTGTCATTCAAAGATGCTCTACTGTTCTTTGCCATCAGCTGCTCACATGACCTACCTTTTCATAGCAGTTGTTGTAGCTGCTGCCCCAGTCCTCTGTGAATGGCTGCTGTTCACCTCGGCACTCATAAAGAGGGATTGACGGCAAAGACGGCAAAGAGTGGATATGAAACAGTAACTTTGGGTTAAACCTAAGGAAGGAACTTGGGCTTCATGACACAATGCAGAATTCAGGTATCTGGTTCAGGAATGGAGGAGAAAAATCTAATTTACATCTCTGCACTGTGTTACACATTATGCACTGAGAAATGAGATTTACAGGAAAACAGAGCATTGTCATTAGCAAGGCCAGCTGAGGGGTGTGTAAGGCATTGCATTTCTCTCAGGCAGAATTACCTAGCCCAGAGCTGAGGTTTGGATGTCTCTATGACTTAAATCCCCATCCTGTTTAAATGCCCAAGTCATGCATTTAGGGGCACAGTAAGCAGCATGGATATTTCGCACTATTGCCTACCTTGTGGTTAAGCCATGGCACAGGAGGACAAGCCAGAGGAAACACAAGCCCAGCACCTAGAGGTAGGGTAACCAGTTAGAAGAGGGGGAGCTGAATTTCCAGCTCCTGCTCCCTAGATTTTCTGGAGACTTTCTAATGTAAAGGACAAGGGCCAAGGCAGAAGTCTTTCCTCTCCCATATGACAGCCTTACTTGCTCAGAGTTGCACTCTCTTTTGCTTGCTCTTCAGGTAGCTCCGTAACTGTTTCCTACCTGGATGCCAAGGTTCCTAGCATCAGCATGTTGTACAAAAGGTGGTTTTGAATGAAGTCAGCTCTCTGTAGCAGAGTGGTAGGTGTGTTTTGAGCATGTTTAGTGAACTAAGGCCTGCAGGGCAGGGGATTTTAAAACCGAGAAGCCTATGTTTTTGTAAATCCAACCAAACATAGGTAGGAGGTAGACACCTTCCTCTTGGACAAGATAGCAGTACGCCTATTCTGGACTGTAGCAGAACTAACCTATAAAAGACTTTGCAAGAACATTTACACTCTTTTAGGGTATCTCAGGTTCTGAGCTGCTTAGGTAGAGATCTGCTGGGTCATTAGTTTTGAGTGAGGATCTAGAAAAGGTCCTCTTCCACACCAAACAGAACATCAGACATGGTACACACTTGTGAGGAGGGAGGAGAGGGGGCTCTAGGCAGACATCTCCATGGGAAGACTGAATAAAAGGTGGCACATTGTGAGGATGATACTGCTTAAAGCAAACTAAACTAAACATTAGCCACAAAACTCCCCTGCCCTGCAAGTCACCAGCCACTTACTAACATCATGAGACAGTGTTTTCATTTGTTTTTCTGCTCCAAGCCCCAGCAAGGAGAGCGGTTTGTCTGCTGGCTGACAGCCTCTTTGGAAATGCTGGTGGCTTCCCTCTTGACTTCCTTTCCCTGGTGTACCCTGCCCTGTGGTTTTTGGCAGCAGAAGTGGTGACTTCAAAGCAAGCAGTGGGAATGAACTTTTAAAAGGTGGGCACTCAGTAGCAGCCACATTAGCAGCTGACTATTTCAGAGAACTTATTAAAAGAGAGGGGCCTTAGTAGCAAGGGATACATTAACAGCTACAGGGTACTTACAGCAGCCTGTTCTTTATTTATCAGCTGCCACACTGGTAACTAGCTTTGGCAGAGTGGCAGTCTAAGTCAGGAGTCTGGGGAACAAAAGAGGCAGATTTCTTTCTGCAGTGTTTAGATTCTGCATTTGCAGACTGTCTTGCTAAAGACACAAAGAGAAGAGAGAGATTATGGCTGTGATAATCTACATAGCAATGCAAGGTTTAGGGAAGCCGAATTCCAGTTCACCTGGGAGAGGGCAGGGGATACCAGAGGGCGTTTGGATAGCAAACACAGTGCCAGTTTTTAATGGAAGCACACAGGGCATAGAGAGGCAATGAATTCTACAGTAGTGACACATACTTTGGAGGGGATGGCATAGGAGTATCACAGTGGCAGACTTTTAACAGTTCTGAGTGCTCTGGGCACACCCGGCTTTCTAAACCCATTCAGCGCAGCTCCTACCACAATTATCATAGCCACATTTTCAAGCCAATGTTATGTCAGAAGCACTCAGTATATGGAGCTCTTTGGAAAATTGGCTCCTACTTTTTGGCAGTAATTGAAAGCTGAGCTCTTAGGAAAATGGAAGCTCTAAATGCTTGGATGACATTTCTCAACTTTGCTCACAAATAGGAGAACCTGTAAGCCACAGAGGCAATGCCATCAGCCATCTTTTAAGGATATCACCATCAGAGAGACTATTATTACATTTGCTCTTCTATTTCGTCTTCGTGAGAACTATAAGACAAAATTAGCAATAGCAGTGTGACAGACCACTACAGCACTCAGATTCAAATATCCCATTTTAATACACAGCTATATCTAAACAGAAACAGCACTGATGTGCATGTAGGTAACAGTATGGGTAGTGCATGCCTGTTCCTTTAAATGGAAGGAAACGCCAGGCAGTTATCTCCATCAGATTTTATTATATGACATAGGATGAACAATTACATACTGTGCAATAAGCTAAGTGAGGTTTTAATCGCTGCCGCATTTATGGATGGTTTATCCTGACCTTTCATAGCCTTAAAAACTAATAACTGAAGCAAAACGAAGTTTACCAGCTCCTCTCAGAAACTAGCCATGTGAGCATAATCAAATCCCAGGCATTAGTAAAGCCTGGATTCCTGAGCTGGTGAAGAACTGAGTCACTTCCCATGTCAGATGGTGCTGGACAAGCAATGTCTTTTCTTTTTGACCAAATTAGAAAAAAGGGTATGGGTTTTATGGCTAAGGCCAAATCATCACCCAAAGTAAATTACACTGAATTTGCAGCTTTCATGGTCTGCATACTTCATTTATAAGACAATAACAACCATTGTGATATCTTTAATGAAGAATACTTATTCTAAGAAATGTGATGCATCTAAGCATAGTTATATAGAAATTATGCTAGATAAATGTCATACTAAAAAGGGAGAGCTCTGTCTTACAGAGATACCAATTCTATGGAAAGATTGTCTTAGGCCAAAGAGATTTGATGAAGTCCATGTGTAGGTTAGTAGCAGAGCTATAAACAAAACCTGAAGTCTCACCTTTTCTCCCTCTTCATTATACCAACACTTTCTGGAGAGGTGAATGAGATGACAAGGAATGAGAGATGCTATTTAACACAGTTTTCACATTAACATTTTTCTGCTGGTCCCCTGAAGACCCACAGCTGTCGTTAGGACTCTAATCCAGAGTTTTTTCCATTCTAGAAAATTTGGAATAAGAGTTGCCTCTCCTTCATGTGTTCTTTGCATGGCATTGATTTATGGACTTTCATGCCTCTTGCAATCATGTGGTGCCTTGCAACCCTAATGCATCCAGGAGGCAATCATTTGAAGTAAAAGACTTGAAGAATCACTACCAGGAAGCTAACTCTAATGATAATCTCTTTTCACCATAGCCATGTTTGTAAACACAGGAATACAAAGCTGCCCCGTTTCAGCTTATTTCAGACATGAAGGAAACAAGATACTGTGACTCTCTCCCCTTCTTTTTCTTTTTCCAAAAGGGAAGGCACATTTGCAAAGCCTGCCTGGAGCAAGCCCTGTCTACCTGTGGTCTACTTCAGAAGTGTGGCTTTTCAAGGCCTCTCGCAGGCTGCCTCATTCCAGGCTTGGTGACAAAATTGCCTACAGCAATACTTAGCCATTTTATTTGCCACCCTCAGCTGCAAATGCAAAGGAGCAGACACGCCTCAGATTAAACTCACCACAAACATTCAGAGAAGTTAATTGTTGTGATCTGACCCACAAAAGAGAGAGAAAATGCACATATCCGATGAGTTTGCAGGCATTGCTCCTTGCAGCTGCACAGCTGTCCTTCACACATGAAAGAAACAGGTCTGGCTACCAAACATCTCTTTCAGCTTTTCCTTCTGTACAGCTATGTTCAGTTTTCCCCAAACCACAGCTCTGCACAACATCACAGCTGCCTGGGCCAGATCCCCAGCAGTTGTAACCCAACCTGGCTCCATGGATTTCAAACACCTTTTCCACCCACTGGAGAATCTGTCTGCAAGTTGAAAGTACTTCCCTCTCCTCCTTCCCCGCCTGCCACGCAAACATACACACACACATCCACATACATGGTAAATGGAATGAGTCCAAAAAGTTTTTCTTAACTCTGGTAGCATTATTTTTTTTTCTTTTCCAAATTGACTTGTAAGGAAAACTTTGAAAGTTTTCCAATGCAAATGTTCCTGGGGCAAGAGGGATGAATGTAAACAATAACTAGAGCTTGGTTCTGCAAGAACTTTTAACATGGAGTCCTAAGTCTAGCATCCTTTCCTCCTCCTCTTCTTGCCCTCCTACAGCTAAGGTGTATAGTACGCATTTGTGCATCACTCCGTCAGACACTCCTCATAGCTGCCAGATCACTGAATATGTGGCAGCTTCTCCCAGGGAGGTAGAAATGTGCTGGTCTGACATTTTTTATGATGACTTTCCCCCAGCGAGTCAGAGGAAGATAGTCGTTTTCCCTAGTTCATGTGGTTCGCTGAGAAACAGGTAAGACACAACAGAGAAGCATCTCCTGCTTGGCTATGTGAATGTGAAAACTGTTGGGAAAAACAGAGAGAAAGGGTCCTACCTTGAGGTAATTAGGGCAAGGGGAAAAAACGGAGGACATGGAGAAGGTGAAACCTTTGGTCCCTGTTTCATAGTTTCTTTGGGCCTTGAAGTGGTTAAATCAAAGAGCTTCTGATTTTCAGAATTGTAAAATGGCAGCCCTCTCAGATTAGACATCATTAAAGTGGGAACGATCACACAATATAAGATGCTGGGAAAAGGAGTCAAAAGGTAACAAAGGCGTCCGGTTTTATTTGCTAAAGAAAAGATAATCACCAGAGTGGGATTTTATGAAGTCAAGTTGGATAGACCTACTTTTACTCTGGAAATAGTGTAACTTTCCACTAGAGGAACTGCAGTTGGGCTGGGTGAACATGCCATGAAGAGTTCAGGGAAAGACCATGAACTTTGGCCACTCCATCATCTACAGCAAATTTAGAGCATCTCTGAGCATTTAGTAAGTTCTGTATGAGTCCCTGATAACCGTCTAGGTACAAGCACATACAGAGTGATTTTCTGAGTTCATACAGCTCTGGGAGCCAGGATGATCCTGTTCTGACACATGAACAATGTTCAGCAGATGGAGCCTCTCAGTGCCTTTGCAACACAAACCACAGTAAGACTATTAATGAGGCATTATCATTTAAATTAATCTCTCCAGTATAAAGTTGGCGGTGGTGGGCTACTAATACATTTCAGATAACCATATTACCTGAGCATCTTCTGGGTAAATCAAACTCATGCAAAGTTTTTAGCTGATTTCATCATCCCACTGCCTCTTTTCCCTTTGCAAGACTTTAACACTCCTTAGCATATAGGCTGCTGTTGTTGCAAAAATTTTGTTGCAATTAATTTTTTTTAATTGGTTGATCAATTGGATTTGAAAGATGCAAGGCTGATGGAGGGAAAAAATGCTCATTTGACTGGATCTAGTTGTGAAATACACTACTAATCCTTAAAGATATTTGGATGAATCCTAAATTCATATATAGGATTGTTGATGCTGTTTATTTTTTAACTTCTAGATTCATAATGCCCTTCATGCAATGGATCAATGTAACCATACTTGTGGAAAAGAAGATGGCTTGTTGGAAACTCCAGCCATCTGCAAGGCTGGCTTTATATATGATTGTTTCCTTTCTTTGATAAGCAACACAGGGATTTCCAGATTCAGCAACTCAGCATCTTCCTTTAAAACATGCACCAAATTTGCAACATACCATAGGCTGGCTTTATTAGATTAATTAAATAAACCTATTAATTTCCAAGTAAATGAAGAATATTTTTAATCATTGCCTGTGAACCACTTAGCACATTAACTTGTCCCTCTGAAGTCATTTACTTAAGTGTGGCCTCAGTTTGCTTAATCCATAACTGGTCAATAGTATATTAATATTACAGTCTCATTTTGGATCTAAGCATGTCTGAGCCTATTAAACTGTCACCCTGGATTTACTTGCAGGGAAAAATTATCTGCATTCGGAGATAGAGGGAGAAAAGTATTAAAGTGAATCAAGAACTAATGAAATTAATCATAATCATCGTAAGTACTTTCAACTGCTATCATCCAGTGGGAGATGCTGCTACAGGAAAGTCTTCCTGCTCTATTGTTTTTATGGCTGAGCTGTGGAGCGTACTCTAGCTTTTGTTTGTTCCAAAGAGACCGATAACAGTCTGGTGATCATTTGGAATCATTCCTTTTTTTTTTTTTTTTTTTTTTAGCTAAGAATCAACCTTAGAGACAACCTTGAAATACAAGCCACTTCATGCAAAGCTTGTTCTACTGAACTAGTTTAATGTAGGTCAAACCTGCTGTAGTTTGTGTTATAATTCATTCAAACTGTGAGACTCCATCTCTTGCTGTTTACTTTTACTGCACTGCTTGTGAACCTAATATATATAATTTACAGGTCCAAGACAATAGGAAAGAGCAAGTCAGGAGAAAAATGATCTATGTCCCTGCAGTGTAAGATACATTCAGATATACAGAGCCGGATCCTGAGCTGTGTAAATCAGAATAGGTGCACGGTGCATTAAAGCAAATAAAGCTATGCAGATCTATATTAGTGTTGTAAGATTATCCTTTACAGCACTCCTCTTAATTAATGCAGAAGTTTTATAATCCTTTAATAATACTTGAATTTTAAAAATGGGTTTTTTTTCCTTCCAGCTGCTGGGGTCTGTAGTGGCAAGACACTAATCTGTATCTTGTTTAATACTCCGTGAAACTTTTGATGGGTTCCCACACACATCTCCTTTGAATTCTTCAGTTGTCAAGAAACTCTGGTGTTGTATGGATTAAACAGTTGAAGGAAACCTCTGATGAAGAGGAACATGACAATGGGAAAGACAAAAAATAGCAGCAGATCAAAACCAGTTATCTCTAAAAACAAATTCGGTGCTATCCACAATTAAGAAACATTTGACATTTAAAAAATATTTTATCAGTGTTTTGGCTTACAGAACTGCTTAAGGGGCACTGTGATGTGTAAATTAAATTCAAATGAAGGTTAAATATAGTTCTTTGGGAAAGACTGCATGGTTTAAATTACCTAATTATTTGGACAAAATCTGTTCTCCTGTAATTAAATGTATACAAAAGAATGTGTCTTTTTACTAAGTACATTTGGAGAGGAGATGTTTATCAGCAAATGGTTACTTCCTCTTGATGATTGTAAAGATACTGTCATCACTCAGAACTGTGTAAGAAGGAGGAAAGTTAGTTTATACATTTATCAGAGCTCTGCTGAGGTTGAACGAAAGTGAGATGGAGCAGTCCTGTATTTTGCTGTATGCAGCCCTCCAGGTCCTGATCCTGCAATGCC
>NW_008824031.1:1644158-1680232 GCF_000699105.1 Pygoscelis adeliae
GTGCCCGGGCAGTGCTCTGGTGATGAAAAGAGCTGATAATTCATCTAATCCATGTCTGCTACAATGCAGGATCGCTGTTTGCAGTACCTGGGACCAGGTTTCTGCCTTGCATGCAGCTGAGACCCTCGTTCTGCAAGTGTTCCCAGGCTTCAGAAGGATGACTGCTGGAGTGAGTTACAGCCCCACATGAGTAAGGGGATGACAGTCTGGATCACTGGGGTTTGTTTAGTCTATTTTTAAATATGTTGAGTGAGAGGATTTCACCATCTTTCTGAGGGAGACTCCTCCTGAGCCTAGCAGATGTCAACAGCAGGATATCTTTTGCATGATATTGGGCCTGAACTTTCTCTTCGCCCTGTCCACTCCTTTTCATCATGTTCTTTTCCACATAACTGTACCTCGACCGATATTCATACCCTTCAGTATTTTTGTTTCTTTCTCCAGAGACATTGCTCACTCTCATAAACTGTAGCCCTTTCGTTCTACGTTTCGTGTCACTCCATCCGCCTCCTTTCTGCTTTGGGAGGGGACCCTTCGCACCCTTTTCTGCCTCCCTCCAGTTTGCCAATTCAGTTCAAATCTGCTGTGTGTGGCTGACAGACAGAAATGTCAGCCTTGCTTAGGGCTCAGAGCTCTATGCCATCAATTTAATATTGCAATACAGGCATAATGCACTTGGATTGTTCAATTCCTGCTCCATGAACCAAAGTCTTGCTCTCCAAAGGGCTGGAAATTAAGTCTGCACAGTGTGCCTAAGCTTCACAATGCCGTTCGCTGCTGCAGATCTGTGATATGGAACAGAGCCTTGGAAAAGAAAATAAAAAGCAAGGTTGTATTGCTTAAAATTCTGAAATTTCCAATATGTACCTGGAATTATGCAAATATCTGTGGTTTCCCAGGTTGGAAGAGTAGCATGGCTCTGCATGTCTGGTCCCCAGCCGTAATATCTGTCATAATTATATTGGAGAAGAAATTGCATGCTCATTAGAAAAAGTGCATTAGTGCACAAAACTTGTGTCTGGTGGGCCCAGAGAATCTGAACTGCATGTGGGAGGAATGTCTGGGTTTCACACATGTGTCAAGGAGGGATTTTTCAAAGTGAATGCGAAATTAAAGGCAGCTCATCAAACTTTCCCACAAGTTATTTTATAATTCACTGTCTTTATTCAAATTCATTGTGCAGAACACTTAAAGGAAAAGGAAGAGAAAGAGAGAAGGAAAAAAAAAGAAATGGATTTATTGCTAATAGTCATACAGGGAAACCATAAATCTACTGGGGCCATGCAGTGAGTCTAATAGTGAGTAAGAACACATGTAATCAATATGAATGTATTCATTTTTATTTTCTCTCAGCCACAATCAATATGCATTGTATCTTACTGTTGAATAGGAAGGCACAGCTTTTGCCCCAGTGAGTTTACAATAATTCAGCAAAACTCCTGCTGAGTTTTGACTGAATAATAAGTTTGGCTCTAGCTAGACAAAAAGCGCAGGCAGGCAGTATGCTGACAGGGAGCAAAACTGGGAGCCAGCAATGCTAGAAAAGAGCCGGGTGCAGGAAGGCAAGGGAAGAACGGAGCACTAAGGGGTGACTTTGAGGAAGAAAGACAAAAGTGCTGCAGTTGTTTCTCTGGCTGGTGGAAAAGACTGCAGAGTAGAAGGAAGCTGTCCCCAACATTTGGTGCAGTATGAAAAAAAGATTCAAAGGTGATCTTCACAACACTGCAGGAAAGAGTTGCTAACATGCAAGGAGCTGACCTCTGCAGAGCTTCGACCTTCATGTGACTCCCCCAAATACTCATTTACAGTGTCATTCTTAATTGTCTTCACAGCCCCTGTCCCACAGTTACATGCACCCAAAGGGCATAAAAGAGCACTGGTGGAGTTGCCAACAGCAGAGAAGGAGGAGACTCAGGGCCCAGGGAAATCTGGAAGTGCACTGGCTCCTGCTATCACACCCTGGGCAAACGTCTTTGTAAAGAGCAGGCACGGACGGTGCAGAGGAAGCCTCCGCTCTGCTCCCTGCCACTAATACTGCTGAGCAAGCAGCCTGTTGCACTCTCCACTGACTTTAATTTGCAAACAGCCTTAAAGCATTGCAGAAACAGCATGGGAATTTTTTTTTAATGACGGTAACAAAAGCTTGGCTGTGTAATGCCTGTAATATAATCGCTGAACAACCAAAGAGTACACAAGGTGTCATGCAGAAACAAAGAAAGAGGTCATCCTGACCAGAGTAGGGAGTGAAATCAGAGACAAACATTCATATTCATTGAATCAAGCTTCTGCACTATCATGTCTGGACATTGAACCTACCTGGGGCACTAATAAAAATCCAAACAAATAAATATAACTGTTTCATGTGCTCTTGAACTTACCTGCCAAAGCAGTGGTTGTGTCCCTCAATCCCCTCCAAGCAGGCAGCCTGAAAACAGTTCAAAGTGCAGTTAGGTATCTAACTTTCACTGAAATTCAGGAGTGCTGGCCATCTGGCTACTCTTTGAAGACACACACACACAAGCATGCACTGCTCTGTGTCAGACAGTATGTTTCTCAATGGCCTCTCTCTTTTCTTGGGGAGAAGTTCTAGAAAAATCCCCCTGGATGAGCTCTCCAGGACTAATCACCGTACACTGTTTACCTATTCACTTCCCCGGCTGGTGATATTCTAGTTATTACGCTGTGCCCTGTCACGTCTTCAGTTTGTTAGCCTCCTAATGAAAAGACCTAATTCCTTCCCTGACTGGTTGGGAGGCTTGGCTAATGGTGCTGTGTAAATGAAGAAGACAGTTATTACTATGATTATGAGTTTTACATTAGTAATAACAAGGAACTGTAGTCAGGTATGTCAGATATACAGGAAATGAGAGAAAGTACCTACTTAAAAAGAAGGTTAAAGAAGCAACTGTTTTTCATGAACTGAGGAGAGAGATTTGCATGTGAAAAAGAAAATGATGAGCTCGGCAAAAAAATTCCTACTAGCGTTAACTCCAATTTAAAAACTATTTAATTTTGTCATACATTTTAGCCCAGGGAACACTGGCTTCCTGCGAGCATGCAGACGAGCTCGTGAACTGCTCACAGGAATATCTGCAGGAAGGGAATGTTGAGCTCATATATTTGGGGATTCATATCCAGTGAGAACTACACTACCCTGAGCGAGTGGGGGATTCAAGGAGAGAGCTCCTCTCCTATGCCAGAGAGGCCAATGATGAAGGAAGCAAGTAAAAGACTAGACAAGTTAAGGATGGTCTTTTCCTACTGCATCTTC
The DNA here is from genome assembly GCF_000699105.1 of Pygoscelis adeliae. NCBI lineage: Eukaryota > Metazoa > Chordata > Aves > Sphenisciformes > Spheniscidae > Pygoscelis > Pygoscelis adeliae. Next base: position 1,647,430 of record NW_008824031.1, read on the forward strand.
ACAGCTTTTGGCAGTCAGTACGTTTTCATCTCCCTGAAGAGGCCCAGATGGCACCTGGACACAATAGCGTTGACAACCCCATCAAAGGATCTGTCTCACCTTTTTGTTTGCTCTTCAGCTATGGTGTACCAGTGCATCTGGGCCAGATGCAAACATATTTCAGACAGCAGAGTACAGGGAAAAAGAGTGGTGTAAATCCCACCTGTAGTCCTGAGTACAATTCTCCAAGGCAGAGATACCAGCTTAGCTGTCAGGTGGAGTTAGGTTCTGTTTAACTGGACAAGGAGAGCTCTAGATGATAGTGATCCAGTTATCTCCTCACAAGTGATGTGCAGGCCACAAGTATTTAAAACGTGACATGGCAAATACTTTCAAATAGTGATCTACTCACAGCAGCTTGCTTTCAAAATAAGAGGCAACATTTTTCTCCAGGGAATGATTCCTTGCAGCTCATTCACCAAGCCCTAAGCCAAAAAAGCCCACTTATGCTATGGAAAACCTCTTACCAACTGCAAGGGGTTATCTGTAAAGTCCTCTCCAAACAGCAAGCTAATGAAATCAGTGCATATCAAAGACCGATCCAGACATTACTCCATTCTTTCAAATGCCCCACACACCAACAAGATGTGAGTCAGAGAAGTGCTGCTGTGTCCCACTCAAACATGGATGGAGAAACCAAACACAACAGCAAACATGTCAAATTGACCATCTATTGTACTGGTCTGTTTATTCTTTTCCATTCTGACGTTCATCCAAAACTCTCATCGCAATCCATCTATGTCCTAAACACTGTCTGGCATATTTTTCCAGAGAAAACCAGGGAGCTCATTAGCTTCCTTTAGAAGATACAAATCTGCAGCTCAACATAAACTTCAAGAAAACATATTTGATTTCCTGTACTGGAAGGTAATTTTTGCAAAACTAACAGCAGAGTAGTTGATACATCTCCAAGATTCTTGTTTGCTCACAGTATGTTCATGGGACACCTCCGATATCTGAGCATGGAAGTAGCTCTACTTCACATCCCCTGCAAAACCTTGGAGGAAAAAATTAGGGGAAGTGGAGGAATAGGAAGGTAAATTTTATAAGGAGTAGCAAAAAAGCACAGAAATTATTTCGATTAAACAGACAAATAAAAAAATTAAATGGATGCAGTTTCTTCTTATTTTTACAGCTGGCTAAAGATTTCATAGTAGCAATTCAGTGCTTGTACAATGGCATCTGCACAAACAGCTGTAGTTCCCTTGTGTAAAACATACTGGATACAACAGCGAATTTGCTTGAACTTGCTTTCACAGGCAGCATGGTCTAACAAAGGAACGGTTAATGATTTCTGCTAAACAATAGAAAGCTTCAGACGCATGGCAGTGTAGGATGCTCCTTAGTCTCCCTTTGTCTAGGTGCACATCTTAAACCTTGCGCAATTTAATTTGAGGGGAGGGTTTGACGAGTGTAAGGGAGAGGCGGTGAAGAGAAATCTTCCTTCCCTTTGCCTGGCTGAGGAGTAGACCATATGGATTATCTTTTTATTTATGTTTACTCTTCTCTGAGTATTTGTGTTTAAAAAGCCTAAAATGCCCTATCAAAAAGGATTATGTGTAATTGGCTTGATGCTCATCTCCTTGAAACTGATGCTGGGAGGCATACCAGTGTATTCAATTTAGAAGTTTGTATATAGGGCAACACCCGATAAAAGTCTCTGAAAGCTGATAAATCTGTATATTATACAATTTCTCTGTTGCCCCTCTTTATTTTTTGTTTTTACTTTGTGCAGAGAAAAGATATAACATCTCCATACTTGGTTAAGACCAGCTAGTGGAGATTTATTGGCGAGGGTTGCACTGCATTTTTGGTATTAACCTCTTAGATCACAGCAAGAGGCTTTTGAAGTTGGCTGGGGGCTGGAGGAAAGTTCTTCGTCAAGGGACGCACCACGCTTGCCTCCTTCCACGGGGAGGCTGAGGGCAGAGGGGGTAGTGGGAAGGTCACTCTATTCTGCCTGCCACATCGTGCAATAAATATTAACCAGAGGTGATTATTGAATGCAAAGAAATAAATAACAAAGAGCTCTTACAAGCCTTACAGCTTGTATGTAACTTGTTAGATGATTAAAGAAAAGCAGGGTTAGGAAAGAATGACTCTGCCAGATGAAATCTCATATGTTTTATTCCTAGCTGGGTTGCAAAGAAAGTGAAATGGTTTAGGACTTTATATGCCCTTACTTCTCCCTCCCCTTCTGATTCCTCCTGACCCCTTCCAGCATCCCGGTAGCCCTGTTCCTGGAACCACGCTGCCAGGTCCCCCACCAGCAGCAATGGGTTTTTCTCCCTGCTGGTTAGTGCATATAGAGCATCAGCACTTTCCCAGTGGGAGTGTGCAGCAGTGCCACTTTTGCCAGGAGAGGACAGCAGAGCAAGTCCTCTCAGTCCCACCAGCCAGGTGAAGGGGGACTTGCACAGTCTGCCCCACAGGGCAAAACCTGGCTGCTGCAGCTGGACCTGAAGGAGAAAATTAAGCCTGTGAAGTTTCAAATTCCCAGATTAAATTTCCCTATTAAAACAAAAAGAGAAAGAAAAAGAGAAATGTGTCTGGTAGAAGAGGTTGGAATCATACCATGGACTTCATCCTAGAGCACAGTCTTTCCAGGCAAGGAGCAAATAGATCTGCAGCTTCATTTCTACCATTATTAGGACAAGGGCAAATTGACAAAATTCACATCTTAGTGTAGTTTCAGGTAATGAATGTGCCACAAGATGCAGAAAGACGATGTTTAATTGACAACTCCTCTAATTGTATTACTTCAAATGCTGGAACAAATAATCAAAGAAACTATTTGTAAGCATCTAGAAGATAACGAGGAGATGAGTTACGGCCAGCATGGATTTGTCAAGAACAAATTGTGTCACACTAATGTAATTTCCTTCCCCCCCAGGATAATAGACCTTGTGGACATGGGAGAAGCAGTAGATGCCATGTATCTTGAGCCTAGTAAGTTTTCTGATACTGTCTCGTATAACATTCTGATAAATAAGAGAAGAAAATGTAGACTAGGGGAAACCTACTAGAGAGTGAGTGCAAAACTGGTTAGAAAGCCATATTGAAGAGACTAATTATCAATGGTTCACTGTCGAAGGCTGCATCAAGTGGATTCCACAGAGGTCTCTCTTGGCCTGATACTATTCATTGCTAATGAACTGGATGATAGAAGAGATTGTGGTGCTATTAAATCGCACATTGCCCATTACTGGGAGAGGTTCCACATCTGCTGCAGGAAAGGACTAGTGTTCCAGGGGATCTTGACCATTTTGAAATAGTCTCAAAAACAGGGTGCAAGTCAAGCAGAGTGACTGTTACATTATACAATGATCCAGCAGTAGTCTGCTACTTAAATTAAAAGTTAAGAATAATTGACTTGGTACTACAGCTTTGTAGGTAAGGATCTATGTGTACAGTTGGTCAGAAGACGAACACAAAAACTTAAGAATAGTAATTATTTTTTTTCCTTTACTCAACACTTGTAAGACCTCAGGACATTGCATCCAGACTAGGTTTTGGCCACCTAACTTTAAGGAACATAGAGGTCAATGAGGTCCAAGGGAGAGCAACAACCAAAAATCTGGGCACCTAGGAGGAAGAGCTAGACTTGCATGGTCTAGAGAGAAAAAGACTGACGCAAAACACAGCAGTGATCTTTGAATCTCTAAGTGATTGTTGTAAAGAGAAAGCAGACAATTTCTTCTCTGTGACCATGGACAACAGGACAAGAAACAAATGGTTCATAATTTAGGAAGAGAGTTTCAGGTTAGGCATTAGGAAAATATTTGCAGTGTTATAGACAGTTGAACAATGGAATAGACTCCTTAGGGATGCTGTGGAGTCTCCATCACTTAGAGAAGATCCGTGTACAACTTGATGTGGTCCTGGAGTGGGGAATGGACTAGATGACCTCTAAAGACTCCCTTCCAATCCATCTTTCTATAATCCCATGAATTCTATGAATACCACAATCTAGCTACATTTAATAAATTAAACTGTAAGGGAGAAAAATAAACCCCTAGACCCAGAGCTAGGACTGAAAATACTAAACATGTTGTAGTAATAGGCCATAAATTTGCTTTCATTCCCTAAGGAGATTTTATTGCCACAAAGACTAACATACCAGAAGCCTCCTCTAATAGTTAAGTAACTCCAACACACTGGCAGGTTCTTTGATTCATATTCTGGAAGAAGTAGTTTATGTTTATAGAAACAAATTGGTTCCATCAGAAATACAGGTCAGGTCAATCTTCTGAGCTCTATACGTCTCCAAAATGTCTCTTTGTAAATCCTCATATGTCTTGAACAGCAAAAACACAACTCCAGACCATTATTAAAGGGTACTTTGAATTATTTTCATCCTATTCCTATACTCACTTCTCACTATAACATTAAAATACCCTACTACCAGAATGAAGACAAAGACAATGCAGACAAGATGTGGTATGCCCTCATCAGCTAATTAGAAAACAGAAAACTGTGCTGTTCTTCAGTGTCCGACATCCATGTTTTATGTAAAACAGAAAGCACTTTACCTATAAGTTGATGGAAGGAACCCTGAGGAGTTTCCTTTCGATACCATGAGTACAACAGAGAGAAAGAGAAACTTTCTAATTAAAATCTTCCTAAGAAAGTGTGGTTTCACAGAAAGGAATAATTATTGCTGTAAAATGTCATACCAGTAAAGCAATCCAAGTTATCAACCAGGGTTTTAATTTTCTTTTTGCATCACCAAGCAGATTCCATAATACATTTTCATATAAATGCCTAGGTTTTATTCTTTTTCACTTGGGTTCACTATGGTGTTACAGGGGAATGAGGCCTCTTGCTCATTTTGATGAGCCACCAACTACTTTCTGTCTGTAGTGAAACTAAACAATTCACTCAAAGTGTTTGAGCTTCAGAGAAAATAAGGTCAGAACGAACCACCCTTGTAAAAGCCTGTCCCCCAGCAGTTTATGGGGTTCACACAAGCTACATTTGTTTAAAGCAGTCCCAAGAGGACAATGCAAGCCCTGTTTTACTACTACAGGATATAAGGTGGTATCAAATAATGAATCCAAGTATTTCCCTTCTGAACTCAGCCCAAAGCACTTTTAAAGTTTTCTAATATAAAATAATATACCATGAAGTGGAAATCTCTCTGATATTTTGTCATTTTAAGCCCTGGTAATATATTTTCCCTTGGAAAATATAACTCTGTGCTCATTGTGTGCTTTTTTGTTTTCTGTTTAATCTGTGATGCATATCTGAATGGAATTTTTGCCTGTAATTCTATAAAATTTACTCTGAACCACTGCTTATGCTCTACTGATCACAACTGTTTTAAGGATTGGCTTTTATTTTTCAATCTTCTCTTCACTGCCCTTTTGCTGTATTAGAATATGAGGAGTAAGAGGGAAACAATTTTTGCACATTTAACACTTTGTTTCCCCTGGATTTCTGTCTAGGGCTATGGGGATCTTGTGAGCAAAGGATCACATGAGCAAACCATGATCACATGGTGGATCAAAGGATCACATGAGCAAATCACATGAGCAAACCACGAAATCACACTCCTGGAATGACAGACTTAGTAAATCTGATAGACATGCATACGCGCGCATTGACATATTTTTGCTCTCCGAAGTTTTTTAGTTATCTACTATGTTTCAGCTGTGACAGTTATGGCAAATGTTATAAAAGAAAGAGGCTAGATCCTCAGCTGGTGTACATCTACTTAACTGTGAAATCCTGAGTGATGGTTTACATACCTGTATGTCAGGCCAGATTTAATCCTGGCTCTAGACCATAACCTCTAGCCATTGCCCTCCCATGGTCACTGGTTCTAATGAGCTTTTAAAAATGATGCTGACTGAAGAAGCCCCAAGTCATTTAATTCAGCTTCTGCAGGAAATGGCTTGGTTTGTTTTCAGTCCAAATGAAGCCAAAATCACTTCCAAAAGTTATTTTAAACCAAAAAGCATGACAACTACGGCAAGGCTAAATTGGACCCTGCACTTACAATCACTTAGCAGTTTCCCAGGTGCTAAAGTATAGTATTTCATTAGCTGCTAAGAAGGTGGTGTTCCCTGTGCAAGTTTATGCAGTCTGTTGAAGCTGCCTCAGTTGGGACACTTGAAAAGCTCAGAAATCATAGGGAAAGTCCATGCTTCGTCCATTCTTGAATAAGGTAAAACTTTAATCATGACAGGTGGAGAAGTGATGTTCAGAGGATGCCACAGAAGAAGTGATTGGACTTCTAGCTCCTCTGTGTCCAACCACAGAGCCACTGCACAGGCTGGAGACCTTGTAAGGTGCAGCACAAGTGAAGACTGATCACTAACAGGAAAGAGAGTGAGTGAGGTAAGGACAGATCGGGAAAGCAAACTCAGAAAGTGGTGCACGCTTCAAGCAGGTCATTCAGTGGTCTGAGTTAATGCCTGGCTCCTCTGTACATGGGACAAGAGCAAACCAGATGTCTGAAGTACCCTGCCAGAAGTAAACTAAGAATGTCTGAAGTCCCTCTGCCTTTGAAGTAAACATAACTTTAAACATGAATTCATAAAACAGAGCACAGCTATTTATAGGAAATCAAATGTAAATGAAACGGGATGAGCTTCCATGAAATAGCAAGAAAACAAAGAAGACAAAGCAAACAAACAGGAATGTAAGGAAAGCACAGTCAGCATTTGTTATACGGTCATTAACCATGCTTTGTACTCCTGAATGCCCTTTATTTGCTGGCCTCAGAGTCTGCAAACATTAAGGATTTGTCTACAGAGAGGCTGTGGTGGTAGATGATTTATTTATTCTGCTGGCACTTTTGTCTCTGGTTACCCTTCTGCTGTGTCAAGTCTATTTACACTCTTTATGGATGTAGTGTGATGTAGCGTGCGTGTGTATATATGTGGAACCAAACAAGGACTGTCCCAGAGCGTGCCCATTCATAAGCAAACGTGCTCTATCTGTGCAATGCACTCAAGGCACCTCCACACCCAGCACTAACACACAGTGCAAACCCTGCAGACCAAGTAATTACACGTTTCAGTTACTCACCAGCACCAGCACCAACTCCTACTCCACCCAAGTTTTCCTCGAGACCATTCCTCATGAGCATCCATCAAGCTGCGTGGGGAATCTGAGAAGATCTGCCCAAAACCTTCCCACTGGGAGCTACCAAGTGCTGCAAATCTGTAAGTCCTGTGTTTGGGTCTTTTGAAAAATCTGGGCTCAGTGCCTGACAATGTGGCTCTGATATGGCTGGGATACGTACCTGGGGAGCTCTCCTAACCTTTACTTACCCATTCATAAAGAGAGACCATATTTATTACCTCCTGAGCATTAGGAGCTACTGTGAGGATTAGTTGTACACAATAGTGACCTAGAAAAGAACACTTCTAAGTGATACCAAAAGGAAATGCCTTCTTTTATTTGTGTTGGGTTTTTTTTTCTCCTTTTGTGGTGAGTTTAATGCCTGTGAGAAGCGCTCGGAAATCCTGTTTTCTTAAAAAGCAGCTCGAGGAAATCAAGTATTGTTGTCATGGAACAGTCAATCCCAACATGTTGCAAAAGCCTTGTCACTTTACGTTACACACCCTGATGAGATACAGGTTGAGAGATCTGTATCTAAATGGTTTCATGAGCGGTAAGAGGGTCACACATGAAAGTGGCCCCTCTCCCAGCAAGGCAGCAGGTACTCCCAGGAGATAATCAGGATTTTCCTCCTGAAACAGTTAGCGGATCTCTCCACTTAACAGCCCATCACACACAGGAAAAGCCAATGAACATATTTTTCAGATCTGATTATTGTGAGAGCTCAGAGAAAATTTTGGGGACTAGGAGACTAGGTGCATGGAACCTATACTTTGATGTTTCTATTCTGCCACTACCTTTATGTTTGTGCTTTCTCTCCAAAACTGATGGATTCATTATGCTGCACCACCTGCTTTAGGCATTCTGCAGCTGCCACAGCAGAAAATGGACAGATATTACATTGTCACTGAACTAACTGAGCTATCACTTACTGCTTCCTTCCTACAAAGGGGAAGACGATAGACCTGTTTCCCCCAGCACATTTCTTACATAGAGATGGTGCTTTGTTAATAAGCCAAGCCCAGCATTTTAACAACTGCAAGGTGAAGGGTTGAAGCAGTAATATGCCTTAAGGTCATGTGGCACACGGTCATATTTTAATTACCACTGCCCGAGGCTATATCTCCACAGGTATGTTTCCTTCCTGCATAAAACATGAACCTGGGAGTGATTTCAAAACACACTATCAAATAGTCTGTGACTCCAACAGGATGTACACAGTATCAGACTTTAATCCAAGGGCAAATTTTATTTCAGTATTTTACCTTGTAGGCTCAGAGGAGCGACAGAAAGAAACACTTTTCTGTTGGTAAACTAATAATGTTTAGCAACGCAAGGTGTATCATATGTTCTAGAGATCTTTCATTTCCTTAATAAATACCCAAGCATAGCAAGCTCTCAACACCAATATCTTTTCAATAAAAGGTAACCTTATATGCTCACTACATGATACATGATTTATAAGATGTCATGTTAAAGTAAACTCAAACTCACCAAACACACTGAAGGAAGGAAATGGTTGTCTGGCTCCATATGGTGTTTTCATGTTTCTATTAAAACCAGACTATTCAAACATTGTGGATACCAGCACAGGTTTTAGCTCTAAAGAAAGGATAAAGAGAGTCTTATCCATACCATCTGTATCAATAGCATAAAAATTGCTGGCAACACATGAATATGGTTAAAACACTTAGGGTCATCTTACTTTTGGGGATTAAAAAGACATTACTCCCGCGGACTGGTTTGCTCAAAGAGCTATCATGAAAGTGGATCATTGAAACCCTTTACTAGCCAAATATCATGCAAAAAGGAATAGGGATAGTTGAACTGTAACAACCAACTCCTTTGAGACAACCTCCTTTAAAGTAGGATATAGCACTGCAGAAGTTGAAACCTAATCTTCACTGTCACACTTGACACTTAAATCCAAGGTCCAGATTTTTGTGAAGTCATGCTATTCCAACTGAAGATATTATACTGCTTTCACAAACATCTTCAATCTACAAATTTATCGTGCACCTTAAATAAATAAAAAGTTGCTTATTTATTATGGATGACCATAAAAAAAAAAAATCTAGGGCATTGAAATAATTTTTCCCTGTCTGTTCCCTCTGTTCTCACTCCCTGGCGGATACTAGGAGGCATGCTCCTACAACAGGCTACTTCAGGGACTCCCAAGCTCAGCCCCTGCCAGGCTCCACCCAGACATCAGCAGAAGAAACCTGATGTAAACAGAAGGTGGCTGAATTATATTCTTCCTTCCCTATAGGGGGCAACCATTCACCACTTCAGTGAATGAGGGGCCACCACATGTCTCAGTTCAGGCCCGGGAACATGCTGCATCACATAATGAAATCAAAGAGGGGAACAGATTTCAATGCACGTCACAGCAGGTCAGTGCATTTGCTCGGTAGCGTGCTGCACAAAGCTCACATAGTTGCTTTTTAAGTTATTTTTAAACCTGCTGCCAAACCATGCTGTTGTAAAGCCCAGCTGAGCTGAGAACCTGCAATAAATTCGGTGAAGTACAAGATCTCCCAGATTTTGTAGAGGAGGACTCATCCCACATATTTTCAAGGTGCCCTTTCACTGCACCATAAGTTACACTAATGCTTTTAAGCATTCCACTTCGCTTGGAGATTAATGTATTTATCATGTACTTTTGACTCTACAAGAGTTTTGGTTCATTCACTTCAATGGATAGACAGTGGTCATTAGCCTTATGCATCTACGACTACTTCTACTTTATTAACACAAGTACCTTCAAAAACTTCTGCTAATGAGAATGGCAAAGACCCAGAAAATGCTCTCAATTCTTTGAACCTCACTCACATCATATTACAAGGCTAATAGTGTCACTACTCCATTAAAATTTTTAAGTATTACAACATCTAGAGCCAGTAGTACTTAATGACTTAAACACCTCCTCCTCGCCCCTTTTCTTCTTACATTAAACACTATAGCATGCAGCAGCTTTTCTTTCAGCAGCAAACACCATCCATGGTTCTTGTGTGTAATGGTCCAAATGGTTTCCATTTAACTTTCCATGTACAGGACACATTCCTTGCTCAGTCAGAGCTACCAGCAGAGCCCGGAGGGCAAAACATCTTCTTTCTCACTGCCCTCTACAGCACACAGGCAGGGGAGCTGAGTAGGGATCAATACATGGGGACCTGAGGAACATTTTACGGGCTGCAGCAGGCACAGCATTCCCAGCTGTTTTCTTATCAGGTCAAGGGAATTTCATCCAGCTTTTTGGTTCCTCCACCTTCCTATGGCTCTTCAGAGTCTCAGAAAGATAGGCTGAAGTTGGAAGAGAGTCAGAGAAGGATCTTAAGCATCCTCAAATTTGATAGCACAGTATCTATAGTGAGGCAGCTGACCCCAACAGGGTGATTCAAGGGGGTGGAGATCAGTACATGAAGCATATCATAAAGCCAATGAGGAGAGCTTGAAGCCTCTTCAGTGTGATTCACAGTGTGTGGGGGAAATCAGAAGGATGAGGAACAGAGGTAGGTGCTGAGCTGGAGCTGCCCGGTGCTAGGCAATAGGAAATGCTGAGCACAGGGCATATCTCAACTCCTGCTGTTTTTCAGGAGCATTGGTATCCCTGTCCATGGGATTAAGGCGCTTACCTGGGAACTAGGACACCAAATATTCAGACTCCTCAGAAGACCACACTTGACCAGAAAAATCTAGAAAAATCTTTCTGTTGCAGGTGGGCCATCAAGAACAGTGTAGGATTCCTGGACAGAAAGACCGCAAGCAAGAGGGCCCTGGGCTGTAATTTTGGGGTTACAGGTGGGAAGCTCTGACCTTTGCTGCCATGCTGGATTTTATCACAGAGAGAAGACCCAGGCTTCTCCCTGCCAAAACAGTATGCTAACCACAAAGCTCACCCTCCCTTTCAGGCTGCGCAATAATACCTGTTCCTACATCATGGCAATGCTACCTGCTGTCCTTGTGCTGGAGCCAAAGATGTTGGCTTGCTTGGATCTCAGCCTTCATCAGTTAAACGCTGAAGAATAGGACGTCCTATTCCCTGCATCATTCCTCTGGTACAGTGCCAAGCAGATAGATCTAATCCACAGAGCAAGGCAACAGCATGATATCCAGAGGCCTTTAGCCTCATCTGAGAGGAGGAAGAGGCTTGCTCACATCACAGTCATGCTGTGGGTGTTGAGAAGAGGAGCACAGGGTTTTGGGGGCGACTCCAGCATGTGCAGTAGAGGCAGAGTGAGAAAGGGAGAAATCTGCAAGGAGACCCTTTCTGCAAGAAGAAACCTGAGAACAAACTAAGGAACCAGGAAACTTTTTCTGCTCTTTCTCTTCAGCATGATGCTCTGTCAGCCTAACAGCCAACGCCTACCCTGGCCTCACTGAAATGATGGAAATTTGCCACTAGTGAAGATGGGGCCCTGAGTTTTCCTGACAATGTTTTTGTGAAAGGAGGTACCAGGAATGAGGGCACACACTGCCGTGTTAACATTGAAATCTCTACAGCTGGGTGAACCTTGGCCTGCCTCAATTGCCAGCATGATTTCTCAGTTAATTATTCTGTGGCCTGACTAACAGGGATGGTCATTTTAGGTGGACATTGGTTTTTCAGGCTAATTGCTGTGGTTTGTTGATGTTTTGGAGTGGTTTTGTCTATAGGCTGTTTGTGCAAGCATATGTGTTGGGGGGCGGCTTTTTAAAAACAAATGGCATAAGTGAGACAACAAAAATTTCTACTAGCTGCTGATGTGGTCCTCTGTATCATTTGCTCCTGACAGGACCTGAGTGTGTTGTGAGTTACACTTGCAACTGAGCTCACCCACCCAGGATTTAAGTTACACTAATACATTTCAGCACAAATGAATATGTTCATCTGAACTTCAGGCCAATTTCCTTGCAGTGAAACAGAAATAAAGTGACAGAAGCATCTGCCAGCAGTCTCAAGCACAGGGCAACAGTATGCACAAGCATCTGAAAGAGTTTTAAAGAATACTATTCTTCCTTAGCTTATTATCTTGCTGTTTACTATGTTGGAACCAAGATTAAAATGCTTTAGTGTTTACTGAAGCAGCATATATGGTATCTAACAGCATGTTATTTTGTGCACACTGTTTAACATTCTTTATTGCTCCAACTCATAAGGTTTATTTGAAATCAGTGGAGGAATTCATCCCATCCACCATTTACTCAGCTATTATCAGCTACTGCAAAAGTGCCGTGTGGAGAATAAACACCAGTTATTTATGAGCTTTCGCAAGCATGCAAACTCCTGATAGAAAATTACATTTTTAAAATCCATTATTATTTATGGCATGTGTGTGTCACTGTATGCAGTTGCATTCTGTACATAGGTTGCTCCAGAGGTAACCCTGAAAACAACCGTAGCTACCTGGTTTTATTTTACTTGGCATTTCAATTGTTTTATGCCTGATTCCAGCCTCCTTATTCTCTCCCTCCCGCTCACCCACCCAAAGTTGTTCTTCTTTTGCTGGTAGCTACAATGAACATAGAGCTGATGGAGGATTAAATTCTACCTAATGTTTTGATCAAATCTTAGCCAAGTCAACGGGAAGCCTTCCTGTCAGAGGGGAAGACTGATCATGGAATACTTCTCCCAAACACCAAGAAATTTCCACTACGGAAGATCAATAAAATGTTAGGTGGACATTGGTCAGGAATAATTTAGATCCCATTTACATAGATGTGATCAGAGAGAGGAGAGGTTCCCGTTCAGTAGAACATGAGCCACTTCATATGGGGACACCATTTCGTTCGATCTGAGCCACTGACCAATGCTCACCTACAGGCGATTCCTGACTGTCAGCTCAGTGAAGGAAACTCTTCTAAATTCTCCAGCTAAATATAGGAGAGTGTTGTATGTTTTTCCAATGTTTCCACTTATTCCACCTGGCTTTTTAAGTCTGGTGCATCAATACAGTTTATGTTCTTCTCCACCTTTGTGAAATTTTTCCTGGTCTTGCTACCCAGCTAGAGACAAGGGTGTATATAACAGCTAGTGATTGCTTCAGACGAACAATGGAATGAGTGGAAATGTTTAGTGCAGCTTCATGTTTCATCTTCCCAGAACCTCGGTGACATCTCGTCTGGAATACATGGTTTGCATCACATCTCTGTATATGTACTCCCAGGTTTGATTATGTGAGCTCTCAGAGGAAATAAATGCCAAGAGCTATGTACCTTTGCTAACTAGCATTCTTATGCTGGTTTTGCATAATCAAGCAGCACCTTTCATCCAATAATATATTTTAAATATCTTTTAGACAAAGCCCAATTTGATGCGGCTGACTCTGCAGCAGCAGGGAGTATGCACGGTACATTGGGCTTTAGAGTAATGGTTTAGATCTCTCTACAGCATGTAGCACACATAAGCTTTGAAGCATAAAAATCATAAATGATTAACCTACTTGATTTCACATAAATGATAGAAATATGCTCTTCATGGTTTATTTTATTGTCTAAAAACAAAGGCATTATGTCATCATGTGATGGGGTCTTTTTATGGTCTTCAGCAATGCTAGTCCATTTTGTTTGAATTGCCAATTTTTCACTGTATTAATTACTAATTATTATATATTTGTATACATGACACTCCAATTATCATCATGTGATCATAACTGTTTGGATTGAATATTGTCTCATCTCAATGAGCTATTTCCACTACAAGCTAGGCAGCCTTAAAAAAATTGCATCCAAACATTTTTCTTTTTTGTTATTAAAAAGATTTTTCAAATAAGAAAGAAACTAAAATATCCAGTTGGCAAGAAAAGATGAAGGGCCTTTGTACGAAAAACTAAATCAGCATTTGTTAACTTTTCAATAAAGCAATGTTTCAAGTCAAAATATGGGGGAAGAGATGATACTACTAAAAATAAAGTTAATGCGCACCAATATAGATATTTCCAACAGCAATTTAAAAAAAACCAACCACTTCCCAAGAACTTCTCTAAGATCTACAAGTATCTTAAAAATAAAACAGTGCATATTTTTATATTTACATGTTTTAAAAGTGGTTCAGAAGCCTCCTTTGGATTTTCAGGTAATATTTGAAAAGAGGAACAGTCTTACGGATTGTTATTTTCCACAGGAGCAACTGGCTGCTTGCTATGGTTTTTAATAAGATAACCCTTCAGGACAGCATATCCCTGCCTGGTTAAAATTAGCAAAGTCAAACAATTTGCAAGACATGTCAGAAGCATATTTCAGGTTGGGCTCACGTAGGAAACAGAGAATTTGGGGTTTTTTTGCAAATTGGCTACTTCGTTCTCACAGTGTAATGAAATTACTTTTAGAGAACAATGAAATCCCTGAAGATTTTTTGAAACTTTAATTCAGTTGATCTTAATCCCAATTGCAAATTGGGATTGACTACAGGAATGATGGACCTAACTGACTATTTAAGCTCTAGTTTTAAACACCCTATGTATGGTTCATTAGCTCATCTCCTTGCCAGGTCAGAAAACAGGTGGAACCTGCTTGAAGACAGCTGAGGCAACCAGGAGACTCTGGAGACAACCCAAAATGTGTCCCAGTGTCACATACACATGAGCTTACCCAGAGAAATTACAGCAGTCATCTACAAAACACGTTCAGTCATATATTGGTATACCTGAGCCTCATCTGGAGGCATGATCTAAAATATGCATCTCTCCTGCAAACTAAGAGGCAGAGATAAATTCCCCCACTTTGTTTGAAATGCTGTTGTTCTTGACCTCTGGCATATAGAAAGATTTATATAAATAGAATTTCTATTTCTGCTTGCTTCCCTGTCCTGGAGAAATATGTATACATAAGAGATCAAAGATCCTGTACAAATATTCAACATAAGCTGACAGGCTGCAAAAGCAGAGCTTCTCCCTCAGTGTCTCAGAGAACGGTGACTTAGTAAGCCCCTGGGACTTTGCAGAGCTGCTTCCTCCGCTAGACTATACCCTGTGAGAGAGGCCTTTTTTAATTTCATTTTCATTTCAGTGGTGCCTTTGAAAATATAAATATGTCAGAATGATTAGGTGGCAAATGGTTTATATTAGCCGCTACAAGATATTTTTGCAGCCTATTTGGAATCACACAGTGTTGTCTGTGGCCTGATCTTGTCATCTTTCCAGAGGCTGCTGAATTCCCATGTGGCAGAGAAGATGGAGGACTTGCTAACTTTGGCTTCAGCTAGCCCCTCAAAAGCCCCAACAAATTTTTTATTTGTTTGGTTTTTTTTCAGTTAAGATTCTAGCAGGCAACATGGCGTTTCCTGGTTTATCTTTATTTAGTTTTGTTTGAATGTCTCGTCAGTTACCTCCCGATATCCCAGCAAGCTGTGCAGATTCAAACGAGCAAATAAGGTCCGGTAGGAAGTTATTGATGGCTTTATCAGTATGAAATACTCACAATGTATCACCTGCATGCTTAGGAGTGTAATGCTGACAATAAATATGATAATAGTTGTCACACATCAGTGAGAGAAATGTTGAGCTTCCAAAGCACTGAATAAATTGCATTCCCCTTTATTTATTCAGTGCAATAGATGACACAAAGATGGTAGAACCAACCAACCATTTTGACATGTTTACAAGGCTTTTAAATCATGAAATGGATTATTGCAGTGCTTGTATTTGGCAAATGCATTTTATGCACAGCACATTCTGCTTGAAGAGGCAGGCTTTTAATTTATGTTTGTTAGAAGTGCCTATGACAAAGAAGGATTGTATGTCAAAGAAGTTACACCTTTGGTACCAAACACAGTAACCTGCACTGTTGCATCCAAGCTGCTTCACACACAACCACACAACTAGACAGAGAGGAGGCATGAGAGTCAGAAGAAACATGCAGATGTCCATGAATCACTTTGCTGGCTGTAGCCTGATGTAAGCTGAATTCACCATAAGGTCCAAGCATGGCCAAGCTCTTTCTCTTGAGTGGGTTCACAAACACACCTGATGGTGAGTTTAGATCCATAGATCTTAATCAACAAACCTTCTTTATTGGTCCTTCCCCACTTCAAGAATTTGGGTTTAATATAACAAATCTATACCCATTTGAGCCTGGTGTAACGAAGTGCTAAATACCTCCTGCAACATGTACCAGACTTGTTTCATTTCCCACTGAGTCTCACAAATAACCAGTAAGAATAAAATCAGATCTCCATGACTTCATGACTGAGAACTGGTAGCAAACATCTTCACAGACCGGGCCCGTCTTACATACAGCACACATTTTATCTCACCTAACTTGAGCTGTCTAAAAGTGAAGCATTGCTAAGCAGATCATCCGTGCTCCTTGGAATGAAAGAAAACAGGTGTATGCAGGAGATGACTCAATCCATTTATCTCATTCACCTACCCTCCTGGATATGCTTGGCTGTGTCCCTCCACTGGCCACGGTTAGTCTTGGACAACTAGCTCAGCCGAGAGTGGGATTCAGGTGCCATGGCTGTAAAGTGCTGCTAAGACTTCCTCGAGTATCAGAGCTACCCAGGACAGCCAACCCACATCACATAGCACCCTTCTGGGGTGGTCACTGCAAGGCAGGATGCCACAGGCACCTACATGTTTTTGTCTGGTCAACAGTCCCACTCTGGATGTCTAAGTTTCAGAGAGCCAGGTACAGATTAATTAAGTCCCTATGCAGTATCATCTGCCCAGTACTTGGGATCTTATCCCTTACAGCACAGCAGTTGTTTAAAAGGATCCCCCTAAAAACTCACCACGTCCCAGTGGTGCTACTTGTGCCAAAATCTGATGAGCAGTCTCTGAAGAAAACAGTTTTTCTTCCACCATTTCTTTTTTTCCTTCCATTTCTGGATCCAATCAGCCAGATCTTCAGCAGCTGTAAGCCAAACCCATTTCAGCTCTGCTGGTTTAGAGCAGCTGATGGTCTGGTCAAAGCTCCTAAATCAGCATTTTGGCTTCAATTAATCTTTGCTGCCCTAAATACGGTGTTCAAACATGGGAGCAGTTAACATAAATGTGAATTGTTCAAGGAATTAAGAAGCAGAAAACAAACCTAGTAAGAAACAAAGGATACACTGTAAGCTGTTGGAAGACTTGAGTTTTATTTGGGTTGTAGTTACAGGCTAAATAACTGTGGCATTCTGCCAACAGTAAAGCTGTGGCTTTACAGAAGTGCCTTTGTTTTATTTAGAACAAACACCCAAAAATATCAGTGCACCTTACAACAGGGGGAAAAAAGTCCAATATGAAATTGAATAAAGAAGGACTGAAATCCCTAAAACTCAGTTTACAAAGTGAATCAAGAGAAATGAAATATTAGGGATAGGTCAAAAAAAATAGAAAAATAGCTAGTTCTTTGTTCCCATAAACCAGAAATTAATAACATGCACATATTTAATGTTCTCCAAGTTTAGACATGGTACTGTTCCCATTGAATTAGGCATGTATACATTATTAACACACATCAAACTACATTAAAGTAACATGAATGGTTTGGTTTAAAATCCACAAATGCCTGGCAGTAATGTATCTTCACATCAAGGAAAGAAGTGAGCAGAAACCTTTCCACAAGTTTCTAATTCCGCTGAATAGTGTTACATCCTTCACATGATTTCAGGGCACACTAAAACGAATTTCTTCTCTAAATATCTGTGGGATTTTGTGTATTTGCTTGGCCTTGAGCTTTATGGAAAGGGGAAACAGTACCAGGAGAAGTATTTGGGGCAATCTTAGAAGCCACAGGCCACTGGCAGGACAGAGAATAACGGCTCTGAGCAGTGCCAGTGGCTGCTGAAGACCTTTCTTCCACTGACTCTTGATGCAGCAGAGCAGTGCTCATTTTTAAAAAAAAATGCTGTGTGCAGTCTGTGTACTCTGCTGCCTGTGTACAGTAGGCCCTTATGCTAAACGGTCTCAAGAGAGTATTATTTGTGTGTGTATTGTGCATCCTTTCAAGTTTGAGATTTACTGGGCTATGTGAAGGCACATGGAGAAATTTTCTTCTGCCCCCCTTTTCTCCACGTATACCCCATGTTAGCACCACTTGCTACACAGTCCATTTCACAGCAGAATAGACTGCCGTCTTCAAGCCTGTACCCTGTTCAAGAGCTATTTCATAAATTATTCTACAGTACCCTTTTGTTTATATTGTGGAACACACATACATGTACACACACTCTGTTACCGGACCTCTCCTCACCATTGGCTTAGTTGCATTTGGTACAAGTCAGATACCAGTTTGCACTGCCCTATGTGCTAGGCTGCAGACTGGGCTTCACTAACTTTCTGTAGTCTATTCAGCTACTGATCCACAACCAGAAAAACTTATTTCCATTACAGGAAAAATTTGCAGGAGTGTTCTGATAAGGACAAATTTTTTTCATCTCTAATGCAGTGTGTGACAGTGAAGTTCAAGGAACACTGCAGAAAAATCTTTTAAAACAGAGATGCAGTAAATAACAGAATGAAATCAGAGAATTGTTTTCACCTGATATCTATAAGAATGGAGGCTTATTTAATTATGTCATCTGCATGTGTGTGTATGAAATTGTCTGTCTGTCCCCCACATTGAACCTACCAGACATTTTCAAGCAAATTTGCCGAAGGGATAGGGACCTCAAAGACATGCTTCTACAGGCTTGATGACCAAAGGTAAAGAAAGATCCCTTTTATGCTTCCACTCAAGAAATGACAGAAGTATGAATTAAACTCTTACTAAACAGTAGAGAATCAATCCTCAAGGGAAAACGGCTTTAGGTATGTTCCTACGACAGAAGATGTTTCTCTAGGTTATCATCTTGAAAAACAGCAGACAATCCAGCATAAAGCTGCAGGAAAGCATGTTTTATCAATTCTTCTCAAAGAACTGCTCTTTGTCTACTCAGAGAAATGTCAGAAATAAAGGTTTCCAGCAAAATATTAAATTCCTTAAACTAATTTAGAATATTGCACAAGGGAATTATTTTGCAAGTTTCCATCTACTGAAACAATAGCACACTCTTGGAAAACACAAAAACCACAATCTGCTATTCACAAACTGGTCTTTGGATTTAGTGTTGGCTTGCAGTATCCAGATGTAAAGCTTACTGTAGCCCCTCTTGGTGTAAACTAGCATAACTTCAAGAAAATGGATATAACTCCACTTGTCTACATTAAGTAAGGCCTTTAGTTTGAGATATTTGGCAAGAAATCCATGAAACAGTATGAGCAGAAGGTCCTCGACCTGCTGGAGCTCAGTATTAAGTACTTCTTTTGCTTTAAAAATTACAATTTAAAAACAAAACAACAAAAACCCCACCCTAAAAATTAAAAAAAAAGATTTCAAAAAGATCACATAAGAGCAACCCACATTGCTGTAAAAGTATATAGAAAACATTTTCCATTCTGCCTCTCCTAGCATCTTCCCCTGAGGGCAAAGGTGATGGCTGTCCTAAACCATAGGTTCTCCTCAACAGCTTCTTGCAGCAACAGAGAATCAACTCCTTATGTGCAGTTTCTTCAGGTTTTGATTCAACACAGATGCCTGGTTTTCCATTGTTTTAAAATCTTCTTCACCCTTGGACACATTTTTCTTTTCCTTGCCTTCTATAGTATATAATGAAGAATCCTCTTTTCTTTTTTCTTTTTTTTTTTTTTTCCCAGTGGCTTTATCCTGTTGTTTAATTCTTTTTTTTTTTTTCCTAAGGCTCATTAAACTTTCCCTTCAGCTGCCTACCCAGGCTGTGTGACAAGATGGCAACAGCCACCTGAGTGAGTCTGGATGTGTCTGGTGTTGCCTCAGGCAGAAAGTTGGAGAAGATGTCTTGAGGTTCCTTCCAGCTTTACATTTCTGTCATTTCCACTATCTTTCTTCCTTGGCCCCGATTTGTTTTATTTGGCCATAGATTACATGATTCCAAATTCAGCAAAGTTCTTAAGTATATGTTCATCCTGTCTAGAAAAGGAGTTAGGAGTGAACTTGGATCCCACTGGAATGACTTCTTGAGAATCTCAGTAAAGCCTTTTCTCCCAGTTCCCCCTTTTCCTCCTGTTCCTTCAGAGTGTCTCTCATCCTCATATTAGTTTGTATGTCACACCTTCCAGCCAATCTTGTCACTCTCTAGTTCCTCCTTTTCCTCAGACCTCCTCTCTTCATCCTCTACATCCCAGGATTATTTATGTGTACCCTGAACAGCTCCACCTATGTTCTCACTATCCAGATCCTGTTGTTCCCATACTCGGAGCCTACTGGTAAGGGAGCGTTGGGGATTAATGCAGCTCCAGCTGTGCAGCCGGCACCAAGCTGCCCTTCCAGCTGCCACCCTTTTCCACTGCTCCTAACAACAGGTTTGGTTATTGGTGCCCAAGACGAGAAAGAAACTGCAGATGTCTTTAACCCGAATGTAAGCAAAGACTGGGAAGGCCAGGAAAGGGGCAGTAGAAGACTGGGGACCAAAAACTGAGGACAGCGATATAGGTTCCCCTGTACAGGTGCAGTGAAATAGGGAGCAGCAATCAGCTCTAGAGTTACCTCCCTCTGTCTCCAGCAATGGGTGGCAATCGTTCAAATAAACGTAAGGACCAAACTGACAATTGCACAACTCAAAGACTTCTCGGCGGGATATATACCAAGAATACAGGCAGGTTCTTTTGAGGAAGATCTTGAAAGATCTTTTTTCGGTTTTTTTTTTTCTTTCCAAAAATTTAACATGATAGGAACCCAAATCTAGTAATAATAAATAATATTCCTGTCCTAAGACATTACATAATAAGTATGTCACCCCAGAATAAGTATTTGTGGTTCGTTGTGAGACGCCTGGAAATAAGATTTATGTTTAAAAAGGTAGGGAGGGGAAGGGTGCTATTGATCATTATTATAATAATGAGGCCTGTGCTTGCAGGTTAAATCTGTTTGTGCTAGGCAACAAAGACTTACTGAAGAAGAACCTATATCTCTAGCATAAATACAAGGACATTAGACTGGCTCCAGGAAAGACTGACATCTGGAAATATTTTTCTGAATTTGTCGGTTGATTTTGCTGCACCTGTGGGTTTAAGCTTTCAGTTTTAAATTATTATCATTAGATTCTTTTATTGTGTGGAGTTTTTTGTTTTTAATATGAGAAGAACAATTAGTGATCCTTCTAGCTCACAAAAATGGACTCCTAATAGCAAAATATCAGGAAGATGATAACATGTTATACTAAGTGACTGATTTACCCTTCTTCATGCGGGCCAATTTATTGTAATTAAAGATTGCCACTTCAGCACAGAGGTCAAAGACTAGGGCTTGTACAATCATTTTCTAAAGAAATTCTGAAGAGACAGAAGAATGGGCTCTCTGCTCCCTCCATCATTTTTTCCTGCCTCTGCATTGTTAGCAAAGCTTGTTGCTAAAATGCATAATTTGCACGCACACAAGGAGCTTAATTTTGGTCTCAGTTACAGGCTTGTTATTCCAACCCAGAGCAAATAAAAACTGCTTTATGTAACCAAAGATTGAACTAAGCCCTGAGGGCCAGTCCTACAAGACCTTCCTTGTGTGCATTTAAACTCAGTTGACCTGTTTGCAAGGAAGAGGGTAGTACAGAACAGATCATATGGAATTGGCTGCACATTTGGTACAAAAGTGGCGAGTATTCTGCTTGGGTTCAGTCCTTACCTGCAGGGAAACTGCCTCTGTGGCATGGCTCACACCATCCTGGCCTTTTTATTGCTAAGTGTTGTATCAACATTATTTGCTAAATAGGCAAAGAAAGAGATGCACAGAGATCTCCCAAACACGCAAATGGCTCTACCTTGGGTCTGAGAATTAAAGGCAGTAGGAAAACAATAATGCTGACAGGTATTCATGTTGCTGGTGAAGAAAGCGGGGATGGAAGGAGTAGCAAAACCAGGAGCGAGACCTGGGGAAGGGAAAGACATGGATGAGATCTGATGCTGGTGGGAGGAAAGAGAGAGGGTATTTGCGAATATCCCCTTGCATGCCCAAAAATGAATCTACTCTGCAGGATGAAGTCAACAGTGCCAAATAGGAAGGATGCTTCCCGATTGACCTTGGGTATTCCAAAATTTAGGGTTTGTTGTGGTGAACTCTTTGCTCATAGTATGCTCATTTTGTACTCGGATCTGGTACATTTGTACTTGTTCTCTTGATATACATTTTCTTACGCTGAGGTTGTCTTCAGCACTTCTTAGCTTTGCCCAAGAAGAAATTTAGTGCCAAATTGTAAGAGAAACAAAATACACTAAACACCAGACACCCATCAGATGGGCAGAGGCAGTACTTTCTCCTCTGGAAATAACAAAAGTGCATAATGGTGCATGAATAACTGTAAGATATAATTCAATTTACATTAATGGACAGCTAAACCAAATAAGGCTGCCAGGTTCTTAGTTTCCAAAGGGTTAACACTGAGGAAAAAAGGGAAAGAACTGAAACTAATTAAACAGGCGAGCTCAAGAATTTGCAGGCTGAAGGGACATATGAAAGGTACAAAAGCTACCTGGAACAGGCAATCAAAGCAGAGAGGAAAAAATATGTATGTGTATTCAGGCTTGATTGATCCAGTTTAACTGGATGACTCAGTTTAAGATTAATTTTCAAAATCATCAGCTCAGTGTGCAGCAGCAGCTGAAAATACCAAGCAAATCTTGGGCATCATGAAGCAAGTTATAGAGAACAAGACAAAGGAGTGATTTTTGCTACTACAGAAACCCATGGTGAGCCCTCATACTGAGTACCAGGTGCTACAACCGGTGTAGTCCTGTGTCTCCAGAAGGGTGTCATGGAGTTAGGGAAAAGGTAATGACAGGCAGGTAAATGGTCAAGGGAGAGATGAAAAAGACTGGGACTTTCGGTTTGGGGAGGGGAAGGTTGAGGGGGGCGTAATCAAGGATTTCAAAGTCATGAAAGTGGTGGATAAGCTGAATGCAGAGCCCGTTCACCCACACCTGACGTATGAGGGCCAGGGGACATTCAGCAAAACAAACAGGGTATCAGTATAAATGAGATGAAAGACAGTGAATATGTCTTTGCACCAGGGCAGTGAACTCGTTAAACCTGCTACACAGGAGGTTGTGGATGCAGAGGTCTCAGCAGGGTCAGAGAAGGATTAGAAGAACTCATGGACTACAGACAGGTCCACGAGTGGATACAAAACTGTCTAGGTAAGGACATACCTTCTACCACCCCTAATAGAATAAATCTGGAAGAGGGGGAGCAGGGGGCAGACTGCAGAAGGTGGCAAGCTCCAGTGCTCACCCTAAACAGCATCTCCAGCCTCCACTGCTGGAGACACAGCCTCACGTGAGGTGAACTGCAGCTCAGACCTATTTCTTATGTACTTAAAAATCAACTCAAAAGGCATAAGAACATTAGTCTGTGGTGCTGATTTGATCCCACTAGAGAGGAAGTGATAACTGCCAAAGTCAGTCTGAGTCAGAGCTAGAAATGCAAAGGAAAACAAACTTTTCTTCTTCTTCCTAACAACAAAGAAACAAAACAGAAGTTAAAAATGCAGCAGCTGGGATTGAGGATTACTATATCAGCCACAAATGTGATAGGACATATGAAGCCCCGTATAAAGGACAGTATTTCCAGAAGATACAGTACTACCATGTGAAGCACTGGTGAGACCTAGATACAGCTCTCCTCAATCTTAGTCAAAAAAAGTAACTTAAATGCGTATACGAGGGAATGGAGAGTCTAAATTAGGAGGTGAAACTAAAAAAGTATGTGTTGGTCAGCCCAACCAAAGAAAGCCTGAGAGGAGAGATAATTTGTTCTCTATAAACGTATTAGTGAGGTAAATGTCAGAGGAGGAAGATGAGGTAATTAAACTAAAGGAAAACATTGTCACAAGAACTAATGAGCAGAGACTAACCAGAAATATCCTCAGGCTGGACTTGCTAATCTTCAGAAGAGTTCAATTCTGGAAGAGCTTTCTGTTTGGGGCAGGAGGAGGAAAACAAGTAGTTTTAAGCTGGTCCTTGATCAGCCTGTGAAAGGAATAACACAAGGAGGAGATCTGCAATAGCAAGGGACCAGACTTGATGACGGAAGAGACCCCTTCCTTTGCTGTGTCCCTTGCTCTCAGTGTCCCTTAATTGTTGAGCACAGGCATCAAATAAGAGTGGCAAGTCCTGCGGGATTTCCCGTGTCAGGGACCTTGAGGAAGGGGAGGAGCAGCCGCCTATTATTTTGCACGGCCCCACCATTAGGTCAGCAGTACCTCATGCTCAGCAGTGTCAAAGGCAACTGACTAATCAAGCATGAGGCTTTGATTGGCTCTACCTATTGCACCCTAAAATGGGGCTCATTAGCAGGAGACTGCAGCACGTGGTGTGGATGGGGGGATGTCAAAGGCACTGGACATCTCATTGTATGCCTTTTCTAGACCCAAGGTCACA
The DNA here is from genome assembly GCF_000699105.1 of Pygoscelis adeliae. Classification (NCBI taxonomy): domain Eukaryota; kingdom Metazoa; phylum Chordata; class Aves; order Sphenisciformes; family Spheniscidae; genus Pygoscelis; species Pygoscelis adeliae. The sequence continues at coordinate 1,671,888 of NW_008824031.1, forward strand.
AGTACATTTATTGAAAACCTGTATTGTATTTTTCTCTGGCCATTTCACTGTTGTCCGTTCTACTGTTTTGGGGTATTTTTCACTCAAAGCCTGCTTTCTATTCAGCGTTTCTGCTTTTCCTCTTTCTCTGTTCTCTTTTGCCTGAACCACTCCTACCCCGCTTTTCATCCCTACTGCTTCTGCATCCAGAGGTAAGCAGAGATGCACTAAAGCAATCTAACACCACATCCAGCTTTGGTTACAACCTTCCTAAGCCTTCATATTTACATGTCAAGAAACAGAGGGAAAGAAACAGGTGGAGAATCTGCTGGGGAGGTTCTTTAAGCTTGCACTGCTAAAAAAGAAAGCACGATATATTGAATATTGGCTATATTTTTAAATGATGGTAATTAAAACTTCACTGCTGTCTTCTGTGTTACCTGGAATATTGAATAATACCACCAGGGTTTCAAGCTTTTGCCATTAAAGATGATTGTTAGTTATTTTCAACACCCTCAAGGCAGTATTTTAACATTGTGTCTCTCTCCTTTTTTCCCCCATGAAGTTTTCATATTTCCAAGTCACTGAACATAGTCCCATGATTACTGCTGTTTAAATGTATTCTAATGCAGAGCATTTAAAATCTACAGGACCATAATCAACTCAACCCACACAATAGTGCTTTGAACTTCAGAGTGCTAGGGAATAATGGAAAGGGCACACATATATATATCTAATTAGCTAATTTTAGGAGCCTAAGAAATCTGTTTAATATTATAGCCAAAGGCCTAGAAAGCCAAGTTTTCACTGCTGACATGTCAGCCTTTCCAATATTCCTGTGACCTGTACTGTTACAGTTGCAAGAATGACATCTGAACAAGCCTGCCTAGGGTGTCACTTGAAACAGAAGATGTGCAGAAGATATTCCAGCTGACTATTAGCCATTCCCTGGCAGTCCTATCTGCTCTGCTCCTCCCGGGCAGGAAATGAAAAACCTAAAGAATGATGTAATGTATCTATCACTGATGCAACCTGTCAAAACAAATGGAGGGCTGAAAGTTTGCATCTGGTGCCATGGTTTCTATTCAGGCTGGGTGCATGTGGTCAGAAAAGAAATGAAGCAGATATTGACATGTAAACGTTGCGAGTCCCTCCAACCCCCAATAAAAAATGGTACCAGCAAACGTGTTGTTAGATGTATGGATCTAAAAAGGAAAAACCTTTTACAGTCAGCAAGTAAAGCAGATACTGGAAAATTACCAACAGGGTAGAAAGTCTATTTCTTTTGACTGACTTCATAGAGGAACAGATCTATGATGCAGCTGTTTTCAGCTCTCTGTCAAATTGCAAAACCGAAGTTGTCATACCTTTAAGGATAAAGAGAGTAACAGCCTTTTAAACTCTACTCAAAGTGTCAGGGCCTCACCCCCCACAGCCACCCCACCTTTAAATCAACAGTAAAGGGTTCACTGATTTCCAGGGTAATAGGAATTTGCTCTTATTTGAATGTGACATTAACATGGATATACTGTTCTCAGGAGAACTGACTGCTGTAGGCCAGAGCTGGACATTGATTTCACACCAAATTCCCCATTGATCAGGCATGGTAGGAAGTCTATTCATTGAATTGATAGCAGGATATGGCTATACAGTATTTGTTTTCCTTTTAATATACAGCTTCAACAGCAAGCCATGCATGAATTTAATAAAAGAAGATAATAATCTATCCATTCTAGGAGCTATAGACTGAACCTGGGTGGTTATCAGATCTGCCATCACTGCTATAAATCATGTCAAATAGGAGACTCATTTTAGCTTTACCAATGAAAAGAATTCTCCTGTTTTAAATATACAGAACCTGTGCTTTCTGCTTACTCACATTCAGTAAATTGGTAATTGTATTCAGTTATGGTTTATCAATGTAAAACCATCAACAGAAGAGAATCAGACCTATTGTACTGTTAGAAACCAAACTTTTGTAGGCAACAAAATAGCTCTAAACAGTGCATTAAAGTATTTGCAGTATCTGTTGCAATGATCCTTAGTTGTTCAGTATGCTCTTTCAGCCATTGCTTCCTATTTAGGATTGGAGGTTTTGTTGAGGTCATCTTAGAAAACAATAAAAGGAGATGCTTTGAATATGCTAATGCCTTGTGTTGCAGGCGAGCTAACACTGGTAATAGAGAAAATGGGCTGATGTAAAAGTCATTGACAACTATAAGGGAAACTGAATGGGTGGTACAATTGTTAGCAGAGTGCTGTGTCTGCAGCTCAGTCTGGGAATAGATCCTTAGCAATCATTTTCTGCTAGACACTTGCTTGCAAATGGCGGAAGTTAGGCAAGAGGAATTACACCCATAATGTTTTTCAAGAAGAAAAGATCTGTACTTTTAAAACATAGGTTGAAAGTTACTTTCTAGATGCAGAAGTGGCTCAAATTCAGCTCTTACTCTTCATTCAGGGAGCATCAATAAAGCCAAGAAAGGTACTCTGGGTGCAGACTGGCATAAATAAGATCAAAAGCTGGGCTGGCATGTGTGAAGAGTGTTGCCTAGCAGACAGCATTCTCATTTCATGGCACAACAGGATGGCACGGCTGTTCTTACTAGTGTAATTAAACAACAGAGTTTCGGTAAATTATGTCATCTCTTTTTTCTCCTTTACCAGCTCATGTGGAAAGAATTAAAGGTTTGCTTTCTACCCTACCTGACCTAGCAAATGTGATGTTGTTTTGTGTAATGAGCCTCTCAGAACAGTGCAGAATGATATCAGATGGTTGCTAAAAGAACTGTGGAGCCTAAAGGCTACTTGCTCTTATCCCAGGGCATGGCACTCCAGCAACTCTACAGTAACAAAAGTAGCATGGAAACTTGATTAAGGTAATAAGATCTGCTGAGCTATCTAAAGTAACAGATGAACAAGGTAAAGGGAAAAAAAAAATCTTCTAACTTTCTCTTAATCATGGCATTCTAGTAATCCTTCACAATTATTTTAGTGATTTCAAACCAAGTAGTATAATAAGATATAGAAGTGTTTGGGAAAGAAATTTGAACTCACTCATATATTCATTTATTCCCCCATGTTTAGCTGATGAGAAAAAAAAAGGTTGCTGTTGGATACATGCATTTCATTCCCCCAGTCAGCAAAAAACACAGAAGATGGTAACAGCCTAAAAAGAAGCAATGGCAAGTGAACAGAAATGGTGCAGGTTGGTAGGGCACAGAAACTGGGGCAAATTTACTGATTTTAGCGCTGTTCATCCTTACCTGGGGTAACTCCAGGAATAGCTGAGACTTTGGGAAAGGTGAGGTAGGGCTCTGGGGTTTGCCCTGTGTTTAATGAAACATTAAGAAGTTTTGTTAAGACACCTTTGGACAACATGCAGTTGAAGGAAACAGTGCAGGCAGCCTCTGCAAGTCCCACCGCTGATCCAGTGGTGGCTGGGTAGATCAGAGAACAGATCAGCAGCATCATGGGTGATGGGACCACAACTCAGAGCATCAGGGACATCAGAGGACAGTGAGGTAAAATTCTCTAAGTGAAATACAAGAGAGAGAAAACCTTGGAAATAAAGAAAAAAAAAACAAAGGCTTTGTTTCCATTGTACAGAATATAAAAACAGTTGCTGTACCAATATAAATGCTTGTTTGAGACCAATATGTGGCAGCAGCGTCTCCTGTTACCAGTGTTAGTAAGAAAGACACAATCAAAAGACAGTTGTAAACTTAGCTGTGTCCTAACCTATGTAGGAGCTTTCATCTGCACAGCTCAAAGTGCTTTTTTTTCCAAGATTCATAGTGTTTAAGGCTGGAAGAGATCATTACATGGCTTGACTATCCCTGCCATTAAATTTTATCCGGTTACTAAAACCACCTAGTGATTGTCTAAGAAATAACTTATATTCAGCTAAAACAGAGATTCTCAAAAGATCTTTTAGCTCGGACTGAAAATCTTGGGAAATGGAGAATTCATCTGTCTCGGGAGCATATTTCAACATTTAATCATACTGATAGTCAAAAAAACTAAATTTAATCTGAATTCATCTGGCTTCAGTTTCCAGCAATTCATTCTTCTCAGGCTTTTCATAGATTGGTTAAAGAGTTCTTTAGTACCTTCATTTTCTCCTTGTGAAGGTACTTATACACTGCACTGAAGTCATCTTTATCCTACTCTGATAAGATTCAGCTCTTGAAGATCTATTATTATAAGTAGGGCTGACTGGAAACAAGACCTGTGTTTTGTTAGGTCTTCAGAATTCAGGTATTTTTTTCCTACTATAAAATAAAATGGAATTTCTGTAGCCCACAACTCTAAAAGCAAGATTTTTCCTATTTTCTCCCAAATTACGAGTGAACAGTTTGATAGCATCAGACCTACCAGTAATATCTACATCCCTAAGAACTTCCATTTATCGTACCTTCCCTTTGATGACTGTCATTGAAGATGAGCTGTCTGTGCACTATATTGACACTATTTTTTAGCTATGCAAAAAAACCATAACACTCTCTCTATTTTCCAAATAAAGAGATTGAGGTACAGTGTGATAATGCAGCAGTGGCAGGAATTTAATAGTAATCGTCCTACCCATTTGGTCTCTTGCAACACAACTTTGCTGGTTGGTCCAAATCTCCTCCTTGTTAGTCCACTTTCTCTCTTTCCATTTTGTACCCTAATCCGTGCCATCTTTTATTTACCTATGTTTTCCTATGGAACAGTCGTAAAATGGTTATAGTTAAGGAGAAGTTCTAAAGGAACAAAGGCACAACACTTATGATTAGTACAAAAATCTAGACTTTAGGTATGTGTCTTCTATGAACATCAGTGGGAATGTAAGGAGATGGTTGAAATAACATGTATTGCCAGTTTTCAGAGTATTTTTTTCCCCAACAGTATGATTTTGCCTGAAAAAGAACTCTAGCATTTTCTAAAAGGAACTAGGAGTGCATAATATTAGATTGTGTCAGCAGCTCATGAGTTCCTTATTGTTTTTGAAATATCAGTTCTGTTCAAAAGGCTGATTTTGTTAAATCCTGATAAGCTCACAAAATAGTTTGAAAAAGTCCCACCAGTGTATTTTCTGAATTTTCAGAATGCTCCAAAAATTCTTTTTGGCACTCAAAATCCAACAAGGAAGCATAAAAGAAAACCAAAACAAACAAAAAAACCCCAAACACAAACCCAAAATGCTGTTCTAAACATGGAAACAGACCAAGAACTAATTTTTTTTTCTCATAGTTTTCAACAACCTCAAACTCTTAATCATTTTTGTCAAATTAAAGTACCAAAACATTAGAATGACTAAATCTCAAATGACTTCATCATTGACCTTTAAACTACAGTGTACAATGGGAAATAACACTACACAACGGGAACTGATAAATATCAAAATGTCTTTTTAAAGAAAGAGACATTTTTACTGTTGATAATTGAGGTGACTTATTATATGATCTGAACAAAAAGCAAGCTAGTGCCTAAAAGCTTTTCCTACTCACTTGGCAAAATAATCCTGAAAAATAAACAAATCATATTTTCATTGCTGTGACACTTTAAAGCGAAAAAAAAAAATGTGAAGTGTATCAATAGCTATATTTTATATCTAGTGAAAAATTCATCCAGATTTAGGCAGGAGAAAAGCTCTTAATTTTAGATTCAGATCCATACCTAAATGTGTCAAGACATTTCTTCTCTAGAAGCTGGTTCCAAACCATCATTCTTAAAAGTAAAACAAACTAATCATATCTAAGCCATATAGGCAAAATCATCCCAAAACCCATCTGCCTCCAGTGCTCAGCCACAGAAATTAGCACTACTAGAAATCACAGTAGCCAGTGACATCAAAGATATAGACAGAAAAAAAGTTTATAGGAAGAAGATACACAAGATCCTCCAAAGGCAGGGAATAGGAGGTGAGAAGCAATTGTACCATGCAAAAAGAGTGGACTAGGTCCCCGAGATGCTGAGAGTCAAAAGCTATTTTCAGGGGTATGATGGAGAATGAGCTGAGGGCAATGTATTTTGCTGTTGGGTGTTTGGGTTCTCCCTGTACTACAAACTAGGATAAACTTTTATGAGTCATTAAAAACCATAGGAATTACATGATTGAAGCTTGAACACTACTTTTTACTACTAGCCTTTTTCCATCCACTGGTACCTGGTTATGATTAAACAAGGAGGGTACAGTTCTGGATCCATGCTGTTGTTGACTTCAGCTGGTGGAGAGCCTAATCCAAAAAGTCAGATTTGTAGTTGTTCTTGGGAGCCTAAATAAAGCACATCAGTATTTAGTCCCTACAATATTCAATAGGAGTTTGGCACCTGGCTGCTTCCGAATATCATCCTCAGCATTTATCTGTATCTTCACATTTCTAAATGTCTTTTAAAAACCGGGTCCAATAAAAAAAGGGGGGATTAAATGATACCTCAAAATGAATGTTCAGAGTAGCTTAAAATCCTGGCACACATTCATTACATACAGTTCTCCATATCGTGGGCCACGATAGCTAAACACAAACAGGTCTTCTGCTGCCTGACGAGGGTCTTCTGTCCTGAAAACTGTCCCTCTCCTGAGTTGCCTGGGCCTTAGAGACTAGTTGTGCTTGTGGCAGTTTGTCAGCTTTTTTTTTTTTAAAATATAACCTTCTGACTATTATTTATGTTCCCCAGGAACACAAGAAGAATCTCATGTCTCATGCTTCTCATGAAAAAAACCCTCAAAGACAAAGTAGAGCTTTGTCACAAAGAGCTATGAAGAACCGTGTCTTGTATCAGTATATAGAGAGCTCTGCCAGTCCACCTAAAAATCAGAAACTCTTCCGTAGTTCTGGTGACTTGTAGCTCTGCTATGCTAGCAGAGTGGAGTTCATTCCAGCAGGAGTGATTAAAGAGTTAGTATAAAACAGAATCATGGGATCCCTTGAAATAAGACTAATGTACGTTTCCCACTGTGTAGCTTTTTTCCTTATAGAAAGCATCTATTTTATCAAAATAATTGTCAGATAATGCCAACCAACAACCACATTTCATAGTTCATGGTATATGAACTGAACCTGATTATTCCGTAATCACGGGGGAGCACCTTATTCATCTTCTACTTCTTGTGTGTTGCTCCATTTTGATGATTGATACACCTCATTCCTCAAAATTACTGTATTTTACAAAGCCTTACATTCCAGCTCCCTGCTTTCTCCCTGAGAAATTAGTACATCATACACTTCTTTGAAAGGACAGCTAACATACCTTTTAAATGTCACTGAGGATGGGGTTCAGGTTTTGCACCATGAGACCTATAGGATTATAGCTGGACACATCAAAATCTCATGCAGTTTTCAGAAATGCTGACCACAGAGAATGCAAGTAAGCGAGTAGCAGGGTACCCAGCTTGTGTGAAAATCATGCCAAATAATGGAGGTGCTCAAAAACTTCTCTAAAAGTCTTATGTCTCAACAGCTATAGTTTATGAACATCTACCACTGTACCAATATCTTATGTGAAAACAGGAACATCACTTTTCCAAGTGACCAGCGTGCAAAACCAGCTCACAGCCTACCAAGTCTGTTTCTCAGCAAAAATGTCCTGGTTAGACCACATTAATCTAACTGCTAATGAAGGTAGCAGTCAGTGGATCGGTGTGTGCTGAGAGAGGAGAAGAAATGGAGATAATAAATGAAAAACACTTGAAGAAGGAACTTGTTAAAGAGTGTATCTTTTTTAGAGTGCCTCCTTTTAATTATTCTTACAGAAAGCAATCAGGTTTGGACTCATCTTTTGTACTCAATCTATATTAAGTCTTTCATTTTCCTCACTGACTTAAAGCAATGTTCTTTATTCTTCCCACTTCAAATGAAATATCCACATCATTTGTTAATACAGGTTGTTGGTTGTCAAAGCTTGTAAGGGTCCTTCAGTTTTGGGCAACTCACTTACAGAGCCTTAGGCTTCAATCCACGAGATGTAATAAGGCAAACTGTAATATACAAGCCATGAACAGACTCATATCTATGGAAAAAAGGTTTCACTTTCTAATGCTCATATAGCTCAGGGTAAATTCAACTAAAATTCCGTCTCACTCTGACATAGCATGAAAGTCATTCTTATTCATTGGAAATTAGATGGTAACAGAAAAAAAAATCATTTTATATAAATATAAGAATTTTCTCTAAAGTGGTTTTCATTTTTGTCCTGGGGGAAAGGAGGGAAAGGAGTTACAGGGGGATGTTATTCCATGTTTTGTTCTTTGTGTGTTCATGTTCCTATTTTTTTTTTCTGTAATTTAGGGAGGGGAGAAATTGTTCCATAACAACACTTTAACTTACTTTACCACCCTGATCTCAAAGGATAAACTAGGTGTTCATAGTTTACCATTCCTG
>NW_008824031.1:1680243-1692141 GCF_000699105.1 Pygoscelis adeliae
CATGTTAGAAATCTAAGGAAAGAGATTTCATGAACACTGAATATCCCATACATCCTGACAAACAATTCAGCCCCAAAATCATTTCTGTGTCATTATTTTTGTATGCTTTTTTACCTATTGTTCAAAGAAAGACTAAGCTTGTACCAGTCATCAGTGCTAATGTGCAAATTCAACTCCAGGTCCTCTTACCTGAGTTGAAAAAAGGTAATTTCCCACTGTATTGATCTTTTAATAGCCATGTTGTTAAATCTTCCTACTATTCCTTATTTCTCATATCAGGTATTACACTCGGCCCCTTAGATGTACCAAGCCCTCATGAAGGCTTGCCTGGCTGTTCAACAAGAAAAGGAGTTTCTCTGAGAACCAGTTCTTCCCAGGTGTCTTGGCAGTACAGTGCTGCCCCATATTGCAACCAACACTGATAAAAGACACGCAATCCCTTATAGTATAGCATATTTGCTACTACATTTCCAGAAAAAACTGCTATTTGTTGGAAATGACCCAGTTTTGATCACACTTTCTTGACACCAACCAAAATTCTCTGGCAAGAGAGTCCAGTCAAAACTAGGATAGCCCAGTCAGCCAAGAATTAACAAAACAATATGAATAGCAACATCCCTGGGTTAGGAGCGTGACTGCACTAGGTGGAGTAGTCAGCCTCCCGAGCTTTTGCTGGAGCCAGTCCACTTCGTTACACATCTCAATATCCAGCAGTCCACAGCCAGCAGCTGCCTCCACTGCCTTGCCGTGACAGCACTGACCTGGGCCAGCAGAAATACACGCTTGCCTTCACTCCAAACTCAGAAGTGCAGAGATCTGACCACCGTCTGAAAACATGATACAAAGTCAGGTTTTGACTTAGAAAATATTTTTTTTAGCAAATAACAGCGTCTTCTGGCCAGCAAACTGAACTCATAGTCAAGAAGTACATGGAGAAATATGACTGTGTGCTCAGAGAATGCTCCTCAGTAGTTAGGCACACACAAATCTGTGAAACACTGTGAATATTCCCCAAAATCAAGTGCTACAGCAGTGAGGGAGTGGGCTACACCCTGCTGAGTTCATTCGCATGTATAATCCCAGGGCTTTCCATCAGACTGTTTGTGTCAATAAGGAAAACAAGTTTTGGCCTGTCCTGAATATTGCTCATTACAGTTTGCAACAGAGAAGATGTAATTATATAAGTGAGAGAAAGGCAGCAGGAGCAATTCCTGAAGGCAGGACATCATTAAGATTTTACAACAGGCACATCTTCCCAAGGGATCCAGAGGAAACGAGAGCCATGGATTTCCTGAGGCCAGACTTTGTGTTTGGCTTCATACATCCAAGTGCATTCTTAATTGTGGCTTTCACTTGAAAGGCATAAAGTTCCTCGGGAAGTGAAGAGGATTTGAAACAAGTCCTAAAAAAATGTCCAGTCCCTCATCCTATACAACATGTGTTGGAAAAGAAAATCCCAGAATGGTCAGGTTTGGAGATCTACCACACGCCATTTTATCTGGACAATAGACAAATAAATGTGTGCATTGCAAGGGGAAGCAGTTGCTGCATGTTTTCATGACCAGGGCATTGTCAATGAGAAGAACCAAGTCTGTAGGATAGCTCCGAGACAAGTCAAGAGGCATTAAGAGTGAAAGTAATCAAAGCTGGCCGATGAGCTTAACACATCCAACAGGAATGGAAAGAAGTACTGGCTGGGCTTGGATTCAGATTCATTGTAGGATCAAGAATCAACAAAATACTTTGCCTTGCCTTGACATTACAGCAAATTCTTTATTACATGTTGGAAATGGCGCTCAAAGCTAGCTAGTCATACCTTTGGGTGAGGAAAGTCACCACACACACTCAGTCCAGGTTTATTTGGGGTTTTTTAATCTAGTGAAAATTGAATAAGGCATTAAGAAAAACCACATGTAGACTGGCTTTAATTAAAGAGGAATGCTTCAGAAATTACTCCTTGAAGCAGGACATTTCCTGCTGGAAATAAACCTTGAGACAATTGTCCTTTACATGTCTTTGTTGGGCTAACTAAAATTGTTCATATATCACAACAACGTAACACCATCACACTGCCACCTGAGCCGCTTTGCAATAGGGAAAATCAATGTTGTAGCTGTGTATGAAACTGTGCTATGTAGTTTTATAAACACACACACACACATATCACACATATATGTAAGACAAGTAAGAAAGTCCCAGGAACTAGAGCCAAATTCTGATCTGATAAAGAGGGAGCATTTCTATTGGATTTAATGTCGCAGAACCCCCGTGTGTGAATCTTGCTTAGCTCTGTTAGGTGGCAGTACTATTTCTGAATTGCTCCACTTCAAATTTTAATCAAATCCACTCCTTTGTGACTATAATACACTGCTTCATAATAATGAAGCTTAATGAACAGAATTAAAAGTTGATTAATTGTAAGCACAGTTAAACACAGAAATGCTTTGCTTCTTTGCCATAAAATCTGTCTACTGTTAAAAATTTGTCACTTTCTGTCCTCTCTGTCTTTGGATTTTTAAACAGCTTTTATGGGCTTTTCAATTCCTGCCTGCAATTCAAATCCACCTTCTGTTTTGTCCTATTTGGCCCTTCATCCTCCTGCACCTCCACTTTCCTTTATCTAAAGGCAGAAAGCCGTATTAGGTTTAGAAAATCTGTGATACATATCTGACATTGCCACAATCTTTTTTATATAGTTTAATAGAACCCGTTGTGTAACACCAACTCACAGTGTAATGACACAAGACGGTATTGTCCTGTATCCTTGCAGAGATTCACGCAGAGCCATGCTATTCACTAGCTCATTAGCTCACCTTGTAAGAGTACGGCACTGCCTTATGACTGATGAGATCTCAGTTCAATCCTCAGCATATTTCCAACCTCTAAACATGAGAAAATGAAAAGAAGGTTTTCTACATCACAAGGAGCAGGGAGATAGATAGCTTAGGGAGGTAAAATATTGAAAAGAGAGGATAAAGTTTGACTTTGCCGGGGGGAACAAATGTTGAAAAAAATCATGTTGGAAGTTTTGTGCAGCATTGTGTACATATGTTTTTTTCTGATTTTGTCTTCCTTGAGTGGCCTTACCTGGATCATGTTCCTCTCATACTCTTATAAAGCCAATGCAGCCAAGGTTTCCGCAGAAGCGTATTGAGGAGACATGTCCTTCAAAAATAACTGCTGTGAGACATCCCAATGTACTTAGGTGCCTATAGGCAGAAGAGTTAAAGTTAGGCAAATACTAACTGAGCCCTCTTAAATCCTTTGAAAATCCTCATCTGGAATATACTACCTGTTGAACACTAACTAAATTTGACTGATTTTAAGTTCTATTTTAAGCTCCTACTACTTGGAGCAGTCAAGAAAAGGGTTATTTTTCCTTTATACACAGAAATCAGCAACTATATATTCTACTGTCTTTTTTTCCAGGAAGGAAACATGATTTTTCAAATAATTTCAGTGTCCAGACAGCTAAATAATTTCAAATAATTTCAGTGTCCAGACAGCTAAAGGAGAATTATTAATTCTAAGTAAACTATTTTAGTTTTCTTCTTACCAGATCTTCACACATATGTCAAGATTCAAAAAGACCCAGAAAGTTAATCAGAACATTGAAATATCTAAAAAGTTTAAAATAATATATGAAAAATATAGATTTCTGAGTTATTATGTATCTCATTTATGTAATTCTCAAAGCTCTAGAAAATAGGCAGATGATACAAAGTCTTATCAAAAATATAAATGCAGTGTGTCAAGTGAAAAATAATAGCGATTAGCTTAACAGCATCTTTGGCACGTGTCTTTTATAATACATGATGTATTGGGAGTATGTTTTACTCAGGTTACAGAATTAAACCAGTAGGAAGTCTAATTTGAATTAATATACAGGTTCACTGGGAAATATTGATAGGTTTAAGTATGATTCCTTCTAATATCCTGTTGTATACATCTATAGTTTGGTCGATGGGGAAAATGAGCTGCATAGACTAAAATTATACAGTATTCTTGAAACACATTTAGAAGAAGTTTTGAAGAAAGCACAACAACAATTGTTTTCATAAATTCAGACCCCAGTTCACGTGGCGCATGAAATTGCTGTGATTTTCCTTACTGTGCACTGTATCTTTAAAAGTCTAGGGGGTGCCTGCCATTTTTCAAGACAGACTCAGTGATATGTGCTGTGCTGTCTACTGCAAATTTGCCTTTATTGTTGTTTTGTTGCTTTTGTCTCTGATCCACATTATTCATCTCCCAGAAGAGGGGGGCTTTCAGGTCAGCAAGGACAAGCATACCACACTGGTGGCAAAGCTAAGGCTATCCAACCAGTGCTGTGTAGCTCCCATGTCAGGGACAAGGATGACCACCCTGTCCACCACATGGATTTCTGGGTAACCTGAATCCCTCTGGGATGAAACAAACCTACAGAGACCAAGAAGGCTGATACACTGCTCATTGACCCTCAACCACCACGGAGGAGCCCATGCAGCATGGGAGTAGACCCCAGTCAAGTCATTGGTATCTCTTTCCTGAAACCTCTGTCCAAACTTCCCCTTTCCCTTTCCTCTCTGATCTCTGTAACACACATTTTGCACCTATGAGCCTTCAGAGGATTTAGGTATGCAGCTCTGAAGGCTGGTTATCTCTGAAGGTTGGTTACTTTGCCATGACAGTGCTGAAACCCTTTCTTTCCATTCCAGAGATCACATTCCTTTCACCATTCAAATACAGGGTATCAGTACACACCTACTTCTTGGCGTTAAATACCAAAAGGGCTTAAAAATCAGACTCCTAAAGTGAGATGGCAACAGAAGTAGCCATTACCCTGTAAAACACTTTTAATCTTCTAACTACTGGAAACAAAAGAACATATGGATAGCAATGAGCTTTCATCTGCCCCAGAGTGCCAGTTGACTACACCAAGTTGTAGTCAATCTGCAGCTATAGAGAAATACTGCAAATTTGCTCCAGCAAAATGTCCTGCTTGACATTAGACAGCCTGGCTGAGTGTTTCCTGGTAGCTCCTTATGCTTGTGAGTGCCATTGTTATTTGGTGAAAAAATGAAACCATGTTAAGTGCACAAGTAAAATGACAAGCATCTTACTGTTCTCTAAAAACCCTCCCTGATTGCATGTCACTCACTTTAAATTCTGATTAAAAGAGGGCATTGAGAATCTCAGCTGGGAATACAAAAGGATAAATGTACTTATCATCAGCTAAATTTTGCACAAACTACCAGGCTGGGTAGCATTCATTTCAGAGCAAACTACTAGAGACCACCACTACCCAGATGTTAGCATATGGTCTCACATTGCATCATTTACAGTAAAGCATCGCAAAATTGTTTTTTTAAGAAAAACCACCTCTCATGCAAATAGAAGTGTTCTATGCAAAACTAAGGGTAGCATTGACATAGAGCAGTAAGGACAGCTTATGGGGAAATAACAATACACATGGGAAACTGAGAAATGTAGTCAGTACTGAGAGGCTAAAATCAGGAAGACATGGTGAGTCCCGTCTTGGCATGACTCTGAAAATACTTTGTTTGAGCTTAGACTTAGAGGCTAAAGCAGAGTGGAGGACCAGCTGGGGACAAAACAGACTAAGGCAGGACATGGTCATGCTAATAATTAGTGTGAATGGACTATCTGCCCATTTTTCATCTTCAGATGGTTTTCATCAATTATCTGCAGAGACAGAAGAGCAAGTCTTCTGTGTGGTGAAAGCCAACATGGGAAGATTGATCAGCCAATATGAGCTGGGACAAAAAAGAAAAATAAGCCTGTTACTGAAGAAGTGTTGGTGATGACTGAGGTGCAGGATAAAAAAAGTACTGAATGCCTACACAGGGTCTTGAAGGTGAGAAGAAATGCAGATTGTCTTCTTAAATGTTCGGAACTTGCAACAAGGCTTAAGTGTTTTATTAGTCAAAGGTAGAATAAGGCTCTCCAGGATGCCATTAATTGTTTAGGATATCCTGGAACAAGTGCTTCTGCATATTCACTTGATCTCAATCTCTTTCTATGCATTATGTTCCTACACTAATACCCCAGCTGTATTTGATGTTCATTGTCATTTTCTAGTAGTGAGCTAATGACACTGCTATAAAACAATGAGCAGCTGGTGGCACAGTACAAATAAGTATTATTCAACATGAATTATGAACAGCATGGAAGCACTAAAGAAATCTTTTCAAAATACATGTGATAATGCATCCCAACTCTTCCCCCATTCCCAGCTGCTGACTCATCTCTGAACACTGCCTAAGTGAGGGAAGGGGCCAGCAAAGAGCTCTGGTTTGGTTCGGATGCCTCACTTCAGGGTGTGTATGTGGCACTCGAGCAGTTCACTGAAGCACTAGCTTGACAATACATCACACCAAAAGACTGATATTTCTCATTCTTGTTAGCCTGCATGGCACTGGAGCTTTTTGTTAGTATCGCACCCACTTGTGGCTGGGAGTAGGTAGAAGTGGTATGAGAGATCTGGAGTCCCTAGACTATTCTGCGGTAACAAGTAAGGGAACCACTCGGGGTTGCCCTACACAAACTGGCCTAGCAAGGAAACACTGGCAGAATCTGAAGCACCGGTCTTGGAGAAGGATGAAAAGAGAAATCTAAATCCACCAGCACCATGAAGCAGGCATGGGAGATGACAGGCAGGTTGCAGTATAGTCACAATCCATCTCTGAGACTGTGGTTTCAGTAAAGGTTTGGTTTGTACCTTGGGATTCACTGGAATGCACTAAGCTTGACATTCAGCTGTGAAAATGGTTGTGCGAAGAGGGGGAGAGGACTGTCTGCTTTTGTGTTGGCAAATGCCACAGGCGGGAAACAAGAAATCCTTGTCTCTATCAATTGTTGAAATAAGGATATATTTAATTTCTGTAGCTACCAATGATATTTGGGGAAAACTAAATACCTAGGACTGCATCTACCTGTTTGTAGAATGCTGTAAGGCCAATGCATCTCGTGATTTCTTTGAAAGGCCTTAGATTTGCATTTTGTAATTCATTTAAACATAATTATGTAATACATAAATAAATTAAGATCTCAAGAAATGTATGGTTTGTTCCTGGACAATGGGCTTTTCAGGATGCATAGAGCTGTTTGTTTGTTTTTTAAATGAAATTCTGTTTTAGAAAGATGGTGAGAATTCAGTGGAAAAGCACTGTATTGATACAGTCAGAATACAGACTCACTTAAGTCTTTGAGAAATGGAGCCTTTAAGTTAAACACTGAGGCCTTCAGCCTGCAAGGACTTCATGTATATACTTGCCTTTATGCATTGCAGTTAGTCCCACTGATGTCAATGCAATTACTTTCATGGATAAAGTTGTATTCCATGTGTCTCAATAGATCATAGCCTGCACATGTGCACAAATACTGCATCACAATATCTTTTATATATACAAATGGTAAAGTGATTCGCTGTTCACACATTTAGATAGCCAACTCAGATGAGCAAATACTTGATTCAAGAAAAGCTTAGTGTTAATGGGATCTTTTACTAGTGCACATCTTAAAAAAATCAACTTATTTATAATTGAAGTTGAAACAAGGACTGCTATTTGATTTGGTGGCACATAAATCGTTTCCTAGGAGAAAAGAAGGTGGGTTGTTTTCAGATAACCAGGTATAAAATTACCTCCTGTGACAGTTCTCTCCAACAGAGATCCAGCATGAAGCTGTAGAGGAGGGATGCTACTTTCATCTGTAGATGCAGGAGCTTTCTGAAGGCAGAACAAAGTATGGGTGCCCTCCATTCCACAAGAGACATCAGTATGAGCTCAGAAACCTTCATAAAACAAAGCAGAGCTTGATTACCACGTAGATAGCACCAGGCTCCCACTAATTCTAGCATAGTTTTTGTTATTATTATTGGACCATTGGGGTACCCAGAAGTCAGGGAATTTCAATACCCACACATCCTCATTGAATATTAATGCCCAAACCATAACAATAGTGGCTAATAATGCAGCTTTTTGCCGCCATGTGAATTGCATATCAATATTAATGAAGCCTTTGTTAACATTCAGTGTTCTTTCCTTTCTGTGTCTCTGCCAGGATCTTGGACTGGTTTATGCCAACAACACAGACTTAGATGTCAACCCTGAGCAGGTCCTAGACATTTGAGAAAGGGCTTGTTTCACAAATGTACATTTAAATTAAGAAGTATGCCATATCAAAGTTGCTTTAAATTGACAGTTGTTCAGTTCTTTCCCCCTACATGGGACAGATGCGGCTTTATATGTTTGCCTAACCTAAAAGTAACACACAGAGGGCTGTCTTTTATTTCAAAATGTTATTACAACAGCCTTTGTGTATAAACTCTAAAACAATCATTCACAATTATATATGGTTCTCCTTCTTCCCAGAATCAGATGTATCAAGAAAAGGCAATGGTTCTGTGATGAGAAATGGAGACGAGTAGTTTCTAATTCTGTAAGATACCCATGGCACAGATCGTTAAGCAAGTTCACCCTGAATTCTGCTATTCTAAACAGGAAATTGTTCCAGTGATTTGAACCTTCATATGAAATTTAAATGTAATTGCCAGAAGCATTACCTTATTAATAAAAGTAGAAAAGCATCATTACTAATTATCGTGAGCTTCATTTGCATTTTCTAAACATTTACATTATCTAATCTAACTATGTAACAGATGCTTGCATGATTTCCAACTCAGCTCTTTTCCAAAACAAATACCCAACACCAGTAAATAATAAGTGTTGCTTTGGACTACTCCTGTCAGATGTAGTGTTTTACTCAGAAAGGAATTTCATCAGCCACAGAAACAATACATTTTTTAATGAATACCAAACCACTTCATTTCAGTACAGCTGATCAATCTTGTTGAACGCGTATCAACTGATCCCGTTTCAATAGTAGATCCTGCAAGATACCTGCAGCAAATTACCTCTTTGAAAGAACGATTCAATTGATTTGCACTAATCTAATTTAGAGGAGGCCGGAATAAAATCATACTGGGACTTAATCTCATCTGAATACAAACAGTACAAAAATGCTGCCGATAAGTAGCTGATGTAATGCTCTAACACACCAGGGGGCTGATGTACCAATCCCACTTCCATTGAGGAGAGCACTCTGCAATTCCCAATGGTGCCTCTCGGATTAAGACTTGAAATTGCATGTTTAGCATAGAATATCTGGAACTTAATATCACAAGATAAAAAAGAAAAGAAAAAGCAGGCTATTCTTTGCAACAGTTGTCATGAAATGGAAATGACCAACTCTGGCTGGATCCGCTATATGCAGCACCAGGCCCCTGGTGAGTTAACACCCAGAAAGGAATCAATGTTTTACTTCTCACAGCAGCAAAGGACCAATAAGGAGTGCAAGGAAGCCAACACAGACCCAAACCTGACCAAATCATGGGATAGTTCTTCTCAGAAGAATTGTATTGTTTAAAGCTTAAGGTGAGGGTGGTCTGACGTCGTTGCTAGTAATCATCAAAAGCAAATGAAACCACTGGTGTTGCTTTCTCTTCCTTCAAAACAAGCCCTCCAGATTTTGGTGGACAGTCAGGCAGCTGACTTCCAGCAAAACCATCATTTTGACCTGTGCCATCAAGTCCACTGCAGCAAAGAACAGAACCGATTTTACAGCACAGGACAGGATGCTTTAAAAGCCTGTGTCTGGAGTAACTGGACCTTGAGTCAACACATTCATCATGCATCAAAAGAAGTGTGGCCAGCAGGTCGTGCCCCTCTACTCTGCTCTGGTGACACCCCACCTGGAGTACTGTTTCCAGCTCTGGAGCCCTCAGCATAAGAAAGACACGGACCTGTTGGAGCGGGTCCAGAAGAAGGCCACAAAAATGATCAGGGGGATGGAACACCTCTCCTATGAGGAAAGGCTGAGAGTGCTGGGGATGTGCAGCCTAGAGAAGAGAAGGCTTCGGGGAGGCCTTATTGCAGCCTATCAGTAATTAAAGGGGGCTTATAAAAAAGATGGCGGCAAAATTTTTAGCAGGGCCTGTGTCGACAGGACAAGGGGGAATGGCTTTAAACTAAAGCGGGGTAGATTTAGACTAGATATAAGGAAGACATTTTTGACGCTGAGGGTGGTGAAGCACTGGCCCAGGTTGCCCAGAGAGGTGGTGGATGCCCCATCCCTGGAAACATTCAAGGCCAGGCTGGACGGGGCTCTGAGCAACCTGATGTAGTTGAAGATGTCCCTGCCCATGGCATGGGGGTTGGACTAGATGACCTTTGAAGATCCCTTCCAACCCAAACTATTCTATGATTCTATGACATTTAATTTATAGACATTTATTTGCTTATTTGCTGATTTACTGTGTAGATTTAGGGTAATTCAGCCCTCCATCTTACTGCGCCTGTAAAATGGTGATAACAATCCCTGCTCCATGGGAAGCTCGAGGTTAAACTTACTAATGTTTGCAAAACTCTCTGAGGTGCTGCAATTCAGGCAATAATATGAATGTGAAATATCACTGTACTATGGCTATTACCTTTAAATTCACCAACTTCACCTGGAAATGTATTTTTTCTAAGGAGAAATACAAGAATTCTTCCTTATTCTATACTATAGAAATAACTATGTGAATATGTAGGGAGTAATTTCAAATTAAAATAATTGTAACAAACTTGGAGAACTTAGAACTTGCAATATATTCTGATCATCTGGGACAGGAAACAAAAATAAATGGATGAAAAGACAAATAGGTACAAATAGAGATGCATAGATGAATCAAATTAGGGAAGTAGAAAGGATCTTTGGATCATAACCTCCAACCTTACAAAACTGCTTTGTTTGCGATTGACTTTCTGGCTGTTCACAGTTCTGTTACCTTCACAGAATATGCCAAGAACACAAAATTAAGTAGACAGTTAACATTTGCAAGTCTGGAGACCGAGTGTGTGAAACCACTACCCACTAAAATCCTCTTCAGTCTCTGAGCATCCTTATTCCTTCATACCTTTGCAAATAAATGTCTCAGCTATCATAAGAGTATTTCCATGTTTGGATTCCTTTGTCCCTATATTAATGTAAAGTTTCCTGGATAATTTGAAATTTTATGCCATGTTTCACATCAAATCCCAGAAATGAAGCAAAATGGTAGATCAACTTAGCCTAGCCGACAGGAAGAATGGAAACCGAAACCCTCATCTTTATAGTTCAAAAATGAAAAGCTATAACATTTGTCATTACTGTGGTGGCAATTTAGTGAGTTTCCCTGAGTGTGAAGAGAACATGGTTTCTGACAACAGGCACTGTTTTGGCATTAACAGCTGTCCAAAACCACTTCCAGTTATAAGTTCTTTATAAATGTCTGTCTTCTGTGAGTACTCACATTTGAAACCCATATTTTACCTTCAAATTGATTCCAGTAGCTGTCTGGAAGTATACACCCAGCAGACTGACTTCCTGCTTTATTCTGTATTCACATATTTAAAATATGCCACTGGAGAGAAAGGGATTCATGGATTAAGGTATTTACCCTATTTTCATTTTCTGTTTTCATGGCCTCAAACAGAAAGCAGAATTTCATGATAAACAAACCCCAAAATGGGCTGAAACAATTCCCACTTATTATTCACTGCAGAGGTAAGGCAGGATTTCAAAGGCTAGAAGATGCCCTCAATTTGCATCCTGCTTCATTTGTCAGTAAAGCTGTTTGCTGTTGGGAAGGCGTTTGCCATTCTGTGCTATTAGTCATTCAGTTAAAGCCAGACTTGTAATTAACACTTGTGATAATTAGGCGTTGGTTTGGTTTGGTTTGGAATCAACCTCTGTGTTTTAATTAAATCTCAGGAATTGACAAAAATGGATATGGGTTTTTCTTTAGCCAAATGATTAAGCGGTACTTTTTTTATCATCTTTTTGTAGAAGCCATGCTATTTTCTACCCCGAGCA
>NW_008824031.1:1692164-1696915 GCF_000699105.1 Pygoscelis adeliae
TGAACAGTTTACAAATAATTACTATTTCTCTATTTAATGTTAATAGGAAACTCATTCTAAAAACAAATCACTAACCTCACACAGGATGCTTCTCTCAACGGACTTATTATCTTTATGACAAAGCTAGGTCAGCCAACAGTACCATATATTACACATGACTTATTCTTTATTGGAAGATGGGGAAAAATATCCTTGCACTGAGCTCAACCTATCCCAGTAAACCTGTTACACAAACATTTTGTCCACCAGCAAACAGACAAGCCAACCTGCCATGACAGATTCCAATTACAAGCAAAATATATCTTAAACAAATGAAACCCTCGTGTACCTAATGGCACAATACAATAATTACAAAGACGATTGGACCATCTGTGCATCAAATTTATGGCCTTATCATGTACAGTCAGACCTTCCTAAAGTAGATTGTCAAAAGAGTAGAACTTAAAAGGAAAGAGCTGAATGAGTATGTGCCTACATCTTTAAGTAGCTTCCAAAAAATGAAGACACTGTTTTGCTCATCAGTTTTCAGAAGGTGAAAATTCCAGGTCAAAATTAATATGAAATTAAGACTCTGGTAATGAAGCCATTTTTTTGTCTGGCAAATGCCTGGTGGTGAAAGACAAACGGCCAGGAGAAAGGGCTGCACCCGGGAGTTTCTTTATGAATATCCTATGGGACAGCACTGGGCTCCAAGCATTGCCTCTCCTGTGGGTGCGGATGCTCTGGGGAAACTACCATCATTGAGCAGTTAAACATTGGAAGAGGCTGCCCAGGGAAGTGGTTGAGTCACCGTCCCTGGAAGTCTTTAAAAGACGTGTAGATGCAGCGCTTAGGGACACGGTTTAGTGGGCATGGTGGTGTTGGGTTGACAGTTGGACTCGATGATCTTAGAGGTCTTTTCCAACCTTAATGATTCTATGATTCTATGATCATAGAGGGGATTTGAAGGAGAGAGAAAAAGGAAGAAAATAGTTGATTTGGTGGTGGTGGTGGTGTCATTGAGGAGGTCAGACGAGCTGGAGTTTAGGAAAAGCCCAAATCAGGAAAAACCCCTGATCACTGAGTGTGCAAGAGAGGAGCTGGCTATAGGTGACCCACAATAAGGAATGAGCAAAACGGCTAGCAAGGGGTGTCTTGAACAAAATAATAGCATGCTGTAGTGTATTGCCTAGGACCCAGTCCAGGGCTTCTTTCTCAAACAGAATGTTCTTGGGAGCTGCACTGCCAGCAGACAGAATTAAAACTCTTTGTTGTGGTTTAACCTCAGTTGGCAACTGAGTACCACACAGCCGCTCGCTCACTCCTAAAAAACTCATGGGCTGAGATAAAAACAGTTTAATAATAGAAATAAAATAATAATAACAATAACAGTAATAATGTAATAATAACAATATACAAAGCAAGTGATGCACAGTGCAATTGCTCACCACCCGCCGACCGATGCCCAGCCAGTCCCCGAGCAGCGGCCCCCCCAGCCAGCTTCCCCCAGTTTATGTACTGAGCATGATGTCCCATGGTATGGAATGTCCCTTTGGCCAGTTGGGGTCAGCTGTCCTGGCTGTGCCCCCTCCCAGCTTCTTGTGCACCTCCAGCCTTCTCAGTCGGTAGAGCATGGGAAGCTGAAAAGTCCTTGACCAGTGTAAGCACTGCTTAGCAACAACTAAAACATCGGTGTGTCATCAACATTATTCTCATCCTAAATCCAAAACGCAGCACTGTACCAGCTACTAGGAAGGAAATTAACTCTATCCCTGCCGAAACCAGGACACTCTTAAAATACATTTTTAAAGAATCACCAAGCTTTTCATTTTAAACTTCAGAGGTGCCAGAATATTCACTACTTTAAAACAAAAACATTACAAAGGAATGTGCTGAAAAAAGCGATATATGGCAAGGTCCTTTCCTAGAGATACATCTTTCCCAAGAAGCAGCTAGTTCAGAAATCTGTATATTCTAAAACCAGCCAGTGCCCCACAGAAGAAAGTCAGAGCAGCAGAGCCAGTCAAGCTTTTACAGCAAGTTCACACTCCAGGATTCATTACAGAGCCTTTTAGATAGCATGGTGGTGGAGATATGAAGCCCACATAGAAAGCAGAGGAAAGGATGTTCATCATTCAGAGACTATTCTGCAATGTCAGGGAGGAGTCCATTTACTTCCCTCACCTCCCCCCCTCAAAAAGAGATTAAATGGTATTGTTCCATACACACTCAACTGTTTTTTGTCAAATAATTTTAACTCAGAATTTATAAATATGCCAATGGATTAAAGGACACACAGGGACAGCAGAACAATGACACAATGAGCTAATCTGTGCACAGAGAAATGAATAAAGACCACTTAAACTCACTGGAAAAAGATAAAGCAAGCAAAGAATTGTCCCAGCCTCCACTGCAAAGAATTTACAGATGTATAGTGGGCATAACTATTACAGTGAAACAAGTTCTTAGACAAACTCGGCTGAGTTTGATGTAAACTCTTTACTTCTCTCAGTACAAATATCGATGAAATGGAGCTTTGAAAGAGAAGAGACAGCGATTAAACAAGTGGCAGAGGAAAAAAACTAAAACTGAAAAATAAAATAAAAGTAGGGAAAATACAGGAAAGTCAAAATACTGAGAAAATGTACAGAAAAATAGATATAATAAATTGGATATAAGAAGAATGAGAGAACTGAACTCAGAATCAGATATAAAGCACTAAGGAGGGAAAAAAGGAAGAAAATCTGGTTTCAATAAGGTAGGAGAAGACACAGAGTGCAAAGCACTATATTAAGGCTGACAACACTCCCACCTCCAAAAGAATTCAACATTAAAAATCTCAAAATCAGTGGGAAAAAAAAAGACAGCTAGCAAGTTTTAAAAAGGAACAGAAGTCAAATTACAAGCAGCATGCCCAGAAAATACCATGTTTCTCCAACATGCAAGTCCTGTGCTAAGGGCAGAAAGAATATTATTCATGTTGGTTTTCATTGGCAAACTGAGGCATTAGGCAGCGAGGAGACTTGCCAGTGTCTTGCAGTAGTGAGAAAAATGGGACTTTTTGCTAACAAGTCCCAGTCCAGCTGCCGCCAGCTTGCCTTTGGCTGGGACTCACCAAGAGGATATCATTCTTACACAAACTCTTATCTGAAAGGGAGAGGGACAACCACCAGCCGCTCTATGTGAAAATTATCCCACCCAAAGGTGGAAATGACTTAATGCTTTCTAGCTTCAGGCTGGTCATGAGCTAAGCCCTAGTCCCACTCAAGAAGAAAAAAGAAATAAAGAAAAATACCAATACCGTGGAATGAGTAGAATCTAAGTCTGCTTTCTCGCTTGCCCTCTCCCGCAAGGAAACTGAATTCCAGGCATTTAACTCAGGTAGTTCTCATTTGTCTTTGCTTCACTCAAGGGCTCAATGCTGAGGACAGATGGGTTTTTCCAACTGTTCCTTACTGTCACAGAGCTAGTCTGGATTTCTGAGCTTTCCCCCCCTGAATTAGACAGCCATAGTCTTCTTCACGGATGAGGTCATTTTTTTAATCATTTTTTTCTCCCAAAAGGACAAGCCTGTTTTATTATGTATGAGAAAATGAAGAAGCCTTCAAAAACTGCAGGAGGCTGACAGGAGTGGGTGGCTTTTATATTAGATGAAGTCCCACATATAAAATAAACCTCCCACTGGCTGCATCAGGAGCAGGATTTCAGCTAAGGTTCATCTCTGCTTTGCCTTTTCTACCTCCCACTTTCTCCTTCTTTCTGTTTGATACTTGGATGCCCAATTCAGCTAATCCTCAAATGAAATCATTGCTCTAAAGCTGCATCAAGATACGTACACAAAGAAACAAAAGAAAAAGACCTATACACATTACTGGATAAGAACTTGTGCATGGTATCCCCAAGGTCCTGTCCAAAAGGCAGTGAATTCAACAAGACTTTTTCTCTTGCCTTTAAAGCCCTTTTGGAGGAGGCCTTAGAAGAGCTGTAACACTGTCAGCTCTGCATGTCCAGTGTAGCTACAGCAAGAGACCATAACTTTTCAGTCTCTGTGTTTTAGGTTTCATACAGTGAGGAGAGGAAGCGATTATGATCATAAAATCAGAGCATGGGACAGAGTGCCACACATGCCACATGTGACACTGGGTCTCGGTAAACAGAGGCGTGTGAAGATGGATGGTGGCTGAAATCATGTCCCTGCATTTAACATTTTCAGCTTCAGTGCAAAGCAAAATGTCTTAGGGCATGGAGTTTAGTCTTAGAATTAATGTTGCAAAATCTAGCCATTTTATCTTAACTGCTACAATATTTTGGGGGTGTTTTCTTCTCATAATCACACTCCTACCTGTGTTTCACTAAGAATGTGAAATGCTTTAAATAACTTTTTCACACTCCCAATTGGAAAGAAACTTTTGGAAACATGAGCTAACCATGGCATGCATTTCCAGAAAGCAAAAACACTCTTGAAATGACTGATATTTTAATAGCTCCTTTGTTTCAAGTTAGCTGCAAGATTCTTTGTGGCTTTAATATGAAATAATACTACAGAGGAATAAAAGCCCTTTTCACCTTTCTCTTCTTATAGGTTCCAGGCCACAGCTTGTCACCACACAAGCCGCTTCCTCATCTTTAGGGACCACTGGGACAGAAGGACACTGTTGGTATAAGAAACAAGCAGACCCTTGGCTCCAGTCCTCAGCTGTGCCCCGTGGCACTGACTGGAAGGAGAACAGGGTGGTTGGGGGAAATTCCTGCCTGCAGGGACCAAGGAGGAA
>NW_008824031.1:1696938-1698539 GCF_000699105.1 Pygoscelis adeliae
GTCAGAGATGTCAGCCTCAGCATCTCCCTGCGTGCTGCAGCACCAGAGCTGATTCTGCTTTTGCTCTGGGTTCTGTCACAATCAAGCCCTATGTGTTGGTGCTAATCCCTTCTGACTGAATTTTCCCCCTGTCTAGCTGCCAGACCTTCTTTTTCTACCCTTAGTTGCTTGAACCTAAAGGAACAAGCCCATAGTTCATCGTGCTTTGTTACTTGAAGACCAACTGGAAGGCAGTACCACGTTCTGGCTAAGGCTGAAGTGACATCCATCACCTCACCTGTCAGAAACAAGCTGAAATTTCTAGATGGACACGTGGATACAGTGGAGGAGGATGAGGGGAGGAGAATTTTCTCACCCTGGGGAAAATATTTACACAAAAATAATCATAAAGCAGAGCAAAAAGTTGAAATTTCAAATAAAAAATATCAAAGTATGTCCAAGGATTTGGTCTTTGGATCATCTTGTAATTGCTTTTTCAGGGTTGCTACGCCTACTTCAGACCAACTAGGCAGATTGGCTGTTTTCTTCAGCTACATAAGTTGGTCTAACAAAAGATATTAACTCTTTTTATGTATTTTGTCTCACCACAATGATCAGAGCAGTCTCTTTTTTGGCATTTTTTAAACTTTTGCAATATTCTGACTTAAATATTTCTTTAAAATACTATGTTTGATTTACATATCAAAGCAAAAAGTTATTTCAAAGTAAAATCATAAATGTTTTCTTTTCAAAAAGCATCATACTAGAGTAATTTTGTGAATTTGGAAAATTTATCCCAAAATACCTTTAAAATAGGATGCTTTCTAGAACCACTGCTTTCCAATAAGCAATGAACTGACATTAAAAACAATCAAACATAAAAAAACCCAACATATCAACAAAGGGATTTTTGCCAGAATGAAAAAGACAGTAAAGAAGGATGGAAAGAAACCCTGCATCATCTTGGGAAACAACAAAAAAGAAAGGAAGGAAAGAAGGAGGAGGAATCTCCAAAACTGGTCCAAGTAATGGATTCCAAGGGAAAAGCAAGTAAAACATGTTAATGAATAACCAGGTGTTTCCAAAGCCAGGAAATCTCCTCTTCGCCTCAGCCAATTTCAGACTAGTGTAAACTCCCCTTCTTGCTCCCAGTTCATTGGTACACACTGCATACTCCGATGCCTTCTGTGTGCCTCCTGCAATGCTTATTAAAACCAAGGAAAGTCTTTGCACCGTTTGATTTTGGAGCAGTCTCCAAGCATAGCTATGCTGTGGTTAATGCAACACTTTGGTTTGCTCCAAGACGTGACACCACATTTTCCATTACAATAAGCTTTTCTTTCTTGTGACCATTTTAATTACATACAGAATAAACTGTTCTGCCAGCTACTGAGCCAATGTTTCAGAATATTTAAAACAGAATCCAGTATTCAGTCAGTTACTTTTCCAAATTCATGTCAGAGATTAATCAAACAATCGCCCTACCATTTTGGTTTCGCTTAACTATTGACTTTGGCGAGCCTGCCCGTGTAAGTTAAGCGTATCCCTACATGTTTTCAGATCAGAGTCTCCATTTATAGTGAGACAGCAGTCTGAAGAATTAGAATTTCCTCATCTTCTTC
>NW_008824031.1:1698558-1706389 GCF_000699105.1 Pygoscelis adeliae
AGCAGGCAAGATGGGTCTGTAGTATAACATGTCAGAGAACTACAAAGTCCCTTTGGACAAGCTTCTGTGAGAATTAGATCCTTAGGATCATTTGACAAGTGTTGTTTCTTTTTCTTTTGTTCCTCCTGTTGTTCTCTATGGCAGGTAGAAAATGAGCAATTAAAAGGATCTTATGTCTTCCTGTATTGAGTAAAAAGAGATGTGTAAGAGGCTGTCATTGTGTCAACCCATTTCTTCATCACTGCCTTAAAGACATGCTTTCTCATCTCCCACCCCAACCATTAAAGGGGCAGAAACTAATTTTCTCTACAATTTCTTTGGCCAGGCCTAAGCGGCTTAAAGAGCAGTCCTGCGAATGTGCTCAGTAAGAAGTTCCACAGCTTCTGCTGGGAAAGGAGTTCAAATAAATTAGAGCTTGTTGACCATTATTACAGCTTGTTGCCTATGGTATTTCCTCCCCCCAGGGTAAAGGAAATAATCTTGATTAATGACAGCAAAAAAAAATCATTTTTTTCTTTAATTCACTAATTGGTTAATCTTTTATGACATCAAAGAAGGCTGCAGCATTTGCAAAAAATGGCCAATGCAAAAGCCAGATTTCCTGTGCATTTTCCATGTGTGCTTTGTTTCCTGATGTAAATTCTAACTGAAAAGGAATGAAAAATTGAAATCTCCAGTTTACATGAGGAATGGCAGTTTTGAGCGCCCTATCAGACACCTCATTTTCTCTACATTAGTCACAATCAGACAGACAAGGCTCTGTCTTGTTGAGCTACATTTAGCAGTCTGTCTGAACTGCAAATTTAGATGACATCCAAATTACACAGACTCAGCCAGTAGGTTACACTAATGCAAACTAGGAGAAAAAGAATCAAGACTATTGATTTTTTTGGTCCTTTCTTTGTCATGTTCCCTTAAAGGCATTTACTAAGGCTTTTAAGATCTTCAGCATTTTCACAAAGGAACAAATTACGTGCAAATAAGACTGCCTTAATCTATTCTTCCCTGCTTAGATTGTTCCTTCTGTACAGTCATTATGTGTTTTTTACGCTGCTGCTGCAGTTTACTTGATCCTCTTTCATGCACCATGTGGTCAATATATATGTTGAAGAGTAACTGTGAAAAAGCACATCTCTTGCACCTGCCTATGATAATCAAAACCTTGTTTGTTAATTCCCTGCAATCCAAATACATCACACATTTCTCTGCTCTTTCTTGCAGCTGTTTCAGCAATTTGATGTCATATTCTGCAGAAAGCTCTTCTGATCACATTTCCATTTTCAGACAACTTGATTTTTGCAATGAATATTTACAGGGAGGTCACAACAATCTCGCTAATGTGAAAAGCAAAGACCACAGATTCTAACGACAAATAGAGCTGATTTCCAAAGTACCGAACCTTCACAACTCTGTCAAAGCCTAATATCCCTGTCCCTTCTGACTCACGCTAACATGACTCCACTGAAGCCATGAGTAGCTCTACTGAAATCATACAGCGAGATAACTGGCTGATGTGAATTTCTAAACTTCACTGAAGGCAACAAATGCATACGTTATTTTTTGCCTACCGGTCTCTGCAGTGGAGCTACAGCCAATACCCATTCCAATAGCATGTTACTGAGAAAGAAACTCTCAGAAAACTCACTCCTTGGACCAGTCTGTCATTTCAGTGCAGGTACAACACCTAGCACAATGGGCCACAGGCCCAAGTTTCTAGATCCTATGGCAAATAATAAACATTATAACAGCTTTAGAGATTTTAAGTGCTTCCCTCTTTGAACCAGTTACCCGCCAAGAGAATTAGGAAGAGCTTTTTCTAGCTGATCTCACTAAGCAGCTGTATAAGCTTTTTTAGGCGTAGTTAGCAAACTACAAACTCATTAACCACTACATATGGTACTGTCACTTTCCATGAAATCTGAAACTCACATACTTTCATTTTAGACTGTGCACATGCTTCCCATCGGAGTCTAACTATGTGCCATCAGGCGGTAATATGCCCCTTATGCATTACCATTTGTGTTTGTTTGATTTTATTTCTCATAGGCTCCTAGGCTTCTGACATTTCAGCCTTCAAATTTAACATGCCCTGTTTTTTTTCCTGCACCTACAAAAAGGAATCAATTCATTTGCCCTTTTTTTTTTACATGCCCACTAGGACTCCATTGTCCATTTTCTGTTGCCTCTCACATGTTATTAATTCAGACAGAAACTGAGGTTTGTGCTGGCTTTTGGTGGTTTTTTTTTTTCCCTGCCAACTGCAGGGTTTGGGGTAAGTGAGTTTCTCACAGGTGAGTAAAGTTGGCCAAATGCTTTCTTAGTCCTTTTTTCCCCGCCAGGAATGCAAATCTCTCTGCAAAGCACTAAGAAAGGTCTCAGTTATCATTCCAAGCCAGGTTAGCATGTTTTTCTCCCCCTTGTAAAACACAGAGACATTTCCACTCTTCAGACTTACATTTTCATTGATTTTTTTTTTCCTGACCTTTCTGTAGTATAGTTTTACTTCTGGCCTGTCCCTTTGCTGACCCTGATGGAACGGAATTGAAGCAAAGCCTCAAAATTCCTTGAAGTTTATTTCTCTTCCTTCCTTCTTTTGCTTCTATCTCTGACACTCTTTTAACAATTTTCCATTCCCACTGATTTTTTTCTTCTAGAGCTCATTCAAATCACAGAAATAGCCTGTTTAAGGTATCTGCAAGTTGTGCTGGTTTCCTATGTTCCTTTTTAATCAAAACTTCAAGTTAATACCATTGTTATAGGCTCATGTAATCTCAGAGTCACTGTAAGATAATACAAAGATTGAGCTGAATTTGAATGAGCCCTAAAAATTAATTTGAATTACAGAAGCATGCATGGTTGTCCTCTGAACATTTCTCTTTCCCAGTCAGTTTAGTCTGTGTATTTCCATTAAAAGAGAATTTGTGTAGCTGGAGAAGACGGATGAAGAGAACAGAGATGTTTTAGTGTCTAGAAATGGATAAAATGTGGCATCTCCAGCAGATTTGACTGGGGGAAAAATAAAAATAAAATTAAAAAATAAATAAAAGTTTGCCCGCCTTCAGTAATGTAAGTATTCAGAGGACTACAGTAAGGCCAGTAGTTTAAGATCCATTCTTGAGTTAAAACATCACGTACAGTGCTATCACTTGCTACCACCACACTGGTAATTACTTAAGAGATTGGAAACAATGCTGCCACAGTGAAAAGCAAATCAGCTGGCATGGACAGCCTTCATGGAAGTGCTGCATTTTGGACATTCAGTTTGCCACCCTACAGAGAGATTAGAAGTAAACTTTGCTTGGCTCGGTCGCAGATAGGGGATCCCCCACCACTTGCCATGGAGACAGCAAGTGTCACAAAAGGAAGAAGGCGGCATTTAATGAGCTGCTGTTAAGGATGATAGTATTTTCTAGTGCACCATTTTGGGAGAGAGGATAAGCCTCTGAGAGGGTGGTCAGCAAATCCATTTCACTTCCAGCTTAACACACTGCTGGCCATAACTGGCACAGATGGCTATTGCGTGGGACTTTGATTCCATCCATATCTGCTTAGTGCCAAAGTCGGTGATAAAACTGTGCTTCAATACTAGAAGGCCACAGTTTAACTCCTGCTCAATCATGGAAAAATGCCTCAGTTCTTCATTTTTTTATAATAGCTCTTCAGCACTCACAGAATATCCCATTTTATACTTTCAAAACTCTTTGGGAAAAATAAGTGTATACTGATATGCATGTTCTCTAGAGACAATTAACTGTTGTTATCCACTTTTTACCAGTGGAGACAGCAAGACGCAGAAAGGTGAAGTGATTCTCTACATGTCAGAAGTTTCAAAGAGAAAATCACAGCTGAAGATCCCAGGTTCCTGAAAAACTAGTTTAACTGTGTAAAATACACCTCCTGCCACAAAAAAATGTGGTCTTTCTGAATTTTGGGGGCACTTTCAGGAAAATGGTTGGCCAGAAGCAATATTTTACAAATTACTCCTTGCAAATTTTAGAGATTGCATGCAAAACTTGGTGCTGGAGCACACAGCACAAGTCTTAGTTACCATTCTCCATATGTAAAGAAATGCCATGAAAGAATGGGGGCAGGGAGTACAATGGAAACCCGTGAATGGTATATCATATTTTAGATGCCCAAATGTGAAAACTAAGTCCTCTGATGACACTAATTGGTTGGCCACAGATCTGTACAAGAGACTCGTATTTCATGGAGGACACCAAGTCTGTGACTGGAATCAGTCAGCCAAATTAAAGGCCAGGCTCAAATGACATGACTGTACTATATATACTGTGGTATCTTCTGTGCTTCACAAAAATAATAGTTACTTGTATTAACTTTGGGGAAAAAAAAAATCTTTTCTTTTCCTAAGGTAAAATAAAATCTGTTGCTAAGTAAACATTCACATTTACACTTGGTGGATGACCTTCAGTATTAAGAAGAGGTCACCTGAATCACATCATCCATATTTGAATGGTTATATAGGACTTATTTTACACAGAGGTCCCTAGGGTAATTATTTCATATCAGAGCTAGGAAAGTTTAGTATCTGTATGCAGTATGTATTTACACTTCATGCCAATGCATTAAATAAAATTCTATCACATTCTGTCTTTGTCTTTGTATTTTCTTCTTTTCAAAGACATACAGTACATGATCGGATTGCAAATTCCCTCATAGTCTGAAAGGCTCTCTCCTGCTATTTTTAAAACAGCTAAGAAAGATTTGGCAAAAAAAGGAAAAAAAGTCAACAAAAGCTGAAATAGTTTTAGAAGAGTGTGCATCTTTGACAACCACTCTGTCATAAATGAAAAGGCAAAAAAGTAAAGGAAATGTATTATTATACCATTAATGGACACACATACTTACATGCACATGAAAAACAGAAGAACATAAAACTTTAATGAAAACCTTAGTTAAGAGAAACAGATGAGAACTGTTTAGTTAAAGGCCAAGTTCAAAACCCTTGGAAGCCAATGGATATTCTTCAAAATAACTTATGCAACACTCTGAGATGTGCTTAGCACAAAAAGTGGACGGACACACAATTGAATGGCCTGAAACATAGGATTTTAAAGTCCTATTAAAGGGATTTAATTTCCATAGTTAGAGCCAAAACCAAAAGACCTAAGAATGACCTTGAATCTGGAGTATTTGAAATCTAGATTTGGATGCATCTGACTTCTGTGGCCAGTGTGTACTCAGACTTGTTACTTGAGCTAGTTGAAACTCAACACAATTTATAAGGAGGTTGACATAAGTGTCTTTTCAAATTCATGATACCTGAAAATCCTGAAGCCACACAGCAAACTGTTCAGAACAGAAGGACAGCTGGTTAAAATATAAGAATCTATTTCTGTGAGAAATGCTGACATAAATACAATATTTTCACATTTTCCAAATACTTTCTACATGTCTTCCAGGCAGGAAGTAGTAAAACAGTGATTAGGAGGTTCTTTATCCCTTCACTCTGCTCCACTTTTCTCACCAGTTTTCAGAAGTGTCCACATGGAAATAGCTTTTCTAAAAAGCAAGGTTTTTTTCAGAGTCTTTGTCTCCTTTTTCCAAAGGAAATTAAAGAGGAAAATAGGAAAGGGAAAAAAAAAAAAAAAAGATAAAAAGAAAGAATGGAAAAAAGACCAACTCTGTTCAAAACAACATAATTTTCCTATTCACAAAAAGCCACTGAGCTTTGCATGGTTGCCATGCATTTACACAAATCAGCTTCAGTCCTCTGAAAATTTGGCTAGTGTTCAGCAATTGGGTCACAGCTCTTAGCCAAGCTAGCCTGGAGGGAAAGGGGTGGCGGGTCTAGATGCCTGCAGGGCCTAATGCAGCCGAGCTGTTCAGAGGGGCAGGGAACAGGCTGCTGCTGCAGTGTCCTGTCTGTCCCCCCATTGTACGATGCAGCACTCACCACCCTAATGGAGGTGTGGAGAGGGGAACAAACACTCCTTTGATTAAAAAACCCCAAGCATGTTTCCTTTCATATGACAGTGGAGGTGGGGTCCATATCCCATTCCTACTTTCCATCTGCTCAAGAGGTCCCTTCCAGAATAACAGCATAGGCAGGTCTCCTCAGCTCCTAATTCAGGTTCATACTGTAGCAAAATCCAGGTGGGTAATGCGTAAAACACACACAGTCCTTGTAAAACACAATTCACCTGAAGAAAGGCCATACCCCAAAATCTGGCTGCTTCCATTGGACAGTAGCAGAAGCAAGGCTTTGGAGTCCAAGTGTCCTTTCCCACTTCATTCCAGGTGCTGTGTACTTTGGAAAAACAGGAGTCCATCTGGCACGGGGCTGGCAGGATCTGTTCCAGAACGATAGGAAATAGGAATAGAAAAGGTGCTGCAGGTCAGGACGGAGGTACATTTGCAATGTTGATGTTTGCACAGTGCTTGCCAGCACTATGCCTGTTTAAGCCAATACCATTAATCATTCACTAAACTCACTTGAAAAAATTACAAATAAAAATAATTAAATAGTGCCAAGGCTTTATATTTTTATACCACAAGCTTTGACCTTCAAGTGCATATTACATGCAGACCATGCCTGCTTAAATAAAGTTCTGTAGCAGACAGAACATCTGTTAGGTCTATTTTATATTCATGTTTAAGATGGGATTAGTCTCTAGGCTTTGTCAAATAATGAAGAAAAACAAAAGGGGAGAAAGAAATTAAAATCTTAATTCCCCTTTGATTTTGTGAAACAATTTGAATTTAAGATAATTAGTATAAATGTTTATAGGAAATTCTGTAGGATCCTTGCCTGAAATCTTCCAACCTTTCAGAGATTAACAATGCATCTATAGCATAAAACCTTTTGGAAATGCAGCGCGTGTACGACTCTGAAGAATTATGAGAAAAGTTACTTTTAAGTCCAAGTGCTTATGTGGTTTAAACTGCTACAGCTATGTTGGAGGTAACCTTGTTAGACTCATTTTACACCAGAGTAGGAGCTCTTACTGGCTAAAATATTTTCTATGTTTTCCTCTGGTGTGCGGAAAGCATTATTTTCCAAAAGTTACTGTGATCAGCAGTGATGCCAGGCTAGGGCCCTCCTCATTTTAAAGTATCCTCTCTGCTATCGTCACTTCAAAACGGTTGAACTCGATGATCTTAGAGGTCTTTTCCAACCTTAATGATTCTATGATTCTATGACTCTATGAAAATGCTACTCAGTGCCAGAACATCCCCCTTTAAAGGCTTCATATAGCTGAAGACCTTCAGAAGAAGAGTATCTGATCTCTCGGTGGGTGTTTCAGCCCAGCGAACACTTCAAAGCTGGTTGCAGGTAAACTGAGTGACAGCTGAGTCACTGAGCATCACTCAGAGCCCACCCACAGGTAACCAAAGCTTGGGTAAGAAGCTGAGGATCTTAGGCACTAGGTAAATTGCACAGGCACCACGGAGTATGTGTCTGTAGCACGACCGGGAGGGAGGGCAGTATGAGTTGACAATGTTGAGTTAAAAGGTAGCCCAAGCGAATACTGACAATTTGGCAGGAAAGGCACTAAATTGCAAAAGCATCAGACTGGAAAAAAGGCCTCGGGGAGATGAGACGTAGGTAAGAACAACTGCACCCAGCTGAGTGAGGAGCTCATCAAGGAGCCTGGAGTGAACCCAGAGAGCTGGAAGGACAGGAGGAGTGAGCCATCCACAAGCCATAGGTGAATGAAAGGGTGAAGTATGGCTTGAGTAGTGGTTATCCATCATCCCCGGTGTGACTCCTTTTCCCATCAAACTGGAAACCATCTGCATTTCAGCTCTACAGGCTAGGCAGGGTGGCTGTGCGAGGTTCCTAGTTTGCTAAGCTATGGGATATTGA
>NW_008824031.1:1706455-1738273 GCF_000699105.1 Pygoscelis adeliae
TATTATTTAAAACCACAGGCAAACAACACAGGCATCGACCGTACTACACCCCGAGAGGCAGTGCCAGTTCCTGGACAAGCACAGATCTACGAATCAGAACATATTTTCACTCGCATAACCTTTTGCATGGCAGGACTTACCGCTTCTGCTGCACACAGAGCACCTGAGTCAAGATCTTTTCCAAGATCTCCTCTCCTTGCTGAAAACCAGACTGGATATTCCCCAGTAATGGCTTTTACAGCAAGCATATGACAGCCAATTTGGAGGGGTCACTTCACTAGTGGGGAAACAGATGGGAGTGAGCAATTCCGAACAGAGAAATACTGCACGTAGATAAATATCAGCTGATAGGATGACACCAGCAGAGCTCTCGTAAGAGTTAATCGTGCCCCTTCGCCTTCGAGAATGTGTTGCAAAGGTTCATAAAATAGTGGGTAAAGGGGATGTGGTGGGTGTAAATTATTTGCAATTTCAAAGGGCTTTTGACAGAGTCTCTCACTGGAGATTATCAAAGGGAACAAATAACCATAGGATAAAGAGCAATGTTGTGTTAAGGATTAAATCCCAGTTAAATAATAGGAAACAAAGAGTTATAACTAATGGGTTTTTCTCAGAATAAAGAGAAGTTAATAACAGGACACTCCACAAAGCATTAGAAAAACTATTATGGTTCAATATAGTTATTAATAAAGAAGGAACAGGACTGTGAGGCCACAGCATATGCCTGGGACAAGAATAACCTGGCACCTTTCCTGCTGCCTTTTTTTATCCCCCCAAAGCCCCCTGTGAAATCAATGGGAAAGCATGATCATGGTTCATAAAATCCAGCTCCCACTCTCAGACCTCTGCAAATAGCTAGTCATACTGGGACAGGCTGTAAATCAGTAAAAGGAGCTCCTGAACACTGCTGCTCTAATAGCTAACAGCTTATCTGTATTTCAAAATATCTCTGGCTAGATAGTGATAAATGGGGTGTCATGGTTGCTTGGGAAAGCATAGCTGAGATGTTATGAACCACAGTGTGAACTTTACGTCAACACACATGATGCAATAATTGGACACAACTAACTTTGATCAATGATTAAACTTAACATAAGAAAAGTTAGAGATTGGGGGGTTTTGTTTGTTTGCTTTTCAATGCATGAGGAATTGATTATTTAAATGGCAAAGACTTGTTTGTTTCTCTCTTCTAATCCCACTGACAATGGCAAGGCAGTGCTCTGCAGGGCTTTTGTAACCAGATACTTCACAGTGATTCTTGTCTAGCACTTTAGGCAATTGATTTTTTACTTTCCTTTCACATACCTAAAGCTCCTTTGAAGGCACCAGCCTCCCTTATGCCCTCCTCCTGCTATTCCCAACCTTCTGCCCTAGAGAGACTGAAAAGCTAGAACAGCTGCTTGCCACAAATAAGTTTTCATGTACACTAATTTTAGTGTAGAAAGAGCAAAGTAGCCGGGCAAGACAAGCTAAGCATGACCTCAGATGTCACAGGGCTTGTCAAGAATAACACCAAAAAAATGTGGTTGGTTCTGCACATCAACCCCTACACGTACAATCGCAGACAGAAGAGCACCAAGAGGAAGAATTCAACTTACAATCAGTCTGAAAACTAATCTGAATTAGGAGCAGGGAAATATATCGGTCTACAACCAAGAGAAAAAACAGAAGTGGGTCACAGCCTTCTGATTTCATAGGCAAAAAGAAATGAAAGAATTTTAACAGGAGGATTCCCAGAAGCACTTACTGGTGCCTAATTCCTGTTTACATCAGTGGTAAAAACATCAGCCCCCACCAACCATTTCTAATATCTTGCCCTTGGGATATCATTTATAATGTCCTTGTTATTTAGAAACAACACTTCCTAGAGAAAATACAGCCCACTTAAACCCACATGTCTGGGTCAACAGTCAGTGTAAATCATTATTGCTTGACTACAGTTCTAGTGCACAGCATCAGAAAATGGTGAAAAAATCATAGTTTTGAAGCATTTTCTCTGCCATTCTATAAAACTGGGGATAATTCTAGTCTAATTAAATCAAAAAAATAATGTTTGTAAAATTTAACTACATGATTCAGAATAATAGGGATAGCAATATATTCTTATACATGCCTGTCTTGGCTTTAGCGCAATTTTTTGAATCAGATTACACTATTTTTGACAGTTATTAGTTTCGAATGCAAGAGAGATGGCTTTAGTTTGGAGTGCCTAGAAATGACTGCTTATAGTTTTCTGTTGATTTTTTTTTTATTATTTGAACAGCTACAGAGAAAAAGGAATGATGATAGTTTGAATTCTGGAAAACTAGGCAAGGATTATATTTTTAGCTGTGCAAATAGGCTTATGATACTTAAACAGTATCAGTACAAAAAGAAAAAATTGTTCTCTTTGCAAAATCTTTTAATGTACAGCACCAAAGGTGAAATCAACTTTAATTGGCTCTCCTATCTAATATCTTGCTTTCCAACCAACTACTGGAAATAAGTTAGATTGAAAAACAAAAGATATCCACCAGAAACTAGAGATTCTAAGATGGTAAGATTCTTTTTTTAGCCTTTCAGCAGAAAATTGTAACAGCAAAGCTTTCCTTTCCATGTCATGGTATATGTTGCTGCTGCTGCTAGCCTCAGGTAGTCCAATTACAAATGTTGGGCTGTTGTACTAAATAAGAATCTGGCCTTCACATTAATGATTTATTCACATCGCTTCACTAACCAAGCAGCCATTACATATACACAAATCAGCAGAAGGGTTATGCAGAATTAGGAAATGTTTTGTATTGATCAAAACAAAGCAAGCCAAAGTAATTCCAGAATAAATTACCAAGAATGTGCTGCATTCTCCATAAGCACTGATCTCCACCTCTATTCGGAAAAGTTGAAAGGTTCATTCCTTCAGTTTATTTAAAATATTTTAAACATTAAAGACTCTGCAAGATGTTAGCAAAGAAAAGCTCCTTTCTGTGGGGGTGGATTTAAGTAACTACTATTTCACATGCAGCTACATCGAAATGGGAAGCTGAAACTATCTAAAGAAGTAGCTGCGATAGCCCAGGAATATAAAACTGACATAGCTATTGGAAAGACAGAAAAAATTTAGGAACTGGAGTGGGAGGCATTAAAAATTCATAGGCTCCAGCACTTTAACTCTGATGCATTTGAAGCACTGAAACAGTTAAGGTATTTCACCGAGGCACAAAATAACCTCATTATCATTTCTAATACAGATCAATACTCAACACTGCCCTTTGAAAAAGACAGCGCTTGTTGGTCCGTGCATTTATTGTGATCCTTCCATTAGCTCACTAACATTAAAGCTTTCACATAAGCCCTTTACTAGCTTCTGAAATATGCCTCTTCCCCCCCTATATGATCAGCATATTCCTGTATCAAATTGTAAGGGAAAAAATAATGCAAATGGCTATCCAGCGTATCAATCCTTTTTTTCTTTTTTCCTTGTGACATTTTGTCAGGTGGGTTTCTCTGCTCCTTGGGGCTGCCTGGTGGCATTAGAGGGCTGCTCCAGTCAAGACTAATGGCACAGGCTCCGTCCCAGGTGGACGCCGGGTATTGTTTGAAGTAACTGATTGGTGTGAGAGCCCTCTAGCTCCCTCTCCCCAGCATGTGGTCCAAAGCACAACATATGCTTCCTGCTTGCTAGATTTGTCTCCAATAATAAAAACAGGATTTCTTTTCAATTTTAGTCTTGCGCCCAATTTATCAAGCAAAATAACATCAAGGCTTCAAAAGGCTTGGTTGGTAATCTGGTTCTGCATTGGATTAGTGGGAAGAGGTGTAACACAGTGAATAGAGAATTACCAAGATAATATCTTTTGCTGCACCATGAAAGAAAAAAAAAAAGATGTGTAGTGTATGTGGGTTGGGTGTGCGTGTGAATTCTGACCCATTATTAGGGCTTCTCCTGCACAGAGCTGGGAATTGCAACCTGCAGCTCCCTAAAATGAGTTAAAAAAAGTAATAATGCAGGGGGAGGAGAATTGAAGCCACAGTAATACTGAGATTCTGATATTTGTTCTTTTCATTGTAAATGCTGATAAAATACATTAGCTCCCTGGGGACTGGGGGGATGCAATTGTTTGGTGATGTTTCATTCATGCTGCTATAGGTCTTTAAACATGGAACGGGAAGGAAAAGGGGCCCAGCTTTCTGGATGGTTTTTGTTTGTTGTTTTTTGTTTATTGCTTTTTTTTTCTTTAGAAGCTTGAACCATGAGAATAAAACTCCACCCTTTCAATTAACACAATAGCACAATTTAAAGAGTCTTGTCATTTTTTGCTAAAACGATAATGAACAGTGCTACAGATAAATTTAGCGCTCCTCCTGACAGTACATTGTAATAAATAAGATAAGGCAATAACGGAAACAGCCAACTTAATCATATTAGAATATAGCATGCAAAATATTTAACTAAGATTTGCTTGTGAAAAACAGATTAGACATATTAAAAGCCATGGTTTGGTATAAGCAGTTAAGATTTACATAACTAACACAAGATGTATTCTCTTTCAACAAAGATTTTGATTTGTCTAGAAATCTCTCTAAATACTTTGTATTTAGATCAGAAAAAAAAAGAAAATTATTTGTCTTTATTGATAGAATAAATCTGGGACCAATTAGACTTCTTTTTCTTCTAGTAGAGCATGCAATTAAATGTATTGCTTTAGGGGAAGTTCTAATGCCGGTTGCACATTAGGTGAGGTAATGCCAAGCCAAACACTTTACAAGCTGCTCTAGGAACAGGCTGACTTCACAGCCACTCGCCTGCAAGAATATCTCAGTCTTACCATGCAGCCGCTTTTGACTGACTGAAACCTGGAACTGGCCCTAGACATTCAGTAAGCTCAATTTCAGCATGCAAAGATACCAGACATAACTCCTGCAGAGTATCAGGACATTCAGAGATTTATGCTGTATTTTGCCATATGATCTGTCTCTGTTTGAATGTCTAATTTACTCTGTATCAATCATCCTGCATGATAAAACTTTGCCTTCCCTATTGTTCTTACAAAGAGAACTGATCCATGCATGCCCATGTGGAACGTACTTTCAAAATGGCTCCATTTAAATGGAGATTTGGACTTTCTGCACAAAAGGACTTGGAAAGTCTTTGCTAAGAAATACTAATACAGGATTATATTCTACTTCATACTTTTCTCTCACAGATGAGAGGGTTTCCTTGTTTTTCTTAAGGATTTTCTCAACTGCATCTGACAAAGAAATGACTGCCAGGTAAATGGGGAAAGTCTTAACTTTGAGCCCATCCATTTTCTGTCAAGTGAGCACAAATATCTGAAAGCTCCAGGATTAACGTTCCTCTCAAGAAATACTGCATCTTATTGCAAGACTGAGGATAAACACTAGGCTGTTTGAGAAACTGGTGATGCTATTGCTAAGTTTCAGAAAAAGTCCCAAGTCTGGATGCCTTGGAGCATCAGTTTCTCCCCAGCAGCAGGGGATTTCAAAAGAGGAGCTTCTCCTGAACACAGCACTAAGCAAAGCAACATACAGCTACTGTTTTGGGCCACAGTAAGGGGAGAGAGCAGAGCTGACAGGGCAGGATCCAGCTTATCATGAGGCAAAACAGTCCAGTCTGTAGTGGGGTAATACAGAGATACAGGTGGATACGAATGGGGTTGTGATTGCAAAAGGCTCAATATTATGTAGCCCCATATGCATCTTGCAAAGTGAAATAATGTGATTACATTTCTGTACCATGTATAAATAGCTGCAGTTCATCCCAACATATCTTCTGGGAAAGGCAGGCAAAAAGTACAAATTTGCAGATGCACAATCAGGTGGGAATAGTACACACTGAATACAAATATTCTGCTTTGTCTGCTTTGTTTACATTTTAAAAAATGCAGAGTAAACATTGCAGTGGCTGAGTTTTGATCACACCATGTGATCTATATACAAGTTATGCTCAGGGAAAGGATGTTTATCACATTCATCTCAAATGCAATAGAGCAATATCCAGTAACACAACCCAGTCTAAAGCAAGAGCAGTGCTCTTGTCTTTTATGTCTCCTCAATTCATACATGCATCATGCACAATCATGCATCAGAGACAGGGTCAGAGAGAAATTTTATGAGGGCAACATGATTTATTTGTTCATTTACCATGAAATCTAGAATATTATGTTAAAACCTATGGGATATAGCAACTCCACTGGAAACAATTACTGCTGCATGATATGCGATATGCGTTATATTTAGTTAATGTAATTATTTGTTCCTAAACATCACCAAGGAGAGACAGAATGATCCCTGCATAAAGGAATTTATGGTACAACAGCTACTTTCTAAGATTCTCAGGCACATAAAGTTCCCACTGAGGACTACGTCTGATAATGCTCTATGTAGTTTGGATGCACTTAGGGATTCAACACGGTTTTATTACAGGCTGTAATTCTAGGAGTAAGAGTTCTTTTGTGAAGTCTTACAGGCAGTACAGGTTTATATTACTGAATATTCAGAATATTCCTGTGATAAATGGACAAGGGTCTATTTAGTCTATAGCTTCTTAAAAGCATGGTTTAATCACAAGAAAAACATATTAATTGCTCTGTTTGCACGTCCACACCTTCCTCTTCTGCAGAAATGAGAAAACTCAGCTTGTAGAGTGAAAAATGTCAACAAAGTGAAAAAACCAAAAATATTTAAACCAATAAATAAATAAAATCCGTGGACTGAGGGAGCTAAGGAAAGAATGGGTTCTAAGTTTGTTCTGGTCACTCTTACATAGTACTTGACACTGTGATGATTCACAATAATCAATTATC
Source organism: Pygoscelis adeliae (assembly GCF_000699105.1). NCBI lineage: Eukaryota > Metazoa > Chordata > Aves > Sphenisciformes > Spheniscidae > Pygoscelis > Pygoscelis adeliae. Next base: position 1,713,259 of record NW_008824031.1, read on the forward strand.
TTTTGTAATGGATAGACCATCCTGAAGAAAAGTAAAGATGTGTACATACTATGTGATAAGAAAGGAAATAATTTTTGCTATTCCACTTTTTCAGGCAGGTGTATTTGCTTGTACATTGTATGAATCTTGCTTTAGAACAGTTAATCTGTCAGTGGATGTCATTCTATAGATGAAGGTTAATAGACATAATCCAGGTATCCCCCCCGGGTCCTTGGAGATTTGATGGTATTTCTTCAGAGTAAAAGAAAAAAATTCTCTCCAAGCACCAAGACTGCATTCTGTCTCTCACCCCCTCCAAATTTTTTTTTTAAACATGAGGAAATATGTGATTTCATTACACATACAAATCTTTGGCTACATCACAGAATTCATTAAGCACTAAGAAGACAAAAAATATTCTTTCCACCGTTTCAAATACTAATAAGCTTTCCTTAATTTCTCTGAGATAATATTAGTCAAAAAAAATGGAATATAAATGTTAATAAGACAACTGATGTCTCCAAAGCTTTGTTAAACACAATAGCCTGGGAAATTATAATTTATTTTAGATTTGATAAATCTGGTGAACACAAGCACACTAGGGAGAAGTTGCAGTCTTTAACTTGCAAACCACATGGCAATATTTTGAGTCTGCCTCATCCTTTAAAGGCACAGATGCATGTCCTTCTTTATGTGCAGTGGAAGTATTTCCCCAAAGCTTTGCTAATCACAAGAAACATTGAAATTACTGATTTAAATGTTCTAAAGAAAGGCTGTCATTGCATAAGTGAGACAGCTCAGCAAGTCTTCCTCCATTACTGTATCTGCTCTGTTACTCCTTCAGGACTAGGCTGTGTGACTCCACCCAGGGGGTGAGGAGTGGGCTTGGCACCAGCCTGGAAAAAAAAATGAGAGCAAGGAGAGTCCTTTCCATCTCTGAGAAGGGGAATAGATCTCAGAGAGAGTTTTTCAGCTATTCTTAATTTGAAAGGATATTTTGTGGAGGCAGACCAAAATATTTCGTCTTGCCCTCCACAAAAGCAGAATCTGAAATCACTGATTCAAAGCATCAGTTTTCTAGAGCCTCTCAGATATATGTTTTTTAAGATATCTGTAATGTTTTACAAGGCTATCAGCAAAGGGAGTAGATCTACTAATGGAAAAAGAAAAAACCAAAACCAAAACCAGGCCCCTTTAATCACTGGTTATTTTTCCAGCTCTGCCTACAGGATGGCTAGGGTCTTCTCTTTCCTACAGTGGGCAAACTGCAGCTGAGACTGGTTTGAGAATGGGTAATGGGAATTATAACCCAGGACAGATCTTTAATGGATGCCACCTGTTTCCAGCTCTAAGGGAGTCAAAAGATATGGTGTTAGGGGTCCATCTGCATTCAATATTTTTCGGGTTTTGGATGCCTGGTACAACAATATCATACCAAAGGATCCTGGCACCACTATCTTGCCTTCTTCAAAACGCATGGACCATAACAATCTGTATGAAATTATGAAATTATTGTGGAAATCAGTTATCCCTGTCATACAGAAAGCTGCTGTTTCTATGCACTGTAGCATGAAGAAATAGGGTATAGTGTGAGATTTGGGCCACCAGAAGTCCCCTAAACCTTGGACTTCAGTATAAATTAGGAGCTAATGTCTCTGACTGTGCCTGCATGCATAAGCATTTGAATTCTGGACTACAGATTTCCCTGCATATCTAAATACGGGTATTTTTGTGCACTGGGAAAGAAAACTAGATCCAAGCTTCTAGATGCTTTAGTTTTGCCTAATAAGCATCACAATTCAGAGATAAAGTAGGGAGGTGAGTAGATAAACCCTTGGAAGGTCCTGATCCATTGGGCATGCTTAGACCGAACGTAGCAAACGTTGGCAGTGCTGTGTTCAACACAAAGCTCTGCATCTCAACACTGATTACGTTTTTTCATTTTTTCTCAGGAGGCCCTTTACATTCAAAATGAGTGAGCAGGCTCAGGTGCTGTGGCTGGAAAACACAACTTCTTTTCCTGAACCCTCTCACCAAAATGCCCTCAAAAACTGCCTAGAGAAACAGACTCTCTTGCTTCCTCTCACTCTTGAACTCTTTTCTGCACAGCTTCAAAAGGACGGGCAGAGTTTGGCCACCTCACAGCCAGGTCTATAAAGTGATAAATGGAGTCCTCTGTGTGGAGGCAAGGCCCTTTTCATGCTGGCAAATGAATCACATGAAGCCTTCTACTTCTGAGTAACTGTGTTAAACACCAGGCTGCCTGCAAAGGTTGTTTCTCTTTATTGACAGTACAAGGAGCATCAAATGCCTAAAACTGGCTCCAAAATTTTCTTCCTAGGGAAAGGAAGGTCAGAGAGGAGTCTGTCTGTCTGGTAATTTTCCACTGAAACAGTCGTGGTGACTGTCCCTTGAACATCACAATTTCATTTCTGCAAGCAGGCATGACACAGGCTGGTCTAAAGCCTGAAGAAATGAGGCTGGCACCAATGAATCCACTACCCTTTAACCAGATCTGATTTGTTTCTCCAAAAAGGAGCATTTATTTTTAAGTAATGATGCATGGATGCATCTGTATCCATGAAGGTGTATAATCAAAGCAAAGCCAGAGTTAGCTAATCCACCTTACAGGAGCTGCAGTAAACCTGTCAGTCATTAAGATGCACCAGCTATAGCTATTAGGGATAACAAATGTGAATTAACAGCCAAATGCTTCAGCTCACTGGTATGGTGCCAAAGTATGATCCACAGCTAATTCCACGGGTTTTTCAAAGTTAATATATGGGGGAAAGGTTGTGGACTGGGACGTGGGGGGATTTGAAAGAGATTGAGACCCATATGGAATTTTGCTGAGTCCTTATCAGAGAGGCAGTGCCAACACTTTATGTCAAAATTACAGAGGACAAAATAGATTTGGGGCTATGCTGAAGGAATGTGATTGATGAGCGCAAATATGGGAAGCTAGAATAACAGAGTGAGGTCAGTGGAAGTCTTTGCAATGACTCCAGTGAGGCCTGGATCAGTTAGCAACTATAAAGTTGTGTCCACTACAGTGCTAATCAACAGTTGTTTATTTTTATCTACATCTAAAGCCTCAATTTATATTAAACAAATGCCACTTAAAACTACTCAAAAAAATAGAGAGAAGCCAAAGGAACTAAAAAAATATAGTGCAGGTAAGTATGCCAAATTAATTCCAGGTGGAGTTGATGCAGCCTTTGATACATGACAAGAAAAGTAATCATTATTAAACAGAGAAAAATAGAAAAAAATATGCTGAAGACTTTGGGATCTTCCCAGAATGAAGTACAAAGGAAGGAACACACTGGAGGAGAAATCAGAATGGAGCTGTGTGAAATTGTTAATAGCATAATCATACCTACAACATTATTGTCTGCGAACCCTGACCAAGAACAGAGCTCTATCTTTTCAGAATTATACAAAGAGACCGTGATCCTATCCCAGTAGTGTGTCATCCAGTTAGACAAAGCAAAAATAAAATTTTATCTTCATTTTGAAAATGGGAACTCTCTAGAATTTCTTTGGGTTTGCCATAGATGACACAGGCAGTTTGCAGAGAAGCTGGGATTTAACCCCTTTTACATTCCTCACTTTCTCACAGAGCATTCCTCCTTCGCAGATACATGTTCAAAATCAGAGTTCTTGTGGAAACTGATAATTATAAGAATGGAAAGGACCACAGAAGGATCACAGAATATTTTTGTTGGATTCACATCCTCCTCATAAGCTTATTACAATACTCATAGTATTACTGTTCAAAAGTTTTTTCTAATGTGTAGCCTGAATTTTCCTTACTTCCTTACTTCAGTTCAAGAGCATCAGTTCTTGTTTATTGCTATCAGACAAGGACAAAAGATTATTTCCTTCCTCCCTCCAGCAGAAGGGGTTTTAGGTATTTGAAGACTATTAACCTATTCCCGTTAGACTTTTCTTCTGTAGACTAAACAATCCCTATTCATTCAATTTTTCATCATACCGTCTAGATTGCTAATTGCTGGTCTCTGGACTTCTTCCAGTTTATCCCCTTCTTGCTTGTAGCACAGAGCACAAAACCGAACAAAGTGCTCAAGCTAAGGCAAGCCGAGCACATCTCCAGGCGACAAACAAAACCACTCAATTCCCTTTCATAGCGGAGGAAGCTGCATCATGTTCTTGCTCTTAAAGAAAGTTAGGAAACAAGCTAGTGTTTTAAGGTCAGCTTTTCTTGCTCAGCTTCCTGCTTTGGCACAGGTCAAAGAGTAACTTGCAACAAGCGGGATTTAAAGCAAGCCCCATCAGCTTCACTAAGAGGTAAAGCTTAGTACATTGCAGAGCCACCAACACAGCCCCATTCCTTCCAGCACCCTGAAATAGAATCATAGAATCATAGAATCATTAAGGTTGGAAAAGACCTCTAAGATCATTGAGTCCAACTGTCAACCAAATAGCCACATGGTAGCCCATTATGCTGTGTAAAGGTGCCAGCATTTTGGAGTTGGTCTAGGATCTCTGCACTACACTTCCATTTATGAGCTTTAGTAACCCAAAGCTGATACACAACTTACGGAGAGAGGGGAAAGTGAACAAGAGGCAAAATCTTATGCTGGGTTCAGGGAGAAGCTGCAATATTCAAGCATATGGCTTTAATGTCACTGGTAACTCCCAGGCCTCATTTGTCATATGTCAAATATTGTATGTTAAATATTGCTCATTTTCAAGAAACAAAACATTAACGGGCCAGCACAACTTCAAAGCTCTTAGTCAGAATCTATTAGCACATGTGCATGTCCCCCTAAGAATGCATGCACAGAAAATATGAACATGTTTTATTTCATTGAAATTTTATTAGGTTTTAAAATTGTTGAGCAATGAAATGCACAGAGACTGTGTAACCTACATGGAGTCTCTGAGTATTTAAAACGTTTGTCCATAAGTACTGCAGGGCCCAATCTTGCTGCCTCTTATTCACCCTAGAATCACAGACTAATTTGACAAGGGACCTTTGGAGGTTATCTGACCCAACCAGAGCAGGGCCAGCTTGGATCAGGTTGCTCAAGGGATCATCCAATTTTTTCAGTATCCTCAAGGATCAGGATTCCACAACCCCTCTCGCTTATTCAAAATTATTCCTGTTGGTTTCAGAGAGTCTTGTTGGCTAAAATTACTCAATATCCACAGCAGAATCTGAACACAACCCTAATATATTACAACCAGTGTCCTGGTCTGCAGCTGTGTCTCTCTGTGAATAACAAAAGTTTACCTTTATTTTTAAGGGCCAGATGATGAACTCTCTGCTCCCACAGTGGACATTTCAATGCAGTCAGTGGATCTCTTCTGGTGAGCACCTGGCTGTTAACAGCAGCAAAACAGCCACACTTTGGCTCCTAGTTGTTAAAGGAAAAAATACGTGTGATGTAGCATATGGAAAAACCCAAAGAATTAGTAAAACAGTCCCTTTCATTGTCATTTTAGAAATAGTAAAAAGATGGCAAGGAAAGGATCAAAGAAAAGCCAGGTGAAACATACCTAGGCCACAATTAATAACAGTAATCTTGGAGAAGTACAATAATTCATAGTTCAAGTAATTTCAGAAGTTGTACCAACTTTACTAGACTTCTTTTTCTAATTTCCTCTATATTCAGTGCTAGAACTCTTCATTGTTTTCCCATTCCATACAGCAATTTTCATCAGCAGAGCTCAAAACATATTATAAAAGTGCTCATTAGCATGAGAGTTCTTCATTCAAAATCCACCAAGATCAATGAAAAGTACCTCTACTGACATGTCCCAGCTAGTTTCAGTTCTGCTAACTAGCAAGGAATCTATTCTATCTAGCATCTGGAGGGTGTTAAATAGTCAGCCATTGGCCAAGCACTAGAAAACTTACAGTTTCCAGTATAATCTGGCTGTCGATGGAACAATATGGAACAGCTCAGTGAATGTCAAAATAAGGCCAAGTACATCGACAGCAGAAGAACTTTAATATTAAGGTTAACGGATATCTCTATTTTTCACTGTTGTCATGCTAATGGTATACAGAATGGTTCAGAATCTTCAAGACGGGGTCTGAAGGACAAGGCCAGGTCCATTATTTAAGAATTCATCCACCTGAACCGGATCATACTTCCAAAGGATTCATTAACTGAACAGCACTGCTTTGACCCAGGAGAAATTGTACTGTGTTCACTTAATTTGACAAAAAGGGTCAATAGTCCCTGTAATGTAGAGGGGACATCCCAGTTATCAGAGGTCTCTATTATCACCTGGTATTCTGACTAGTTACAGAGCTTGACACCAACCTCAGCTGTGCACAGCTCTGAGCTTTTCTGTAACTTTCGTCTTCTAAGCACTGTGCTCTGCTCTGCAGCAAACGTTACGGGCAATAAATGGCCAAGGTTTCCATTACCTTGGATTTGGTTCAATATTTAGAGATTCAGCCAGAAAGGCAGAAACATGAAGAAAAACTGTTGAAAAACAAGCCAAGTGGATCAGTTCATCAAACCAGTCTCAGCCAGCCTCCAAGCAGAGTTCTAGCAGAAAAGGTATTATTCTTAGTCAATGGTCATCTTTTCCTGATCGTAGTTAAAAATGTCTTCTCATGTTCACACACTGAGCAAAAAGCAAATAACTGCATGGCTGACTAGGATAAACAGAAATCATGGATTTCCGTGTAACACTAACTGCTTTGGTCGATTAGCACAGAATTTAATTTGGACTAATCAGTCTGAGGCGAGGGGTGCATTAAATTAAGCTGACACATTAATTTTATGTTTTGTGGGGCTTTTTTTTCCCCTTCTTTTTTTTTTCCCCTTCTAGATGAAAGCAGATATCTAAATATCCCAAGTATTGTCAGCATTTTCAAACACTCTGCATGAATATAAAGTTCGGAAATGGAACATTTCTAAAAGATAGGTCTGCATGTATGCATAAGACTACTATGTTCAAAAGTACTATGTTAACTAGCTGGCCTAAATAAAGATGGCTAGAAAATAGGTTTATTAAAGTGAACTTTTTATTGGGAAACAAAATCAGGTGATTTTAAACAAAAAGCTCTAGCAAATTAATTAGAAAATTAATCCAGATTTGAAATTATATTTTTACCACAGTGGTATAGAAATGTGAAACATTTCTGTTTTCCCAGGTTTTTTCTTCACTAAGCATTGCAAAGCTAAAACAATACTTTTGTCCTTGTCTGCTGTAAATCTCCGTGTATAACAAAGTAGCGGTTCACAATACAAATATATGGCTCGAAGCCTAAATGGCTCTTGTGGGCTTAAGCAGAGCTTACAGATAGCTCAGTCCTCTGTATGGAGCAATGGGTAACAAAGCCAATGATGGAAGAAAACAAAACAGTGAAAATACTGTGTTTTCCCAGAAGGCACCGTTTCCCTGGATTTCCCTTTTCTTGCTGTACCAGGCCATTACAAAAAGCTGTGTATCAATACCACCAACCTGTAGCCAGTTCTCTGGACAGTATAGGGAGAAGAACAATCCCCAGTTTATTTCTAAATTTTCCCCATCTACTTGAACATTAACATAAGCATCTCTTGAGTGTGTTTTAGCCCAAGAACCAGGCTGGGCCCTACTGCTCTGTGTGGCTATTATAAAACATTCACCCTCCTTGTTCTCCATGGCTTATCAGTAACCCTGGGAAGATGTGGTGAAAACCTTCTGTATCTTCTTCCTTGACTCTGAACATGAATTCTCTCTGGCCTTGTTCATTTTGTTATTTTGTGTTTACCTCCACAAACATTACAGCCACTGCATTTCACAAACTCATGAAAACCAAGCTGACTGCATGCCATCATTCATCAGCTCAGTACTGACTGTGAATGGAATAAGATAACGCAACATGCCACGCTATTTGTAGAAACCTATTTTCAATTTGCACATGCAAGTATCCATGCTGGTTGTGACATTGTCCAGCCCAACAAAGGCACAACACTATGTGATCTATGTGACAAGTCATCTCCCTCTAATGAAGCAGAAGTGCCAAATCTGTCCTACCAACAAAACCAGATCTGGTTGATGCAGCTCTGACATCACATCTATGATAATTTTCTATCATCAGCCTAAGTGAATATGTTCAAATAATGAGCATTGTTCAAGGAAATTGCTTTCTTCTTTTTTATATTTTTGAGGCAGAAAAGTGAGACTAGATTTATTGAACAGATTATTCCTGCCTGGTGCATTATTTGTAGTACCTGAGTGCTGCCTTTTTTCTAATTAAAAAGGTAAAATCTCAACTTGTCTGAGGTCTTCTTGCATCTAGCTAGTAATCATAATTTGATTCCTCTATAAACATAACTATTTTTAATATCTATATTCTTTTCTTATGGCACATTTTAAAAATACACTTGTTTTTATTTCTTCAGGGGCAGAGGAATAACTCAAGAGTTTTCTTCAGGCAGACCGCAGGAACCTCTCCTTCAGCTCTTCTGAGCCCCCACATTCATCAAAGAGCTTTAAAGTCTCAATCAAGCAGACTCGAACAATAGTCTGATCACTGGATGGAAACTGCCTTTTGTCTATTGCACAAAACACGGATCTTCACAAGATACGCCGTCCTGGAATTCATTCTCATTGCAGACAGTTCGGAGGAGTTACTCCTGATTTACACCTCACTAAGTGAGATCAGAGCCAGGCCTTTTCTTCCAAGCTATTTTTATATTTAAGTAAAGGTTGATTCAGGGATAAAATTTTTAAAAATATACATTTTTAAGTACACGGGAGTGAAGGGAATTCCCTAAGCACATACCCACTTTTGAATAGTGGCGTATGCTTCTTAAGGGGAAAGGTCTGCATGTATCTGTGCCATCGATGGCGATACTGCATTTTGAATCAACTCCCATTTTCCCCTTAATTGTTCTGTCAACCTGTTTGGGATCTCATCTACCTTCCTCATTACGGCCTTCAGAGGGAGGGCTCCTGCCACACTGAGAGTCAAGAGCAGATCATGTCCCTCATTTAGACCCAACACATCTTTCCACAGCCCACTAATTGCATGGCAGCTCAGGCTCATTTGTCTTCCTGGATCGTTAAAATTCATCACCATGCTCTGTGAGCTCTCACTCCTGCCCTTGGATGGGCAGCTGTAGATTATTTAGCCAGACCAATCCCTAATGTTTTTAACTAGGAACTGACCCCAGCACCTGAGCACCTGCTGGGCTCTTAGTCTCTGTCATGTTAAAAGAGTGCACAGAAGGACCCGAGCCATCAAAAGCATCCTGCTGCATTACATTAAATATTGATAAAAAATATGCAAATTGTTTATTGATCTTCTCCAGGAAGGGCTGAGATAATGAGAGAGGGACTGTTTGAGATGATGCTTGGGATTTTTAACTTTTTTTTTTTTACATTAGGCCGTTGTTGATAGCTGAAGTTAATGAGGTCTTTCGGTTCACTCAGTATTTCAGACCTCACCACTGGTTTGAAGATAAAAGAGATCAATGCACCTTTATTGTGCATCACTGCCAGCAAGTGCCCTGAAAAGGGCAGGAGTATTTGTACAGGTGCAGTGCCAACACTCCTTACTAACTTTACCTGGACTGGCCTGGTTAATATTATACTACTCTAAATTGTCTTATCCTTCGTTGTATTTGTTTTCCAAGGCTGGTATATATCAGAAGTTGATGCTCACACTGTCTCCAACTTATTAGCAGCTCAGTATATAATTAATACCCAGAGACCAGTTGTTTTTTCTTTCCCCTTTGTTCAGAGCATTAACTGCATTGCATATGCTTCCTACCCTTTATGTGATTGACATGTGACAGCTTTTAGCTGTCTTTCTGTGCCTTCATCCTCATGGTGGAAATTTCTTCACAATCACATCCTTGGCTTTTTTTTTTTTCTTTCTTTCTTTCTTTCTGTTCTGTCTTTTCCTCAAGTTTTTGGGTGCTCTTTCATGCCTCAGGGGAGTAAGCAACAATAAACCCAAAGCAGCTGGACCAGAGCACTGTTGCCCCCACACCGACCATCCATTTGAAACCATAAATCTCTCACACCTGGTTTACCTGCAGGATGCTACTGCTGCACCTCCATCAAGCCTAATTCCAGACCAAAATGCTGTGTATATGGCTGCAAGAAGTCTCCCTCTGCAAGTGGGCCCCTGCTAAACAAATTCCTGGAGTGTCTGCATCTTGTCTAGGAAACAGTGAGAGGCAGGTCACAAGGGTTTGCCAACGCAGAGTCCAGGCTGCAACAACTGTCATTCCAGACTGGTACTGATTTGAAACAGAGCTTCCCTTCCCAAAACAGCCAAAGAATAAGCTTCAAATTATCACCATAATTATTTAAATTTCCTTTAAATTTCCTAGCCCATCTAGGTGGAGATCAAAACTGTGTTAGGAGCGGCACAAAACCATATTAAGCTGCTTCTTTGCCCCAAAAGACTTACTGTTCTTAGATGAATAGAGCAGATACGATGTGATCTGAATGTGAGAGAGTGACTGTTTGGTAGCAGGGAAAGATCTCGGGTTTCTCTTTTGCCACACAGTCCAACCACATACCACCCTGGGCAGTGCCCAGGAGACAGGGAGGAACTGGGCTACAACTTCTTTGCCTTTCTCTTCTTTCCCCTTAATAACCTGCAGCTGACAACACAGAAACAGAATGAGAAAGCAAGCAAAGGCATGGAGAAGTAGGAAGACTTGCTGCAAATTACAACTGATTAGTGGCAAGACTGCAAGCACAACCCAAATCTCATGGTTTCCAGTCTGCTGCTGTGGTCCCTGGGCCACCAGTGTCCCCGTGGGCAGTTATGCAGGTGCCTGCAACAGGGGATGCCATCCTGACCTGTGCTTCTAAAAGCAAGTCTATTTTGTTAATGTTACCAATTGGTTTTGTCACAGAAAGGTATGTCCTAGGAAAGGTGTTTCCAACACAAGCAGACAGCAATAAATGGAGGTGGACAAATACTGCCAGGAAAATTTCAGAGAGGGGACAACACCTGGGGATGACGCATGGGATGGCCAGATGAAATCTTGGATCTGTCATGCCCAAGTTCAGGTCCCTACTGTGTCAGTTTAAGAGTAATCTAGAATTTAAAACTTGGTTGTAGCTTGGTCCAGGGCCTAATCCTGGATCTACTTGTGTTCTCAGTACTCCTGCCACATGCAAACACAACTTTACAAACACTACCAACTCTACTGACAACCTGCAATGTGAAAATAAATACTTCAACACCATCACATTTTTGTTTAAATCTTCTAAAGATTTGGATATAGAAAATCTTAACTATAAAATCTCAAGTATGCTATTCCTAGAAACAGTTACATCCCAGCACTGTTAGGAAAAAACCTAGGAGCAATTACTAAAGATATTCTAATTCATACACTGAATATATTCTGAGATTTTATATTGTTCTACATCAGCTAAGACTGTGGGAGAAAAGATTTTACTTGCACTATGCTTTCTCAAGGGAAAATACACCACTGAGAGCTTGAAAAAGTTGGTTTTCCAGAGCAAATCAGAAAAATAGAAATAAACAATTACTCAAAATTGGATGGAAGAAGAAAGTGATTGATGGACTATACTTCCGTATGTACAATTTCAAGATTGATGCCCTACTATTGTGTATGTCAGGATACAACAGACCTGAATTATTAATTGCTCTATGATTCCCATTCTCTGAAAGATACACTCCCTCATTGCTTCTCTGAATGTATATTCTCTACATGTAAAACAAGAGCAAAAGCATCGCTGCATTCCCAGATAAAAAGAAGTATTTTTAGGTTTGACAGTATCGCGCTGCCCCCACCAACAGAAAGAACCAACCACTTTAAAATTGCTAAGCAGCAGGGAAAACATTTTTTCCCCTTCTCTTTCGCACAAGAGTATTTAATTATGAATTTATGCAAACAAAAATTTCAGAGCTCTCATTGCTCCAACAGTCTCTTACCCGAGGTGCTTTCAAGCCCACAACTGCAGAACAGAGGGGGCGGAGTAGAGCCCCAGCATTTCAGACAATCAGGTTTGAAAGCATGTTACAGCCTGTTTAGTTGCAGGGCCCTATTCATTTTCTATGTTTCAAACAAGAGTCATTTGCCTGAACGCTGCTTGCTTTTTTTTTTTTTTAAAAAAAGTCCACTTATCCAAAGAAATGAAAACATATGAAAACAAGAACAAAAACAAAATGCAAATGGGAGACAATAGAAGGAAGCTGTTAAATATGACCAAGGAAATTGTATTTTTTTCTCTATTGGCTGTATTGGGACTGAAAACACAGACAAAGGACCTCTCAGTTACAGTTCTGTAGACTGAGAATAAGGACACTGAAGTCATGGTATCTTCATCTGTTAATGAACCAAGAATAGGCCCAAAGTGTCTTTGTGTTTCTTTACCATACTAAATGTATTTGCAGTTCAAAACCCTGATTCCCATTTAAACAAAGCCCACTGTAAACATTTCTGGTGATGCAAACGGACCTCAAGGTAGGAGCAAACAATATTTACACCTACTAAATGACCACTTTGAACAGCGAGAGTGGCATAAAGTAGCCTTCATGTCGACAGAAATCAGATCTTAAGTTCTGAAAGCAGAAGAATGCAATGACCATGCTAATAGCTAGTAATGACCAGTTTATAAAACCAGATGTTTTTAAATAAAATCTTCCAGATGATCTGCCAGTTTGTAGTTTAGCTTTACAGGAGGTTTAGGTTTTTCAGGTGCTGGTCATACAGCAAGCAACAGGCTCTACAGGAAATAAGGAACTCACCGGCTTCACTTCTACATCTGTTTGGGCAGAGGTGACTCCATTTAAAAGAGGATTTCATTTCACTTTGGAACAAAACCTTCAAACCTCCTAGAAAATAGACAAGCTCCAAATGTGTAATCCAAGTCAGTCAGTCCCACCGGCTGCCTGAGTACCACCAACTCCAGCAGTGGTGGGAGCACTTCTCTGGCTACGCAAGAGCCGCAGACCTGATGGACCCAAGACTATCTGCGTGGCTGGCAGTCACATGCTGGGAGCCCCGCACCAGCACCAGAGGTTCTGCAACCACTGGGAACTTCTACTCTGAGATGGTCTCTCAGGGAAGCCAATTCAAAACTAGGAGCCACGTGAATCCTAGGAAACGCAACTCACGCCAATCTGTCTAAAAAGCTGATAAGATCTATGAACTTGGGAAATTCCCAGAGCCTTAACGATTTCTTAACTAGTAACAAGACAGCCTGAAAGGAGGCTGGAAGCCCAGCTGCACCAGGGGCTACAGGATCAGTAGCTAGCAGTCTGGGCTTTCAGGCTCCCATATCTTTTAGGAGTCTCTCTCTGAGACAGTCATGATCTGCTATCGGTTAAATATGGGAGCTAAGGAGCTGGCTCCCACAGCCTCCTCGCACCCGCTGGGCAGGCAAGCTAGCAGTAAAAGAAAAGTCATCAAAAATCTTCCTGTGCTCCTCCATCTCCATAGATTATTTTGGATTTGACAAACAGGAATTTTCTGGGAGGAAAAGATTCTCTTGGAAAACACGCAGTTGAGCCCAAATTCCACTCACCTCCAGACACGCAGCTATCTCCAGCAAACACACAGCATCAGATACACCTGAAAACAGGAATACACACTACTGAAAATGCATTTCTTTCACAGGATTCCCACACTGCTACAGAATTAGTGAGAAAACAAACCATATCTGACAGATATTAATCACATCACTTAATACACAAGCACCAGGTGTGCTGGAGATGAGATGGCAGAAGAATTGATACAGAATAAAATTAATTGTTTTCAACTGCGTTTTTCACACAAGAAAACCCTCTAGCATGTCTCCTTAATTTTTTTTATAATTATTAGTCGCTCTTTCATCAATGAATTGTAAGTTAATATTCTGAAGTCAGTCATTTGGAAAGAAAAAATAAAGGTATGTTCAGGAATGACAAAATGCTGCTCAAAGAAGAGCAGTAATGCCACACCTGCAATCTGCTTTGAAAAATTACCTAAAGCCCACAATTAAAGCTCTTGAGAACAGAGCAGAACATAGCTAGCATCACCTTTAATAGCATTCCCATAACAAACACCTTCTCATCTCACCCTAGCAGCCAAAAAGGAGCATTATCAGTGTCAACCCATATCTGCAGGCTGTGTTTGGGTTACCAACAAGGATGTCAGAAGACACAGCACAGTATCTGAGATGTCACGCATTAGCCCCTCAAAAGCAGAAGATGCTTCGCAGTTGGTTTTCCAGCACTCCAGTCTAAACAACCTAGCACAAATTTTAAAAAAAAAAAAATTAAAAAGAAGAGTTACTGTGTGAACATTCCTCCCCCCAAAGAGACCTTTCTTGACTCCCTGGCTGAGCACCAGCCCATCTGTTTGTTTTTGTATTTGCAGGTAAGCATGGCAACAGCCAGAGTGAGGTCACTGAAGAAATGTTTAGGTTAATGCAATCATTTCGTCCCTTTGAAATACAGCATGTCTTGCCAGCAAGGCCGCACACCGGAGAGGCAAGATGTTTGTTTAAGAGCAAGGGACCTCAGTCTTCTCTTCATTTCTGCCTGTTTTGCACTAACATAGCTCAGCTGATTTCTCTGGCATTGTTTGAAGGAAATTTCTAGAGACAGACAGGAGCCCAGTGATGCCAAGACCAAATAAAATCTATACCATCATTACCGGTGACTGAAGAAGTGTGCATCCAGGAGAAGGAAGGCTCTATCACATTCCCCAGTCACAGCTGCCAAGAGGAAGGAGCATCTGGTTGATCCAGCCCCTGACATCCAACAGCTCCAGGTCAGCACCAGTTATACCATCCATGGTCACAAAGATAGGGTTGGCCCTTCCTGCCTTGGTCTCCAGCACACACACTGCACTGGAAGACACTACTGCAGCGCTGCCAGACCAAGCTTTATGCCTCCGCAGTGCCGGGGTAGCACCCGCTGCCCCCGGGGCAGCCTCCTGCCTGCGGGTACTCTACCACCCCACAGCCAGCAGGACCAGTGGCATGGGGAATTAGAAGAGGTCTTTGTAGGACAGAGGAACTGATTCAGGTGGACCTCCTAGGAGCAGCAAGATGTGATCCCAGAGCGCGCTCAGCTAAATTTGATCTGTTTATAGACAGATACGACTCTCACTGACACCAACAGAATGACGGACTATGCAGGAAAACAGTGGATCCTACACTTCTTACCTGGATTTCTGCTGTGCCCTTTGTCAGAGAGAAGGGCACATATACTTACACTTGTATCACAGCGCTAGCAGGCTGTTTCAGTACTCACAACAATTAAAGTAATGTACACAGTCTCCGTTGTACTGCCCAGAAGAAACATGTTATTTATTGACTGGAAAATGGAAAACTGAAGCATACCAGCCCTCTTAATACTGCAAGGACCTGATTCAATATCCACTGAAGTTTTTTTCATTGTCTTTAATAAGCTTTAATAATCCAGGTTCATAGAATTACTTCTTTATTAAATCAGTGACAGAACTACAAGCTATTTTGCAATAGGACTGATAGTGCTTTTTACTCAGGATGCACATTTACTGCTAACCACTTTCTTTTTCTCTTTTCCTCCTCCTGTTATTTTTATATTTGTTTTCAATAGATCTTTTTGTGCCTATAACTCTACAATTCAACAAGTGAAAACACTAGTTAGAATCAGATACTGAGATTTTAATGATAAGCATAAGAATTTTTCCTGTTTAATAAAAAGCAGATGAGCCTTAATTTGAAAAAAATAAAATATAAATCACATTAAAGGTCAAATCCTGACACAAATTCCCCTTCATTCCAGCCACTGATAAAGCCACCCGTGATTTTCAGTGGCATTCAGATTTAGGTCTAATGATCAAGCTGATAACCACACAAGAGAGGAGAATCAGGACCTGTACTGGAAATTCAAGCTGACACTCTGACCTTAACTCATGCTGTGGTGCTTTTTGAAAGGGAGGGGAAGGAGTAGCTTTCTTCTCAACAGCATGAGTTCAGGCAGAAGTGTCATCCCACATTTTCCTGTCCTTCTTTACATAGTTTTATTAAACTTTGCTTAAATATGTTCCAAGGTGGTTAGATATTTAAAAAGGGGCAATTCCTTGCATTAGGCAGAGTGCAATCAAAAGGCAGAGTGCAATCAAAATTATTCCATTTCAGAGGGACAATGCTTTTATCCATACAAAGTCTGCAAAGACTTGTTTTATAGTGAGAACTCAATGCTTTTAAAGCAAAAAAAAAAAAAAAAAAGGAAAAAGCCAGCTTGTATTGCCTGTTGGTTTGTCTCCAGTGATCCTTAAAATAACAGAAAATGTCTTTTTTAAATGCTCAATTTCCACCAGAAACTAAGCTTGCCAAGATGGAAAACAAAACATGAGCTCCTAATCTTGCAAGATCTGGAGATCTTGAATATATGGTTTTATTTTGGTATTTCCATGAGTTGCTTAAATGCATAATGCTGATGAGATTGTTTGTCTGATTTTAATGCAGGTAATGTACTCTGAGCTCAGTGATCCAAGAGGAAATTTCCCAGCAGGCCATACTTGACAAGCAGGTGTCACTCAATCATGCACGTTTTCACCTCCCTGAGAGGACAGATGGTCCCAGCCTACTTAGCAATTCCATCCTCTGTTGGCAGCCCCCTCTACAATGCAGTGCCATAATAAAGATGCTCTGAGATTTGTGTTAATCTGTGGTCTTTGGGGTAAACTGTAAACAAAGTGTGTAGAGTTATCGTTTCTCATTATGAGCTGGACCTCTTATCTTCTCCTCTGCCTATAGCATATAGATATCTTTAATAGCCTATACGCCTGGACTCAGCTTTCATGGAGATTAGTTCCTATCATTTTAAGCACCACAGAATTACTTTGTCTGCAGAGACTTGACCTAATCTGTTTGAGGCTTTTACTATAGAGTAAGACAGCCTTTTTTCTCCAAATTAGGAGAACAATGGTTTAAATTGGCAATAGCTCCTGTTGCTGAATTTTATGCATACGCATGTATTATACTTGCTGATTTCCTGCTCTGAGATAGAAGAGGTAGTGTTATTCCTCTCATCATTGTTCAGAAACAAGAACAGCAAGGACTGAGCAAAGACTGAGGGGAGGGAATAAAAAATCCTTACATCTGAACACCATGTTGAGGGGGGTTATTTGTCGATTCTTTTTTCACTGCTGTGATACATTTCCACTGCATCCAATTTCCCCTGTGTAAAACGAAGATTATCTTCTCCTCACAATCTGACAAGTGCAGTAGGGAAAAAAAGCAGAGGGAGAGAGGGAGTGTGTGCAAGACTTCCCAGAGTCAAGTCTGGTGCCTCCTATAATTTGTGCCATTAGGGAATTTTCCAGGACTTTCTACATGCAGAAAGGAAAAAGAAGGTCAAAGGTTTAGAGTCCTCATAACACTACTCAAAACAAAGCCAGAGCTGCTTCCAGCACCAGCATGTGCCACAGAATGAGGTTAGAAGGATATCACATCATTAAAATGAATTATCCAAATTCATGCCTCTATCACAATTTTAAGTCCCTTAATCTCATCTTTCAGGTGTAACAGAGATTACATGAAAATCAGAGAGCATCATACTTTGGTTTTGGCTTGTGCCAGTCTCATAAAGGGGGTCTATGAAAGATTTGCAGTGATTTTAATGGGCTATGGATCCAATCAGAATGCTTAGATAGACAGAGCTCAACTGATGTAAAAGGGAATTTTGTCCAGAGTTTATTTCTGAGAAGGAGGAGGAAAATTTTCACCTGTTGAAGCTGATGGAAAGAATTAAACAAGATTTAAATGTGTGTCATTTCAGAAGTTCTTGGGTTTCTCATTCTTAGTCACAAATCTTGGAATTCTTACCCACTCCTGGAAAAGAGGAATACTTTTACATGATTTTGTCAAAGGCAACAATAAATACCAAATAGGAGTTCAGAAGAATCTCAGCTGACACATAGTGGAGCTGATTGATTAGATGACAGAGGAGCCATCATGTCACCACAGGTCTCCAGGAAACATATTTTCTTGCTTTCTTAGTACATACATAAGCACTACATTCCTCACGAGGTAACAGACACTTGTAGACCTTGTGCAGACTAGTCCTTACCGACCAGCCACACGAGAGTGCTGGAAACAGCTATGAGGTAACCACTTAACTGACTTCATCTTCATCACTGACTCCAAGCCATTGGAAGACTATCAAGTAAGATAGGGATGGAAATGGAAGATATATTAAAAAAAGAAAGATTAAAAGTCCTGTATTAAAGTTTGACTCACTCCTGTGGTCAGTAGGACATTGTACACTCCGGTGCCTATCTTAGGAATTGAGAATCTGTGAAAGGCCTTTCCGGTGCAGTGTAATACTTTATTTGTACATAAACACAGTGACTGAGCCAATGAATCCTTCTCTGTATGAACAAATTGCCTGGTTATTATCTGTATTACAGTAGTGCCCAGAGGCTTTAGTGGAGGTTGGGGATTCAAGAGCTTCAGTGATGTCCTGAGTATCACGCTGGGCTGAGGGCACATTGACATGGCCACATCCAGCAGTGGCAGCCTAGCTCTGCCTGCCTGGTAGGGCATAACCCAGATCAGGTCCCAAAGCTATGCAGGCACTTTAATATCCTGCTTTCCCAGACTTGCCCATTAGTCTGGGCTCAGTGATAGCTGCAGGGCTGCACAATCAGAGCTGGCTCACCCTCAGCTAGTGGGAGGGGAGAAGAAAGGGCAACAGACTTTACCTTTCCATGGCTGTCTGTGGAGATGTGCCCTGAGACTGAAGACATTGAGGTTTCTTTTCTAACTTCACTACTGGTCTCCTGGGTCACTCAGCCGACTATTGGCAAGTCATTTTGCCTCCTCCCTCACAAGCAGCAATGACAGGGACTTCCTATGGACAAATTACACTCCCTACCCTGGGATGCTCACCAAAGGTAAAAGAAGAATAAGAAGTAGCACCAGAGTAGTCAGACATCAAGCATGCTGAGTATCAAGTCTCTTGCCTCTCAGCTCAGTACCCTGTGGTCACAAATCTGGTAGAGGAGTTCCCGCGTGAACACTCACAGAGCTGCTGATCCACTATACTCACACAGCTCAGTGGTCTCTGGCTCTCAGGAGCTGCAGCACTATTTCCACAGACTGCTTGGGCATATGTTCCTTTCTTATTTTTCCTTCCTAGAAATGGAACCTTGCTCTCTTATTGTCTTAAACATCGGAGCCCACAAAGCATCCCTGTACTTTGCAAACGCAAGCCATGTGAGCAGCCTGTGAGTCTATTTTGGATAAACCACTTGAGTTTTCTCCTTCCCATCATTAGGAGAGCTCACAAGAAATGAGAAGTGAAGGACTCACAAGACTAAACCACTTTAAGTTGTTGCCAAATATGTCTTTCACTGAAAAGAGGAAATTATTATAGAATTATTTCCTGTAAATTCAAAGCACTGTCAAATGAAATATGAACATAAGAGTGGCTACACTGGGTCACACCAAAGGTATGCCGAGACATAGTCTGTGTCCAGCAGTAGCCATAAGCCCAAGTAAGAATAAGAACAAGATAGGTGGATGGGACACTTCTTCCTAAGAGTCTCCCACCTTCAGCTATTTCAGTTCAGGGACTTCCAAACCTGGAAGAACAGAACAGACATGATGAAAACTGAAGCAAAACATAAATCGTAAAACCAACAGATTCATCCTAATAAGGTGAGGTAGTAAAATTTACTTTCAGACATATTTGAAAGGATATTCAGAGCTTAAAATTAACAAAAGAGCTAGCATCCACTCACAGTCTGTCTGAGCCATTATTTTCTTTATTTTATTTATATGATTCAGTACTAGCAATAAAATAAAAAAAAAAATTAAGGGGTATATAGCTACATTTGAGAGGAAAGGACCATTTCTTTGTTCTGTATCTAGCAGTGCTCACAACTGTAGAGCACCACAAGTGAGAAAGAATAATGCGGTTTCAAAAGAAACATGAATGAAGCACGTCAGCAATTATGTACACGCAGCACCATACCTTCAGTAATAGGCGTGCACCCTCTGGCTCTGACTTAGAAGCTGTATGTGTATGCCTGTGGATTAACATGCTCACACATGTACATTCTCCTTGTGCAAAACCACTTTCCATCACTGAAAGAGGAAGGGCAAATATGTCAATGATCCATTTTGCAGAGCAGCATTTTCTTTTCATCCATACACCTGAGGAACAGGGTACACCCCAGAGTAGTTATTTCCCTCCCCAGCTATCAGTCCTTTTTTCTATTCTGACCAGTGCTTGATTCGCTGAAGCATCCACTGACAGTAAAATCCAACTGTCTATGATCTTGCCGTGGCAGAAGCAGAAGGAAGGAAGCAATGCATGCAGTAATATGTTACTCAGTTGCATATGCTCTCTGTAGCTTGCACACAACCCTCCTCCCCTCCCCAAACCTCTCCTCAGGTCATACCATGGCAGTGAGGAACTGGGCTGCCATCTAACACAGCTGGATTCAGTGACCGTTGTGGAAGTGAAAAACGTGTCTTTCTTCTCAAACGTACAACCTCCCTCTGCTTACTGGGAAAGAAACAGCTAAATTCCTCAACATGTTGGTGTTAAATAACCCCTTACACCTCTGGAAGGAGTCACCTGAGGACCATAATCTGGCCTATAAAACAGGCACAATGAAACCAATCAATTTAGAAGAAATAAGAATCCTACAAGATGTTATTATCTTTAGGACTGGAATAGGACAATGCAGGCAAGTAAGGGGAACATGGCTCCTGCTGCTTAAGGACTGGAAGGGAAAAGAAAATCTAGATTAGAAAAGCATTAGACAGTCAAGCAGAACTGCATGTACGCTGCTAAAGCTCCCAGGGACAAGTTAACTGGTTACTGCTAGTAGAAAGGATCAAGGTGAATAAGGGAGGCTTTAAGACACAAACTGAATAGCTGATACAGAAATCTGCTAGACCAGAGGGAGATAAGAGACTCAGCTGTTGAGTTTATTTGTGAAAAGTCATAGACATCTGAGATGATGTATCCACAAAAGTGAAAGGGAATGCACTATGTATTAAAGTCTCAGTCTAAAAGGAGAGTCTGGCAAGGACCAGCCTCTGACTGTTAAAAATACTTGTGGGCTCTCCAATCCCCATACAGCATTGGAAGGGTGAATCTGTAACTCTCAGAGATACCAAAACAGCCCCAAATCCAAGTTCTGTCCCTTACAAAGTAATGAAACAATTATGGGACAATTCTTATTAGAATGATTGCAATACTATGTATTACAGAGCTAGGTCTTGTTGACTTTACAGTTCTGTCAAAGTAGCAGTAAAAACACAATACTGCTGGTTAGTGAAGGAAACATATAATCCCCCTGCTTGCTGATCTCTTTTAAGACAAAAATTACATTACTTGCGGATACTCGTGATTACTCATGAATACTGGGAGTGCCTGAGCCTCAGCATAGCTCCATCCATCGTCGGGTGGCAGAAAAGTGAGTTTCTGAGGCAGTCCTGCCTGCAAGGGGCAGGAGCCTTGATGCAAGCGATTCCAGTGATAGCTTCTTCCTCAGAGACCTCAGTCATCCTCACTGCCTTGACCAAGGATAGCACAGTGCTCTCAGTTGGTGCTGAGCTTATTGACCAGATTCCTCCCGTACATGTGAACAATCATTGTCTATGGTACAGCTAGCTGATGTTTTTCTTCTCCTTATTCTTTTAATGCAAACTGACTTCTCACCCAGCAGGGCTTTTTTTTCAGTGAGAAGGTATGTTATTTGTGTAATTTCTTTTTGCAACTTTTTTTCCAAAATATCTCATTTCATTTTTACTAAGGGAAATCACATTGTCATTTTCTTTTTGTATTTTTCCCTAGTCTTGTTTTCCCTCAATACAGAAGGTTTTCTTTTTGAGCATATCATCAAAAATTTCTAACAAAAAAATAAGGCTTTCTTTTCTCCAAATTACAATAGAATATAACTGTTAAAATGAGGAAAAGCATTGAAATTATTGATAAAACTAATTTAAAACATTTTCCTTCAGCTAGGCCTAAGAACTTGTGAAGTTCTCTCAGATTGAAGATCATTTGGGATTCAGTTAAATACAGTAATTGGTTGTAAGTCCAGCCCATCTATGCTAAAAGCATTGCTAGAAACTCCTCATGTATTTGAAAGGAAGAACTGAAAGTCAGACAGAGAATAATTTAGTACATAGCTCAGAGGTATCATTAGTAGCGACAGCGTGATGTTAAGAACAGGAAAATTTAGGTTAAACAGCAGGAGAGAAGGCTGAGCACAGTCACGGGTGTGATGAGGGGTGAGAGCCACTCTCCCATTGCATGACCCCGGGCACGTCACTACCAGAAGCTCTCCCCATGTTCAGCTCTTCATCCCCTTTTTCTCTAAGCATAACTTCCTGACAGTGTTAAATTACAGGACAGCCCCCAACACAATTTTTAAAACTGGATTGCTCAGAAGACAAGAAGTTGTCCTTCTATGCTGAAAATCCACAGACTTGACAAGAGACTGTAAGAGGCAACTTTTCTCTCGCTGCTGCCCCTCCACCACGACCACACCTCCGTGTGGACAGGTCCTTGTGGATATCATAGCTGTCTCCTACCTCTAACCAAAGGGTCTCAGGGTTTTTCAAGCTCATCTGCCAGCCCTTGTGCCTTTTCCCCACACAGAGCAGATTTTTAACCTTTCTAACTGTATTAGCTTCATATCTTTTAAGACATCACTTTAACACCAGGCACTAAGACACACACACACACACACACAAAAAAAAAAAAGTAGCAGAATTATCTTTCTTACCTTAAAATTTTTGTACTTTATTACAGGTAAAATAATATTTCACTGTTGGGTCTTTTTTAGAAAAAAAAATATTTAAACACATCAACCTGACATCCACAAAACCTGCTACAAGCAGAGCAGGGTTTAAGCACTGCATAATCTTTCCCAGAGACATTTTCAAACAAAGATGCTGTGGTTTTATTTGGTTTCTGTTTAACTCTCCTGAGAGGTCTCTCTTTAAATCCAGGCATGAAAAATACATTCTCAGTCGAGACACAGAGATTTTAGAAAAGAGAAATGCAGTGAGACAGCATTTCATTTGCAAGTCTTTTACATTTTAACAGTGTCTATTGCTTTCCACTCAGCAAACATTACTGAAACTGCTGCTCTCTACAATAAATCTTCTTTGAAATTGTAGTATTTTAAATAATGCACATATATATGCCATATGAACAGCTTTAGCATATCTGCAAATGTGGGCACATAAGATGCATGTATTTGTGTCTGTGCATGGTATATATAAGCAGACTATACACAATATATACTGTATATTTGTATGTGTGTAATGTCAATCTGGTTCTAAATATAATGTACATAATTTCAAATAACAATGTTGAGAAAATGACAGCCAAATCCAGTCAGCAAACACTACTGAATAGACACTTGGGAAAAGTAGGGGAAAAAAAGTTGAGAGAGAAAAATGGGCTTAGAGCTGACTTGTTATACATGAGGAAGAGAGACAGATTTTAGTCATCATAAAAAGAATTCAAGTTTTTCTAGTGTTTAGTCATATTATTCAGGTTCTAAGAAAGGATGGGAAATTGAATAGAAATGACTAGCATTTGTTTGCATATTTTGGTGAGCTTTTCCATAACAATAAATGTA
Source organism: Pygoscelis adeliae (assembly GCF_000699105.1). Classification (NCBI taxonomy): domain Eukaryota; kingdom Metazoa; phylum Chordata; class Aves; order Sphenisciformes; family Spheniscidae; genus Pygoscelis; species Pygoscelis adeliae. The sequence goes on from NW_008824031.1 coordinate 1,736,799, forward strand.
GCCCTTTTAAGCCAAGTAATTGTGTCTGGGAGTTCTGTTTTAAATATGCTCTGGGGCATCTCATTGTTCCCACTGAGTGTAAAGTAGATTGTTTCTATGCTTAAGGAACTACAGTGTGTGGGATTAAATAATACACTTAATGAAGAGGCTAAAATGACTGCATTCTTGCTATTTCAAAGGGATTCCAGGAAAGAAAACCACCCAGGATCAGTGAAAACAGACTTTTAACATCTCATATTTTATTAATACACATTCTGCAGTGCACCCTACTTAGAACTGCACTTAAGGATTATCTAGCTATGATACTACACCACCACTGACTTCCTCAGTATAAATCTGAACATCTCATCTCTCGACTTATTTATCCTTCCAACACACCCAGGACCAATCCTGGCCAGATGAGTACTTGAGTATGGAGAGACTGAGTCACATGTTAGTGACCTGTGAAAGAGAAGAAAAGTGAATCCATGTCTCTAAATCCTAGGCTATTAACCTAATCACGTGAGTAGGGCTACTGAAATGACAGGCTCCTGTCTCAAACTAGATCGTGGTTTTTAGCATGGCAAACAAAACTCAAACCTTTCCAAATTCCCAGACATATGATGTCTCCCACAGTCCCATGGATGAGTACATACTGCCTTCCATAGTTGTAACCAGGGTGCTGTGCTTAGACTTCTGCATCTTTCGGATAGGGAAAGTTGCCACCCATACCCTTTGCACAACAGAGGCATGTGGGACAGCCCCCAGGTCTGAAGGTGAGAGGCAGCCTGCAGGACCTGCACCCAGCCAATGCTTCCCCCAAGCACAAGGGAACTGCAGTGAAAACTATTTGACCAGCACTTCACTACCATACAATGTCATGAACATACTGGTTTGTGGGGGGTACAGCAGCACATTAGTTGATTACTGCAAGCCATTTAGGAGACCCTATTAACCTGCACTAATAAATGAACCAATGCTGAGGCAACAGCCAAGTGATGGCTAAGTTTAGTCTATGAAACCCTAAATGGCCTGGCTCCTGACGACTCCAATTCATTGTCCCATCTTAGCTTTGCTGCCCTTTTGCATTTGATATCTCATGTCAAAAGGGAATTAACTGCTATGTCATGCCTATTTCAGACACATTCCCACTTTCTCTTACCATCATCTTCCAATGATCCTCTAACATACTTTCATATCTGCCTGCACGGTGTTAGCTTAGGAGAACTCCTCTCTTCGTAGTTCATAAAGTACCAACTCTATTTTAAACCAAGGGAATGAGAGTTCTATCCCTGCCATGCTTGACTCCAGTTGGAGAAGAGAAGGACCTGGATAAGCAGTTGTAACACCTGGGAGAAGGAGGGACTTAGAATCACAGAATCATAGAATCATTAAGGTTGGAAGAGACCTCCAAGATCATCGAGTCCAACCGTCAACCCAACACCATCATGCCCACTAAACCATGTCCCTAAGCACCTCATCTACCCGTCTTTTAA
>NW_008824031.1:1739664-1747850 GCF_000699105.1 Pygoscelis adeliae
ATGATGGAGAGCAGCTTGGCTAGCTCCTCCGCCAGCTCTCTCAGCACTCTCGGGTGGATCCCATCCGGCCCCATAGACTTGTGAGTATCCAGATGACGTAGCAGGTCGTTGACCGCTTCCTCTTGGATTATGGGGGGTTCATCCTGCTCGCCATCCCTGTTTTCCAGCTCAGGGCGCCGAGTACCCTGAGGGTAACTAGTCTGATTGCTAAAGACTGAGGCAAAGAAGGCATTAAGTACCTCAGCCTTTTCCTCATCCTCGGTGACAATGTTCCCCCCCGCATCCAATAAAGGATGGAGATTCTCCCTGGCTCTCTTCTTGTCATTAATATATTTGTAAAAACTTTTTTTGTTGTCTTTAACGACAGCGGCCAGGTTGCGTTCTAGCTGGGCTTTTGCCTTTCTCATTTCCTCTCTGCACGACCTAACGAGATCCCTGTACTCTTCTTGAGTCGCCTGCCCCTTCTTCCACAAGCGATAAACTCTCCTTTTTTTCCTGAGTCCCAGCAAAAGCTCCCCGTTCAGCCAGGCCGGTCGTCTTCTCCGCCCGTTCTTCTTGCGGCGTACAGGGACAGCCTGCTCCTGCGCCTTTAAGACTTCCTTCTTGAAGATCATCCAGCCTTCCTGGACCCCTTTGCCCTTCAGGACTGTCACCCAAGGGACTCTCTCAACCAGTGTCCTGAACAGGCCAAAGTCCGCCCTCCGGAAGTCCATGGTTGCAGTTTTGCTGCCCCCCCTCCTTACTTCACCGAGAATTGAGAATTCTACCATTTCATGGTCGCTAAGCCCAAGACGGCCTCCGACCACCACATCTCCCACCAGTCCTTCTCTGTTTGTGAACAGCAGGTCGAGGTCAGGCAAACGCTTCTCAGTGGTGTTTACTCTTGGAAAACCTGAGAGGATAGAAGCCAGCTCTTGAATCTCTTCTTGTCACTTCATGGCATGTAGCACTGTTTGCTCAAGCTTTTTATGACTGGGCATGTGCCACGTGCTTTGCATACCTCCTGTGCATGCCCCCACTGGCATTTGCCATGTTTCACAGATGGATCAGCAGTGGCGCACACACATACACACATGTGCCTGTTTGGAACACAGGTGCTTAATGCTGTCTTTGCTATCAAGCTAGCCAGAACCTTTAATTTATTTTGGAAAGGGTAGGGGCGGCTATGAGAAAAGAGAAGCTGCCAAAAAACTCTACTGCTGGTATTGGCACTTCTCTTCCTTGCTAAAGCACATGAGGGCTCAAGCCAAAGCCATTTAGCCTTTCTGCCCATCTGACTTTTACCCTCTATTGGATCATATAGACACAGTGTTCAAAAAACAGCTCTAATGATCTCAATTCTAAAGCTTAATGCCTTTTGGAGTTTAATCCAAAATGCAGACATCTGATCTTTATGTCCTTCTCAGTATGTACACAGAAGTAAAAGTTTTATTTATGAAATTCCACTTTTAAAGCATTTGTGTGTGAAAAATACTCAAGCTCCCTCCCCAGCATTTGCAGATAGTCTCTGTAATTTGTCTCTGGTGGCCAAAGCTACTGCAATTAGCAAAATCAGACAATAGGATGGAGCCAACAGAAATGAAACATTATCTTTTGCTGCCAATGCTTGCATCATCCTGCTGAGCTCATCTTATAAAATACCTAAAAGGTGAGCCAGTTGCTTGGAATCATAAATTGTGCACTTCCCTCCCACACCAGTTACCAAAGTGCACTGTGGACATCGCCCTGCCTCTGTTACTGTAGCTCTTACTCATTCTTTTTCTTTTTTTTCTGTTTTTGCAGGGGGCAGCCTTGGAATTCTTGTGCTTCTCCCACTGGAACACATCCTCTGGTCTGTGCATGGTCACCGGCCAATAATCTGTGGCAATAGAAGCAAGAACTTTTGAAAAAAAATGTTTTCTGCCACATGTCAGCATGCTGCAAGGATTGCTCAGACTAGGAGAAAAAAGGAAGTTGAGCGTGAAGAAAAGGTTCATACGTTCCTGCCTCTGTGCTCACACCTGGGACTGACCCTGCAGATTTTTGCATGAAACTTCATATTCACAGGGAAGCTATAACTTCATACAAGTCTACCTAGACTTGAAACAAACAAACAAAAAAACCCATACAAAAACCAAACCTCTACTTGAAACTCAGCAGGCTGGTGAACGCATTATGTTGTATCTGTTGCTTTCTTGCTTCTACATCACCCTTCCCTGTAAAGCCTATGCCAACATGTGATGGCTGGCACAAGAGATGGCTCAAATGGCTCTATACCAACTGAGAGCCACCTGCTCTAGAGGAATTTTTTGCGAGTTCCTTACAGCCAGATGTCAGACTCCTTGTGCTTCCTGAGCCAAAGAAAGAAATAAAAACACACATGCTCACATGAAGCCACTGAGAGGGTCATTCTTACAATTAGGGACAGTACTATTTTCATTTGGTTTTTTAGGTTAAAATATCAGAAATCAGGGAAATATAGAATGTAATTCAATAATGTCCACTATAAACAAATATATTCATCCTCTAAAGGAGTTATGGATCCTGACATCTTTACCTATGGACTTCAGGTACCACTCTAACATTAAACTGAGACATTCAGTGGAAGAAAACTCCAGCCTTAATAGTTTCAGAAAGCATCTGTAGCTGCAACACACCATCACACTGACTAAACGTTGTCTGCTCTGACCACCATAACATCAGTCACTCTAAAGCTACTATGGACGTATTGCACCAGCTTATCTGTTCCCTTAAACCTTGGGGATTTATAGACTGCAAAGTCTATTTGTAAAACCTACAGTAGTTTGAGTGTGAATTCATCACAATAAATTTTGCTTTCAACACCCTAGGATTTTCCTGCTACTGATTTGTCACATCCTGGACACCTTCGGTGAAATGGAGTCCCATAATATGTGTCCAGAAATGGGAAGATGACAAATATGCAATACCTGACTAGCGAGATTCATAATGTCAGACAAGTCCTCTCTAAAGACTATCACCTGCTCTAGGAAGATGCTGGATTCTCCCAGTCATGAACCTTTCCAGGGGAAAGACTCAGTACAACTAGAATAACATCAATTGGCACAGAAGAGTAATAGGCTACTTAGCAGACGTGTTTCTCAGTTCCTGGCACCTGAATTTTTTGTGTTTACTCAGACATGTCATCTTTATGTACAGGTCTAGCAGTGTTTTCCTCTGGGTGGGACAACTGAGTGTGTCCATTGTTCCTCTTAAACACCCTCAGTAAATGTGCATATTGTATTGACTTCAGGATCTTTTTTAACTGATAGGGCTGTTAGGTGTTCTGGTTTCTTCATGGAAAATGAGCATGTAGAGGAGGACCTGGTGAGGAGGTAAAGCAGAGGGTATTAGGAAGCAGATGTTTTCTAAGGGTGACAGCAAAGCACTAGAGGAAAGAAACAGAAGCCAAGTCTCTGTAGAAGCATTTCTTATGTGGTTATTACAACAAATGAATATTTGAACTTTTTCATGAATATTTGAACTGAAACTGCTGAAGGTGCTTATGAAGTAGGTACTCCAGCTAGAAAATGGGTTTAAACATGGATTTTTTATGCAGAACACCTAATCAAGTCTGCACATGAGGAGAGAGATGACCGGAGCACTGTGGTCAGTAACACACAACCTGCCCTGCCACAAGGATACGATCCATCTCTACAAACTGCAGTTTTGCCTCTGAAAATGTCCTGGTTTTGGCTGGAATAGAGTTAATTTTCTTCCTAGTAGCTGGTACAGTGCTGCGTTTTGGATTTAGGATGAGAATAATGTTGATGACACACCGATGTTTTAGTTGTTGCTAAGCAGTGCTTACACTAGTCAAGGACTTTTCAGCTTCCCATGCTCTACCGACCGAGAAGGCTGGAGGTGCACAAGAAGCTGGGAGGGGGCACAGCCAGGACAGCTGACCCCAACTGGCCAAAGGGACATTCCATACCATGGGACGTCATGCTCAGTACATAAACTGGGGAAAGCTGGCTGGGGGGGCTACTGCTCGGGGACTGGCTGGGCATCGGTTGGCGGGTGGTGAGCAATTGCACTGTGCATCACTTACTTTGTATATTCTTTTATTATTGTTATAATTATTACTATTTTATTTTATTTAAATTATTAAACTGTTTTTATCTCAGCCCATGAGTTTTCTCACTTACTCTTCCAATTCTCTCCCCCATCCCACTGGGGGTGGGGGAAAAGTGAGCAAGCAGCTGTGTGGTGCTCAGTTGCTGGCTGAGGTTAAACCATGACAGAAAAAAAGACCTCTTGACATGTATCTGAAGAAACAGCTCCCTTGTTTCTCAACTCCTTTCATTCCTTTCAACCTGTATTGCCAAAGCTGCGCCTGCTACTGCAGTGTTTTTCAATAGGAGGTCACACAACCACATGATAAGCCACAGGCAGGTAGTAGCAATGGAAAACATCTTTTCTCTTCCTGAAGTGATGAATGTGAAATGAATTAATCTGGATGCAGGTCTGGCTGAAAACAGCACTGCTTCAGGTGCATCTGCTTCTGGCTCCGCTTGTGACTGTCCTCCTTTCTTCACCCCACTTCATCAGCAGGAGGTTAAAGCCGCTTTCCACAGCTCTTCTCCCCAGTGCTAACAGAGAGGGGTATGAGCTCCCTTTTTCCGGGTTAGAGGCAGGAAAAGGGAACAGAGCTGGGCAAGAGAGAAGGATAGCATAATAAAACAAGTCAGGGGGGAGAGAGGTTTCATTAGCCGGCGTGCCAGCTTTGAACTGTAACCTTTTAGCAAGGCAAACTCTAGGCTTGGTCACCTTCTGTCATTACCTCAGAACAGGATCCACGCAGGCCTCTGCATGTGTTCATACGGATATGGCAGGGCAGCCTGGGAAGCTTGTAATAATTACATTCAAGTACATTCCTGTTTACTCCTGAATACGCTGTTTAAATGCACTCATTTTTGCAAAGCTGCAGAACCCCCATCCGTGTCTTTTGTTGCCCTGACTCCTAGGCAGACCCCGGCGCCTCTGGGCTGGCTTCTCCCTTTGCCGAGCCCGCTGGCTCTCCCCGGCTCCCCTGCCTCCTCCTCCTCCTTCTCCTTCTCCTCCACAGCGGCAGATTTCCACCTTCACTGAGCTGTGGCAGTTCTCTTTTCTTCCCATTTTAAGTCATCTCAGTCACAACTGCTGCCACCACAGACAAGTGCACATTATCATTAATGCGTTATTAAATTTTATCTCACATTTAGAGCCTTGTCAATGGTGCTCACTTATAGACACTGTGGTGATAAGCACTATAGGAATGGCTATAAATAATGAATACTATCCCTCTCATGTCTCTCGCAGTCTCCCAACCCGGTAGGTATTCACTGCAAGGTAAATGCAGATCAACTCCATTTTGGTTTTACTGATTAAAAGTATCATCAGGGTGGGTAGTTGCCACAAGGTAGGCAAAAGACTGCAGCTACTGTGGGAGACAGCCCAAAATATTTCAGCAGCTTCTGTTCCCACCAGGGTACCGTTCTCTAAAAACAAAGCACTAACTCGAATTTGCCTGCTACGTTCCTGCTTATTGCAGGGCTCCAGAAATCAAGAGAGAGGGTGGAAAGACAGAGAAAGGGTCCAAATTCTCCTGGTGTTTGCTCTTTACAGCTCAACTGCACAACACAATTTTTAATTGGGGAATGCATCATCACCAGCATTTGCCCGCTATCCAGCCAAGTTCAGACACCCACTGGTTCAAAATCAGAGCCCAAAAGAGCAGAGCACCAGTGCCGTCTCAACTGCAGCCCATCCTACCTCATTAATGTTTGCTGTTCATTTTTTCTTTCTTCCCTTCCTCTGTAGCTCCTGCAAATTAAGTCTTTGAATGCTGTTAACACTCCTGTGCATCTACAGTTCTTGATCACTTAACCACTGAAAGATGTAGGGGATCTTTGCTATTACCTGAGTATCTATAGGAGCTTAGGCAGAAAAATTTGGAAAAGAAAAGGCTTCAGGAGAATACCAAGAGGTTTTAAAAGAGGTGATGCAAACCCTTTAGTTTTGGTCTCAGAGATGCCCAAACAAAAATCTGGATTAATGCCCTGGAACAAGGTACCTTAATCTCTTTATAGCTTTGTAATGGACAAAAGTTCACCATGGGGTTCAGATCTCAAAGGGAATTCTGGAATCAGAATAGATACCAAAATCAGGCTGCACTCTAAATATCACTAAAGTTAGGACTGTTTGGAGTTACTGATTAAATTTGGCTCATCAAGCACGTTTTCAGCTGGCAGTTCAGATAAGATCCAGACCTAAAGCTGAAATGGGCAGAAAATGGCTTTTTAACTTGCAAAAATATCTAAGAGACCATATTTTTTGTTCAAATGAATTTAAAATGTCAAAAGCAAAGTCATTTTCATAAGTAAAAGTCCAGATGAAAAAAAATCAGTTTGGGTCAGTTACAGCATTTTCTTCTGTTAATGTTGTAACGTTTAATTTTTATTTTGACCTGTTTTTCAGTTATGTATAATTAGCTTATATTTAACAATATAAGCAAGGAAAGTTGATGGGTTTTTTTTAATGCTGAAAATGTCCCAATATTTTCTCAAATGAACAAATATATTAGGGGGAAAAAACCTTTTTCTAGTTAGAAGAAAGTCCCATTTTAGTCCATCCTTGGCTTTTGTGTATCAGAAACACAATTTTATGAAGAAATTACCATCTGTTCCATCTCCGATACAAGCCCTGAAAGCCAACCATCTCCCATGATATTCAGACTAAAGTTACCCCTGACTTCATCAGGGCAGGACTAGACCTTATCACAGACTCCTTTAGTCTTACCGCATGAATTCTGAAAGAATCCAAAATTACCATGGAAAAAAACTTTCAGATTTCCTGCACTTGAGACCTCCTGACTTCACTTGCACCTAGACTCATGTTTGCCAAGCATTTGACCTAGGCTCCAAAAAGCTTTTACTTAAGTTAATTTACTTTTAATACTCCAAAGGCATTAAAGTTTTTTAATACCTTTGCTCGAGCTGCTTCAAAACTTGATGCGGGCTTGCTTAAAGCTCAGATTCCCCATTGCTGTGCTCTTTTCTGAAAGATGAGCTGAATTTTATAACATTATCATAATGAATGGATCTGTCTCAGCAACCATACTTGTACTACATGGCTGTCTCACAACACACAAAGAAAATGTCCCACGCTGATAGGTTTAATCACCAGGGTACATTATGGCACCACTAAAGGTGTATCCTTCTGTAGAGTTAGGTTTAGATCTAACATGGTTACACAACTTTTGGTCAGCTTAAGGTAGAAGAAAAATTAGTTTCTGCCTGCCTGCAGAAAACTCCTTGGATGCACCCTCAAGAATATATAATGAAAATCACAGAGAAATTTGATGATGAACCAAAGCACTGAAGCTTATTTAGCACATATATTCACCCTGATGTCATTTACATCTTCTGTCATTACTTATGTACCATATAAATTTATTAATAAATGTTCGTATGTGAGGTTGCTTGCATTCGTGGACCCTAACCTCAAACCCTCATCATCAAGCCTGATTTTCAGGGGCACTAAGCACCCACATTCCCCATTCGTTTCTATTTTGCCAGGGTCTCCCACCAATAGAGAGAGCTTTGAGAGTGAAAAAAACCTCAGGCAGACGGGGAACAGTTATCACTCAGCACTCCCAAGATCTGATTCAGGGTTACTATCAGCTGCCTTAGAGTTACTCCAACAGCACAAAGTACTAACTCATCAGACAGAAGAAAAAAAAAAAGTAGTAGCAGCTGGGCTCAGTGAAATAACGCTGTCAAGATCCCTCTCCTAAAGTGGAGACGGCAATCAGTCCACTCCAATATTTACTTTGTTATCTGCCCATCACAACAAACAATAATTAGGTTACCATGGGTCAGGTTTTTTCGAGAAAGGTCACACAACCGTATAAGATGCTGTCTTGACAAGACAATCCCAGCATTTTCCTTTCAGATTAGAAGCATTTTCCACTGCAGCTTTAGCAAAAGTTTCACCATCTATAATTACAATACAGTCATTACACCACATACAAACCAGGGCACACAACACAGGGTCATAAATTACAAAAATGAAGGTATAAAATATCAACAGTCTTACACGCCTAACTCAGTGCATAAAGGAGGAATGGCAAATTTATTTTTCAACCCAAAAGGGGAATGGCAAACTTCTCAAAGGGTCCAATAACCCGCCCCAGCCACCTCTTTTTA
>NW_008824031.1:1747913-1755265 GCF_000699105.1 Pygoscelis adeliae
TATCTCCTTCCATAAAGGTTCTCACCAGCTCACAGATGTCAGAAGGCCTCAGAAATCATACCATAAGCTGTAAATGGTGATGCTCCCAGTGCTGTACTTTTGGGAGGCAAGCTTGCCTGAGATAAATGTTGCTTGGAATACAAGCTGTTTCTCCTCTTATCAAGGAAAAATTTTGTATCCTGAGGATTCCCCCGTAAATTAGCCAAGCCCCACTGCTACACCCACTGCTTCCCTACAGCAACACAAAGAATATGGTAACACTCATTAGAGCGCACCACCAGGGAAAAGTCTAATTGATGGATTTACATTTTGTAGGCAACGTGTATTTATACTAATAATTCTATTTTGTGCTGCTTTACCAGTCAGAGAAGAAAAGAGCATATTGTATTAAGCTCCAGCCCCCAAGCACTGAAATAACACTAACAGATCTAGAGAGACGGGCTTTCATATAATTGGCAGCTACCCATAGTATGCAGTTGATGATGAAGCATATTTCCAGCAGTTCACAAGAAGGGCATGTGATTCCCTGAGGATTTTCAACCTTTAATATTCTCCTATCTTTGGGAGCATCTACTCATCTCATCATTACAGCACTGCTAGTCACTTCACTGATTGAAGCGAGACTGGAAAAATCAGCACTTTAACCTTGCCCATTTGGATCTTAAGCATTATTGCCCTCAGTGGTCACCTCTGGGCTCCCACAGATCCTGCAGAAAAAAAATGTCCTATCCACTGTTTATTGAGAAAATAACTTCAAGAAGGAATAAGAAGCTGCAAAATTAAGTCATCCAACCAGAAACAGTACCAGAACCTAAGACATCCAAATATTTGTTTTAAAGAAAACAATATATTATTTGTTCATTTTACAATGTCCTCAATTCTTGGAGGACATTAAAAAAATAATCTGTCTTCACAGTATTCTGTTGTTTCTGCTTCCAGTTCCAGCTGAAGTGAGGAATTGCTAAGCTGTTGGCAAACCTGACCTTTTTTTTCTTGTAGTGAGTTCGTCAAAACATTTTGCAACCTGCAAAAGTGCTCAGATTTGATTCAAGATTTCCACAGGCTCTTATTTTATCTGAATAAGTTCAACCAGTCTTAATATTTTCTTTTCCTTTAATACTATAAAAGTAGGAGATCTAGATGCATCAAACTGATGAAGGATAAGACAAAACTTAAAGCCAGTATGAACTTTTCTGAAGATCAAAGTTGTCAGATGCAAGGGTTTGGCTTAGGACTGTCTTGACAACTGCTAATAAAAAAAGTTAAAGGCAAACAAAGAAAGAAATACTTGTCTTACTCATAATAGCTTCACATAAACTTAAATATACATAAAACGTAATTAAAGGCTTCTAAAAGGAGATGGAAGCCACGGTGTTATGTCTCCCATCATACTTTTTTTATCTGATTGAGCAATCTCAGAAAAGCTACTTTACACACCTTTATAAGACATGGTTGCTTCACATTATCTCACGTAGCTATTTTACCACAGCACTGCACATCCTGCTTCTGGCCTCTTTACCTGGAAACATGTTCCTACAAATTAACACTGTGCTATTAATACTCTTCTATTTGATATTCTCCTCACCCTCATTTTACGTAGCACTGCCAAACATAAAGCATCTATTTGCACAGTTCTAATTGCAAATCCACCCGTTCCCCTTTCAAACGCACTCAGCTTCTGCGTGGGAGAACTTGTAAATGAAAATAGGCGTTGAGCTTCCCACGCACTGCAGTAGTGACACAGCGCTGGAAGATGGGCAGTCTGGTCTGTTGGAGACTGGTCGGACCTTTCACGAGCAGGACATCAGTCTTAACTCCTCTTCCAACTCACCCTGAGCTGCACAGCCACGAGCCTTCTGAAAGCAGGCTGTTTTTCGGAAGAAAAGGACACAGTTGTGGATACCATGTTGATCCACGGGTGCACAATAGCACAACTGCCAGTGAAATAGGTACGCACACCAGAGGGGTTCAGGAAACAAGGCTACGTGAATTGCAGGCAGCATTGGAGGAAAAAAGCCACTGCTGAGCAAATGCTGTTTGCTGTCAGATGCTGCGTGACCTTTTCACTAGGTACAAGATGGGAAGACTGTTGAGCATGTACTGACTAGGTGTATCACTCCAAAAATACTATTTGGAAAAAGAAAATCCTTCATTACAGTGTAATAGGAAATATGCTGGAACATAAGCAAGCCAAGAATAACTCATTTTCTAAAAGTCCTTATCTTTCCTTTTTTATTCCTCATTTAAATACTCTTTAAAGCAGTCACTCTGGTGTAGAGAAAAGAAAGGGAGAGCAAAAAAGTTCAATCTTTTTTTCCAGCTTCTGCTGGAGCAATGACTGCTAACAGCATCTCCCCAGTGCTGTGCTCTCGTGCCGCATAGCGCAACGCATGGCCATCAGAGGTAACCACGCACTGTAAAACAAGCCCAGCAGACAAAGCAGACATCATGGATATTTTTGCTGATACTGTTTGGGAGGGGATGGGGTGGGGGTGGAAATTTTACACCCTTATTTGATTTTGAGGCAGACAATTCTATGCAGACTTAATTATTTCCTCATTTGTAAAATAACTTGTTTCCCGGAGACTCTCCAATGTTAGTTATCTCAGACACCCTGCACCTAATGGGGATTACTATGGTGTTTTAAAGGAGGAAAATATCAGTAGTTCATTGTAGGCTGTTGTACACAGCAGGAGAAGACTGATGAAATCCTTACTTGGTCTCCTGAAGTGTGCATAAGGCCAGCATGCAACCACCAGCCCACATCCACCCTTAATCGAACCCTGCCAGTCCCGCACACCAAGCCCAAGACAAGGGCCATTTGCAGGCCAGTGGCATGACCTCACTCCTAGGACGTCCTAGGAAGGTAGAGACTACTATGCTGGATTAAATACTTCCTAACTGAGTGTATGACTCCTAACAGTGCCCCACATCCAAGGAGGTCTCATTCCAGAGTCACGGGCTCACACCATGGCCCCTGCCCAAGACACGATCCCAGACAAAGACCCATGGCTGTAATGTAACCCACTCCCTGACATGTTTTCATGACGTGAAGAGTGGAGGTCTTATCCATTAAGACAACAGTAGGTTGAGAGGTCTGCCCAAGTCCTGGGCTTGCTATTGACGCCAGGCTTCAGGAATGGGACAGACCTGATGTAGTCAGTGGCTGACATACGTCTTGAAGAAGTGATTGCTTTTATCCAAGCAGGTGCAGTTGCAAATCCTTGGCCTGTTCCCCTGGCTGGCCACTGACTTAATTAGGAAGGCAGCCTATTGCTCTCAGCATTAGCTGATACCAGAGGGTCCCTAATGGAGCAGCACACCATTTTTCATATTTCAAAATTTAAGTGAATTATTTTTGTTAACAAGAAGAAATTTAATCAGAGTAGAGGAAATAAAAACACAACTCCTTTCCAAAAGTTTCCTGACCATCATCTCTTATTCTGTTAAAAATAATTAAGACCGGGTGCTCATCAGCAAAAAGACCTCATTTGTGTTTGTCCGTAAGGAGCTCTGAATAGCTAGCCAGTATAAATACTGCATAAAAAATAAAAGTAACAAAGGGAGGGGTTTTTTCTTCATTTGTTATTTTTGGGGAGAAAAACCAGCCATCTGTGTTCCAAATGTGTTGCTTTTCAGTGATCCACAAGCTGTTTCTATGGTTTTAAATTATTTGACTTTGCTCTTCTTTCGAATGGTTGCCTTCACCATATTAAAATACAGTGCCTCATCCTGCTGAGTGCTGTGTTATTTGTCTGGTTGCTCTGCTAGATAAGCATTGTAGAGGTCTGGAAATGATAACCTACACAAGAAGGCAGTTCAGTTTTCACTACAATAGCACAGGAAGGAAGAAAGCAAGGAAAAGTTCACGTTCCTTTGGTGAAGATTTTACCTGAAGAGCAATTTTATATGTTTTTGGTGACAGGGAAATTGTTTTAGTTCCTATCTGCAGCTATCATGAATACAGTTTCTCACCCTTCCTGAGCTAGCTCTAAAATGCCTAGAAATCAGGCATTTAAGTGCTTAAAATGGAAAAAAAAATATGCATGTATAAAAACAAAATCTTCCTGCATGTATAAAAAAAATCTTCCATATACATTGCTTGTACAGAAATCATTTTATTTTGATTGAGAGCAGATTGTTCACTCTTATCCCCAATTTGAGATTAGGCAAATCACACTGCGTGCCCGTTTTCAAAATATGATGATCTTTATGTACACACAGATGTACATACAAAGACATACACATGGCATTTTTGTACATTTAGCACTTTTAATTGTTTTGATGTTCAGATCTATACTTGCTAGTTAGCCCAGCACACATTTATTATTAAGAACAGTGTGGATTCAGCAGTTATTTATTAAAGGTAGAGATGCAAATGAAAAAATATTTACATAAATATCTGCAAACACTATGCATCATTCTCTTTGTCTTCAGGAACACAGCCACATGCCAGGTCTTTTGTATATTAAATGACCAAACACACACTTAAATCAAATAGCTGTTCCATTCAGTCTATGCTTTCCACAAGTCGTTAGACATGCTATGTTGAAAGGAGTGACTTCATGCACACTCAGCTTTTTCAAAGAAACATCTGTGATTTAATGACCAGATCTAAGCCATACAGAAGTCTGAACTCTGGGAAACTTGCAGCCTGACTGCCATCCACCCAGGAAACTCCCGCTATAAAGGAGTCTATAAAGATGCCATTCACACAGTCAGTCACCGGGGCCCTGGTGCATAACAAACCTAAAAAACTTTTCCTGAGGTCTGTCCTAGAGAAACTCAAACCATTCCAAGTATGGGAGCCACCGAGACTGCTGAAAACACAAAGAAGCACTTCCTCTGAGACAGGCATCTCTTAATGAGAGCAAACATTCCCCTCTCTGAAGAAAGCAGCAGGAGACGGATGTCTGCAAGGACCAAGCTCTGTCTGTCTATTGTACTTCCATGGTTCCCATTACCGCAGCATTTTAGAGCCTCACAGCTTAAATGCGTTTCTCCCCAAGATGCCCCGATGAGGGGCGGAAGTGCTGTCACCATTTGGGACAATAATTCTCTCCACAACAGGAAACCCAACATAAAATCATCAGAGCCATTCAGGTCAGACTAGGAAAATATAGATGACACTTCTGCTTTTCAAAGGTCTGCTTTTAAGTTTCTCATTAACACCTCAAATTTACATTGAATATTTGTCAATGTTTAAGAACATTCAAATATAATTCCAGAAACATAAGCACAACAGAGATCACATACAGATTCTCAAGTATTAAAAGACATGCCAAAAATGTTTTATTCTTCTCCCCACACCACAGCCCCTTCTTCCAAAGCCCTTCTTCCCGCCCCGAGTTATTTTCTTTCTTACCCACACAGACAAAAAGGGCTCAGATTCACTTGTAGTCAGAAGCACTGAAAACATTAAGAGTTTTACACAATCTTATCACAGCTATCTAAACAAGCTGAATCTGTAAAAATGGACAGCAAATCTCACCAAAGCAGGCATACATCCTTTTGTTCCTTGTGGTACATCAGATATTCTTACAGTATTTTAGCTCAAGAATGGAAATGAGAGAAATTGTGTTTCATGTCCTGCAGAGACTTACACACGTGTCTGGCTTAACATCCTCAGGGGAACAGGGGTGTTCCAATAGACCCCTCATTTAGGTGCACTGGTTGGCCCTCTCCAGACATAACTCTTCTCCTAGAAACTATACCGAGACCTCAGCACACAAACTTTTTTCCTCCAGTTGCAGGACCAGCTATTTCCTGCCCCTAGGTTGCTCTCTTGGTTGTGCCAGCTCAGCTTCCTACAAGGTAACACTGTGAACTGCATCAGGAACTGATCCAGCTGAAATATAACCTATTCTTTCATAATTTTTCCTTTTATTTTTTGCAAAGTTATCTTTCAACTGAATCAGTGCCCTGATGCATTTCACTGCACAGCAACGCAAAAGCTGTGCTGATACAATAAGGTGGAGAGGCACTGGGCAGAGACTGCTAAAACCAGCTTACACAGCACTGCTGTCTAATATTTAACCACGATCATAAGCTCCTAACTCTGGTCCTCTGAACTGCAACCAAATTAGATGCAGGAAACAAAGCAAACAGTGCAATCTCCTGCATCTCAGCGCAGGGTTTTCATCATCAGTCACCAAAACCAGTTGGAAATATTTCACGGTTTTCATGGTTTCTCCATGTTCCTCATTCCATTTGTGCAAGTTAGAAATGTTGATAAAAACTGTCAACAACATAAAAAAAAAAAACTTGCAGAAAAGTTTGACTATCTCTACCTGAGCCGCTGCTTAAAGCCTGAAAGATTACCAAAGCAGAGATATGTCTTAAAAACAGGTTTAATCCACTGAAGTCAGTTGCAAAGCTTTCATCAATCTGTGTACAGTCATAGAAATATTTATTTCTAAATACATACAAGCAGATACACATTTGCCTCGAGTTACAGAGATAAGAATCCTATCATCTCTGATTTGTAGTTAATAGAAATATGACTCCAGTAGAATGTGCTGTAACCTGGCACCTCAGTAGTCTCCTAAACATATGTTCCAAGAAGAATTAAGTCATTTCATGACCAGACTTCCAAGGTTTAAATCCTTCAGAAAAAGGCATGAAATATAGTTTCTTACCTTTTCTTAACTTTTGCAGTTTTGCAAAAGATTTATCATCACAGTGAGTATTCCTGTTATAATGGTAAATACTATTCCCATTGCTTTGCCAAATGGTTTTGACTCTTGGCCTATGTTTTGCACAAGGATTATAGCAGCAAATGAATTTGACCCAAATACTGTAATAATACCATGGACCACTTCAAGGTCACCATAAGGCTGATAGTGCATCAAAAAATACATACCACTGAGTGCTATGCAAGAACATAGTTTTCAATTCCCAAGCAGTATACAACAAAATAACAAAGCAAAAATTATCTTTGCAAATGGGACTGATTGTGTGTTTCAGGAAAGTGCAGTACAGGGCAGGTTACTATTTCTGTCCTGAGTTCTCAAGAAGCCTCTTTAACTGTAGTCTTTCCTGGCCCTCCAGTCCATTCATCCCTTCTCCATAGAAGGAAGCCTAAAATACTGGAATTATGCTATTTCCTGTGTAAAATCTTATGTATGACCCATTTTTTGCTCAGCTAATCTGCAGAGCATTTATGGCCCTTACATGCCACTGGAAAACAGTATGAAAAATCAATATTGGCCTCTGCGCTGAAATATGATACACAGTTTGAAGTAAAGACGATGGTTTCTAGCCAATTACATATTAAGGGCAAGTAATGTTCTTCCTTCATAGGACTGGATGGGAGAACTGACAAGGGCAGGCTGGTCCTTCACAGCTGTCTT
>NW_008824031.1:1755281-1768690 GCF_000699105.1 Pygoscelis adeliae
ATAGGGAGACACTGGGTAAAAATAGTGGCTACCAAGAGTAGAAGACTCACAAGAAGCAGTTCTGCTTGTGAATAAGCAGAAAGAGAGGTGTGCCAGATCGCTCTGCTTTGGGCCCCTCTGTGCAGCCATAAACGACAGCATTCACTTCTTTCTCTGAGAGATCTGGTGTTCCTGCCAGCTTAGGCATCCAAGATCAAAAAACCACCTGGTCTTAAGGGATAAAAAAAACCCTTAATGGATACACTTAAGGTCGTAAAACCTATTCCCACTTTCAGTTCATTGCTAATTCTTCAACAACCCCTTGGTAGCAAACCACAGTTGATCTCTTTCCCACTAAGTCCTACTTTTATTGGATGATCTCCACAGGCAGCAAATCCCTTTTATGAAATCAAAAGAACCTTAATGGTGAATGATAGTTCAAGAGCTAATAATGCCACCCTGGAACTTCTTTCTCTCTGATCAGGAAAGGAATCTCCAGAGTTCACTGAATCCCTAAGAAGTTACAGTACTAATTTTACAGCAACAGCTGTACCTAGGTTTTAAGAGCAGGCAGATGTCTTTGTCCTTCAGTAGCCTTCGGTGATGAGACATCACTTGTGTTGCCAAAATTAAAAAAAAAAAAAAGTGGTTGGTGCAGGAAACCTGAGTGTTATTGATTTTTACTGTTATTTGCAAAAGGAAAGGGAACATTTCTTTCCCTTTATTGAATGGCTAAGCGCAGCCCTTGATTTCAGTGCTGATGCTCCCTGAACTGGGATTCAGCCATCTACAACAGGAAAGGTAGTTTGAGGGAGAAGGTCCTTGTTTAAACATAAAATTCCTTCAAGAATTAGCAGAAATGACAAGCAAAATATAGCGGAAATAAAAGTCCTGTGTTTGTTTGTTTCTTTCCTGTAATCTGGGAATGCCCCTTTCATAAGATTTCTGTCTTTGTTAGTTGAAGCATTATTCATTTTTCATTGTAACAAATGTTTCAGAAATCAATTTGCTCTCCAGAAGGGACCCTCAGTCACCATAAAACCAAATACAAAGAGTGTTCCCCTAAAATGCAGAGGGTTTATTTCCTTAACCTGCCAGGTTTAACAGGGAAGAATTTGACTGGGATAACAAGCAGTTTCCATTCTCTTCAGTTGGGCAGGAGCCACTCCACTTCAGCAAATGTCAAGGTGTGAAAGCCTATGGTTTCACCATAAAATGCACAAATCACACTGAACCTTCAAAAACCAGCTATGGCTTATACTGCCTTGCTATCCAAATCTCACCTCCTATCACTTCTCATTCCCTATTACACCTGGTATCATCAGGCAGGTATTTCTTAGGAGAGGGTGGGAAGGAGGCAAGAAAGCTTTAACACTCCCCTTGGCTCCATCCACTCACTACAGCACAACTGCCTGGGATTTCTGGACATCTAACTACCTCCACCTCTACCCAGGACCTCTTTCAGGCAGCTGCATGTACCCACCCTTCCCCATAGAAAAAGCCCTCACCTCCTACAGCAGCCATCAGTCACTCTCCTGGTGCAAATGTGTAACACAAGCAAGACCAGCACACTTTGCACGGTAACAGCCCCACCAAGTCAAATGTATTTTTGCTTTAGCCTTTCCTTCTCTCAAAAATCAGATGCCAGCATGACTCCCTGAGCTTGGAGTTTGTCAAAGCAGCCTGTCTTATAGACCAGCCCGCACAGAGAGCTATTGAACACCAATTTCTCAGGCCGTAGAAAAAGTAATACATACCAGAAACCTGTTAAGCCACTACAGTAAAAAACAGTGATGTGTACAGATGATCCAAAGAATATTTTACTGTTTAACTCATCTTGTCATAAAACTGCAGTAGGACCTAATTCATAAAATAGAAATTTCCCAGATTCCGTATGCACTCAAGATAATTTAAAAAGCCCTGCTACACAGGACATCCATTTCAGCACAGGAGAGCATTTTTGTTTAAAGCAGCTAAGGCAGGGAGTAAAGATGGGGCGGTGGGAACTGTGTGAAAGAACGCCAGCCCTGCAAAGAGAAGGCTCCATGCCTAGGATTGATGGTGACATAGAGTAAATAACAGCTACTGCATGTTCAAAGCTTCTGGGTCAACATCTCAGCCAACATAAATCATCAAAGCTTTTTCTCTGTCCCTCTGATTTTATGATGGAAGCTCTTTTTATTGTCTATGAACTGCAGTGATCACATCATCCCAGATGGAGCTGGTCAGAGAACTGTGTGTTACTCAGTCTATGCAATTCCAGCAAAAATTAAATACTAGAGTTTTGCTTTGAAAGGATGGAAGTAAGATTACAACCCAGGTAAAAGAAAAGACACAATGTATTGGAAAGACACATTTAAGGTTTTCTGTCATTGTCTATGGAAGGATGCATTATATATTATTACTTACACTTTAAAAATTATGCATCTTTATATATAGTGAAAATGAAATGAAGTATCGTGTCTGTGGAAAGAAAGTTTTCTACCTATCTGAATGAAAGAGAGGCATTTTTTCCCCCCTGAATGTTCTTCTGTGGAAAATGTTAATTAATTTCGTTTTTCAGTCTTTACTACAATTAACCACAAAAGCAGGTTTCATTGTTTTGAAGTCCATTGCAAACTGACTTCACATTTTGCAGCTATGAGCAGTCATGACAGTTCCTTTAACTAGAGAAATGTAATTCAAGATTTAGGAGTATCATCTCCAGGTGCAAGGTCCATCAGCCAACAAGAATATTCTTGCTGTTTGTACTGGACACTCAACAGAATCCTCAAACTGCCCTCAAGGAACCACAAGAATCACTATCTAAGTACACAAGAATAAACAATTTTCACCTTCTTTATTTTTTAAAAAATAGGTTTTATAGCTTCTTCCTTCGCTTCTATCCCTCCATCTATCCCACATTGTCTTTTTTCTCTATACTTCAACATCTTTCTTGGCTTTTTCTCTGTCTCCAGTTCTACTTTGGTAACATCATAAATCACACCATCCCACACACAGCTTTGACTTTTCTGACCATGTATTTGCTGACTATTCCTGCTTCTCTCCTTCTTCATAGGATTGCTCCTCAGAGTGTAATTTCTTACTCCAAAAGGAGATGAATGTTTTCAAATAGCCTGTTTCAACCCCAAGAGTGAAAGGGAAATAGTGCTGGGAGAGATATTTGTGAAGAACTCTCAGTTCTTCTAAACTGAGAAACTCTAAAACTATGCAGGAAGAAAGAAACATAGATGGAGGAGGGCTGCTGTAAATGTTAAACCTTAATTTAGTGTGAAATGGCAGAATCTGTCTCTAAAGGAAAAGCTTGCATGGATTGATTAATTTTCAAGGATGACACCTCAAGATTTGATCATGATTCCCAAGACCTCAGTGAAAATTGTGCGACCACATCCCTGTCCATCCAGAATACACACTGCTCCATAATTCTGGATGCCTCCAATTTGCTTCTGGATGCCTCCAATTTGCTTCAGGTGTAGATGGAGCAGTGTGTATTCTGGATGGACAGGGATATGGCCACATCTTGAAGTGCCATCATTAAAAAGCAAAAGAGCCCTTAATCAGTAACACCTGTTACCTAACCATCACCACCTTTTTTATTGGCTCCAGCTTGTTCCTGGACCCCTATACAATACATTTTCCACACCCACGAAGTGAGGTGGGTCCTGCTCCGAGGAGCTCACAGCCGGCAGGTGGACAGGAGCAGAGGACAGATGTACTCTGACTGCCATGAGAAGTGAGGTGCACAGAAATTAAAGGTGGGATTTTCAAAGCAGACCACATGAACTCCTCCCTTCACTAGCTGCCTTCAAAAATCAAAGACTAAATGCCTTGCTCAAAGTTACACAGGAATTATACAGTAAGGCCAGATATTAAATTCCAGTTTTGGGGAATTCTTCCTCCCCATGGGAAGGAGTCGAGATTCACATCTGCAGCAGTCTCCTCAGAAAAACAGCCTTCCCGGTCTGTCTGTTTTACTCTTACTAGATTTTCCCTTACAAAAGCCAAAAGCCACCATGTTTGTCCTTTTCTGGCACTGCAGCCAACCACCCATATAACAGTTGAAATAAGTTTCACAATTTTTTTACGTTAGGTAGTTTTTCAAGATTCCTGCAGACATCTGTTTTTGTTCTCTATATCAGCAATAAGTATATGCTAAACAGAGAGCTTTAAAACTGCTTTACTTTCATGTATAGATCTCAGCATAATTTTCTAAATGCTTCTGGGATACTCCCACCCATGCTGCCCAGCCCCATGTCCCATGAGTTGAGCCCAGTCTGCCTGGGATCTCTTCCCCCGGTATTGAAGTAACCTTGCCATCCTGCTTGCTTCACCACTTTCTTTGAAGGCCTATAACAAACATATCATAACAGTTTTATATCTTCCACTTAACCTTTGGAGCTGTTTAAGCTTCCCTAAAATGGAGACTCTCTGATTTATACTCTAATGCCTTCCAGTCTAAACTAACGTAATTCTTTCTAAAATGCCCAAGTTTAAATTATGGATCACAGTGTCCAGAATGCTGCTGCAAAACCTCTCACTGAGCTTGGCTCATGCTCACTGAACTCTTTTTCCTGTGTTGCACTCATTAAATTGCCTTAATTTTTATGCCCTTTTTTAAATTCTGCTTGTGATATTTAAACAACTTTATAACTTTCATTTTCCTGACAAATTTGATCAGGAAAAGAAAACCTCTGGGCTTGCCCTGTTCTCTCAAATGCTTTTTCAAGCAAGTTTGCTTGTTCCAAGACACCACTGAAAAAAATTTCAAGGTAAGTGAGTAGAGTTGCACCTGACTTTTTTTTCTAAGTCAAATTCTGCATTCATGGAAGCAGCAGTCTTAACAAATGGGAATGCTAGCATCCTGGCTTAGGATTAATAACACCCGAAAAAGAAAATGGACATTCCCCAGATCAATACCTCTCCTAGGACCTATCATAGTGTGAGAGGTATGGTCCTTATTAAGGCTATGATGGTAATACGCAGTCCTCTGACTTCCGTACTACAGTTATCATTGCAGATGTTATCGAAATCCATTGGCAATGGACATTTTCACAAGAGCTGAGACCAATAGATCAATTTAGAGAAACCACAAAAGAGTCACCAACTAGGGGTAATAGCTTTCAAACTCTACACACCCTGGATTCGAAGAGAAGGTCTAGATGTAAAAGGCCAAGAGTCTCATCACACTGCAAATCTATCACCAGGCACTATCCCGTTTCCCATGATAGCTTGTACTCAAATCTTCATTTCATTGCCATTTTAAAACATCTTTTAATCCACTGCAAAAAAGTCTGTGAAGTACCTGTCAAAGGAGTTGCACCATACAGATGCCTGAGATTTGAGACTAGGTAATTTCAGATAAAGTTAGTCAGAAAGGCATCTGGAACTTTTCACAATTTAAAGAAAGCCCGATTGAAAGGTTCATCCATGTTACATACTTAAAATTATTGAAGGTATCCAATTCTATGTCAAATTGAATGAAACACAGACATATAATCCTGCAGAGAAGACTGTAAAAAAAGATTCTTGCTCCAGCTATAAATTGATGAGTTAATATCCATGGCCCATTTCTGCAGTGTGCTCCAGGTAAGTAGCCAACCTCTCTGACCTCAATAGGCACAGCAGGCTGCACACACAGAGTTGATTGCAGAACCAGGGCCCACTGTATGACACCACATCAGAAAAAAAGAAGCATCCTGTCAAGCAGAAAGCAGATTTAAAAGAAAAAAAAATCCTATCAGAAGAGAAGGATATGAAAATTTACTAGACAAAATCATCACACATTTTGTCCCCACTCATTTTGTGGTTTTAGCACAAGATTTACCTATCAAAAACTTTGATGGAGGAAGAAAAAAGAGAGAAAAGATAAGAGTTAGACCCATCCCCATAGAATTAACTAGTTGTTGAGAGTTTTCCCCCTATAACAAATTCAAATAAATTGGTTCTTTTAGCCCATATACAGACCCCGGATATAATTAGTGTGATAATCAATATATCAGTAGGAAACAGCTACTTAAGTGCACCCAGTGCAGTTGTAGATTTAGGACAAGTGAAAGGGACGTACTCAACAACAGCAGGGAAGAGTATAAATGCAAATGAAGCTCATAAAAAAGAATGAGTGGTTCTGGCTGTGCAAGCTGCTCAAAATTCATCTAGGTTTTTTTTGACACAGAGAAAAGACTAGGCTACTGTGAACTACCCATATTTGGCTAACAAAAGTCAATATATACCGTAGACCTTCATTTGTTTTCCCACTTACTTGAAGACTTGTTAAAAAGTGCTGCTAGCTTTCTTCTCTCCACTAATGCACAACAAAAAAAAGTTCTAATAAAATGTGCACCTGTCACGCTCATATTTTTAGTGTTAAAAATACTCCCTGTTGTGCACAGAGTACCAGCTGTGCCAGCAGCTTCAGTACATGACTGACATGCTCAGAGGCATCGATGGCTGAAGGTAGCTTGCTTCAGATTTGGCTCTGATATTCTCTCCTTACACTGGAACTTCAAAAAATGCAAGCTAAACACTGACATGGTGAAAGATCTCTGAAGGAATGACGTCTCAGAACTGCGTTTTCTTTTTCCTCTCCTTTGAATATTTAAATACTTCACTACAAAGGAGAGAGTTGGGATTTCTTCTAGAAAACTAGAAACACGTTTTCAAAATAACCCTACATAACAATTGTTTTACTGCTTTCCTTCAGGGGAAAGAAATAAATCAAGAACACGTAATAAACAAAATGAAGGTGCAGTTTTTGTAGAGTTTGGGTCCTGGCTGTTTTTCTTCAGCGAGTGAATCGTGGTACACCATTTGGCAATGTATTTGTGAAGTCACAGAAATCTTCACCCCACCATTCTCTAAATACAGGAATAGTATGAATATAATGAACTGAAAACAGCGTTACGTGTTCTATATTATTCTTTAGGCCATGATACTCCTTTAAGGACAGAGGCATCTGACTCCTGAGACTTTCCCCACCACTAAAAGCAAGGGGAAGATGGACTTTGGGCATGAGGATGAGATGATAGAAATAAATATGGCTGTGGCAGAGATTCATGTTCATTGCCCCACTTGTAACTCATGATCCTCTGAGCTATGTACAAAGAAAAAAAAGGGGAAAGATATGACTGAAGCAGGGAATAACTGATTGGGATCAGATTATCCATTTCTCTGCGCGGAAGCACAAAGGCCCACATTTTACTTAATTCACCGGCATTGAATAGTTTCTACAGACTTGGTCCTTAGTCAGATGTACAGGAATCTTAAACAAAATACCCACCTCAGTGCTCTGATCAACCACGCTCACCAGACCTTGAGTCAGGGATGTGCTTCACACAAACCTGCACATAGCAATAAAAGCAGGAAAAGACCTTAATTGTTTGATCTCATCCTCTAAAAGTCCAGTAGCTTCTTGGCTTTCAATATCCCACAATTCTTCATCTAAAAATGAAGTTCTGTATTTCCTCTATGTGGAATTATTTTCAACTCCATGTTTCTCTTGGATGATGGATTTTATATCACTTTGGTTTCAATCCCACCTCGGTAGGAATTTCAACATTCATCTTTCACAGCAGTCACTATCACTAAGACATGGTTTGAAGTGAACAATTTGGTGTCAGAACCCACAGTGAGATTTACTGGAACACCTCCACAGCTTCACAAGTCAGGGTCTACCTTAACAAAACCTTTAAGCATCTGCTTAATTTTTGGTCTGTGGGCAAACTCTACAAATAAAATTAAATTAATACAACTAAGCTTCCAGATTCACCCATACAATGAAATGAGGACCAGCGGCTAGCTCAAGCAATCTTCAACCAAAGAGCTGGTACCAGGCTGTAAGTTTTGCAAGGTATTTATCAGCCCCAAAGTGCCTCAGACACCCTCTCTTCTATCAATGCGTTATTCATAGCAACACAGAAGGGAAGCTCAGAGATGCAAAGCAGAGCTGCCGTTGTTTAGAACACTCTACCTATGAATTTCTGTATTTTCTAAAGGTTAAGAAAGGTCTTCCCTAAGAATCCAGGATTTTTAATACACAGCTTTTTCGAAGAGAATGCATACGTTCCTTTAAATATTCTTTACCCCGCAGTTACTGATAAAGCTTTATCAACTCATGCAAAGCTGAATTATGTTTTTGCCTGGAAATATATACATCCACTAGAGAGAAACAGACAGTGTGTATTCATATATTTCAAAACAGAGGATTTAACCTCCGAAAAGAGATATCAAAGTGGCACGGAAGCGTGGACCTGCATTCAACACTTTCACATTTGGTTCACAAATACCCAATTAGGTTTCTATCAGAACCACAGTACCTTAAATTTATAATTAATCATCTGTCAAAGTTACAAGGGCAACAGAGCACTGTATTATTTTGAACAGTGATAAAAATGATGTTGAGGTCTTATGAGAGAATTTCTTAGCTCTGAGCAGCAATATCAGGCTCTTCTTCAGTGAAGAGTTAATAAAGACCAATACAATATCTCCATAGTTAACTCAGCAGCGTGTTTTAGCTCAATATAAAGACAGAAGGGGGACACAATATTTAGTGTAAACTCAAAATGGATCTCTGTAAATGATAACTAATTCTGTAAAAAGTAAATTGTTAGGCATCAACCCACATTTCTTATCCAATTCTGATATTAAGATTGATTCTTTAAAAGCTCAAATATCTTTTGAAAAATACTTTTTTCCCTTTATTAATTGCAAGTGGCTAATGACCTCTCTTTGTTTGTCTGGGAATGCGAGAGCCTGTAGTCAATTTTAACAATGTTAATTAACACCTTCATATAAAGGAACAAATGTTTATAACTGCCAAGGATGCAGAAACCCTACCAAACTAAACTAAAACTCTTTTGTCCTAATTGGGGATACAATTGGAATGAATCCCCTAGGAATTTTGCTGTTCCTTCTACATAAAACCCTATTACTGGTTGATCCCAGAACAAAGATACTTTCCTAGAGATTCCCATAACCCTAATCCATACAGTTCCGTCCCTAGCGGGTACACAGGTGTTCATAAAAAGTGAAGGTCCCCATCTTTTTAAAGAAGCTTTAATTGAGAAGACCCAGACAGACTGCAGACAAACACAGCAACATAGTAGAAAAATTACCTCTTTCCCACTTTTCCAGTGGGAAAAAGATAGAGGTTATTTGGCTTGAAGAGTAGCTGTAAGGTTAATTTCAGAAAATGGGATTTGTCTGAAGGCTGAAATGATACTCTCTCAGTATCAGCAGCCACATACTGCTATAATTTGGGACCATATTCTACTTGCTATGTATTCTCTTAAATAGATCCACTGTACATGAGGATGGTTGCCAGGATTTATTCCCTGATGTTATCTGCCTGTCCTATTTCCAGTAATTCTAGAAACGCAGCCGCCTTCTTCCTTGCAGCATTGGGCAAGTCTAACACAGAGCTCACTTTTATGCTGCGCTTACATGGGAGCAATCCCATTGAAAGAAACAGAGGCACAGCAAGGAGAGGGAAAAGCCTGCAATGGGAATGAGAACAGAATCCAGTCCTCAGAACCAAAACCTTATTTGGCATAAAAATTGAGAGAACCACCAAAATCAAATTCACTTTTTGGCAAAGCAAAACATCTCAGAACTAGTCCAAAAGCCTCCCTGTAAAGAGACATGCACTTTTAATGCTTCTTGTGCACAAAGGTATCACCTCTTAGCCCAGTCTAATATTTTACACTGTAGCCACATTTAGTAGGACACTGGAAGAGACAATCATCGAACTAGTTACAACCTGCAGCTCTTGCATTCAATTACTTTCTATGCACAGAGACAAAACACATCTCAACTTTGAGCCAGCTTACACTGGCTGGGACTCTCCCTCACCAGAAGTCTCAAATCCAACTGCAGCCCAGTTTAAGATGGTGTTGTAGCCTCATTTTGGGGACGGGAGAGCAAATCTGAAGGGATGAGGTCTACCAAGCCGTTAGGGCAGCAGCACAACTATGCTGTGGTTCAGGTTGGGTTTTTTTAATTGGATTGGGAATAGTCAAGTCTTTAAAACACACTGACAGTGGCAATAATTACCAGAAATAGGATGTAAGCGTACCCCGTTTATACTCACAAAACTGCCTTAGACCACACATGTAGGCAGACAGGAGCAGACAGACAAAAGGTGTCTTAATTAGTTTATTGTTTTACAACTCTCTCAAGCTATGAAACACAATTTGTTTTACAATGCATCATTAAAAATGCACCCTCCAAGGATTTCAAATTGTTTTAATAATAAAATTATCAGTGTTAACACTTCCTTTTATTGTTTTGACAGTCTTGATTCTGCTGCCATCTCATTTGAGCATCCTCCAGCCAATAAAGGAATAAGCATTTCTCACCTGCTCTCCTTCCCCAAATTAGGTGCATAATTTATAGAGACATGACTTAAAGTTTCAGGCACTTTTAAAATACTGAAATTATACTAAGAGATTTTAAAAAATCTTAAATTATAAGGATAAAAAAGGAAAAACGGCAAAATGAATGGTTCGGGCAAGGCTGTTTCCATTCAAGCCTCTTATACAGCTTAAATCATAGTCTCACATTACAAAACCCATTTTTGACACGGAGTATTTTCTGTGGAAATAAGGCGAAGCAGGACAAGCTTAAATTTCTCAGGCAGTTTGCTATCAACCCCTAGAAGTGCTGTATGAAAGAGTGCCCCTGTGAATGAGCTCGCTTGGATACCTTGTGCCAAATCCTCAACTAGTACAGCGCAGATGCTCCATTAGCACCTTTCTGCTGACATCAGTGAAATCACACAAGCAAATGCCCATGGAGCAGTAACATTTTCTCAACAGTTTAGACTCTCCCCTCTTTGGGCCACTCTTTACCTACTCTTAGGTTAAGTCATGTGAGGAGATGAAACAGAAACCGGCATTTGCAAATGTAATGCTCCCCTCTATTTTCCTACTGTGTATTTGGTTATTACACACTAAGCATCAACAACGTGCACCAGTGAGTGAGAAATGGGACTCTTGTTTGCTCAGTGTCACAGGCCTCTCTCCTAACTGCACAACCATCCTTCCCCCATGATCAGTCATGTCAGGGCTATACATGTTTCCCTTAGTCACAAGGCTATGCCTGAGATCATTCATATCAAGTGCCCTCACAGCATTTTTTTTTTTTTTTTTCTATCTGTATAGAGCTTTGAGGTACAAGTCCAATCTAGGATCGGCTTCTCAGACCAATGAACCTTCAAAGCAGTGGGAAAGCACAACTTGCACAGTACACAAGAGAAATGGGAGGTTCAGACAAATCTTCCACAGTTATACACAAAGAGTTTAAGCTGCCTTTCAGCTCATCATTTTTCAGACTCAGATAACAGCACAAAATCCATGCAGTATCCCTGCGGGGGAACAGGATGTGAGGTTTCTGAGCTAACCAGCCACATCAAAAATACAAGGAATCAGCCGGGAAATGAGAACTAGCAGATTTACACTCAAATGAAAGGAGTTTGGGAAGAATTCGTCCCAAAGTCTGCAGCAGAGCTACGTACAGACCCAGCTTCTTAACTCCCAGCCTTGCGCCTGATCCATGAGCATGGTGTTCCTCCCCATTGCTCTCTACTGCCAGCCTTTCATATAGTGGGCTCTGAAACAGTTACATCAAACAGAGATTAGTAACTTGGCACTAAACTATACTTGGAGGACTTACTGAATGGAGGATATTATCAATATCACATCTGTCACAGATGAAAAACTACATATATGGATGAGTACTGTATAATCCATTCATTGTTTTATAGACCTGGAATTCCCCAGAGAAGAGCACAAAATCCACACGACATCCCCGAGTGTGGAATTTTACATTCAGATGTACGAGCTGGCTGGCTGTCACAGCTAGGCAGCCAGCTCCCAAGGGACCATACCTCTGAGGAGGCTCCTCTGCCTTGTTTATTCCAAGAAGGATGTGGAGCATCTTGCACTCATAAAACAGGTCACAGCAACACTTGTCTGTGGTGGCACTTCTACACGCTACTGACACGCAGGACAGAAAGCTTCCACCTTGAGGGAAATCAAGTACTTTCAGGCTATCTGAACAACAGACACGTTAGACCCTTGGATCCAGCCATGGCTTTCAGAGCTGATGAAGCTATACACAAGCTGCTCCCCTTTTCAAGGATAAACGCATGCAGAACCAAGCCCTGAAGTATTTACATACGTGGGGGCTCTTGGCACATTAGGTGGCCAGCATTTCCCCCGGGAGCACGTTCTGTTGAAAAGCTCCAGCTGGCAACTTGCTAATACTGGTGCTATAATTTGCTGGGCCTGGGGTTTGCTTCCTTGCTTTGAGCCCCGCAAAATTGCTTCTGCCTCCTCTCTGCATTTCTCCAAAGGAAAACAATAAATAAATAAATAAATAAATAGATGGAGATTTGGCCCTAGGCAGTGTCTTACACTTTTGGGCAAGAAAGAAATACAAGAGCCAGGTTGTATCTTCTACTACTTTAGCTGGTGTATAGGTTGTTATGCTGCTGTTTGGCCCTGTGTAAATAAGGTTCTCTTTCACATGCAGAAAGCTAAATAGTCAAGGATACTATCCAAAGTCCCTGTCTTATCTATCACAGAGATATGCCAGGCAAGCTTCCAGGGGCAAGGACTTATCTGAGTGCTGGAAATGAAAAATGTCTCATAATACATACCAAAAAAACATCTCAGAGCTGCGTGTTTCTTGATCCTTTCTAATAAGTTTATTCAGTCTGGGTCCCCCACTGATTTGCTGTACCATAAGTACCTGTCCACCTCCAGCCAAGAGCTAAGCAAGCTCTGATAGGGACTCCTGAGATCCTGAAATGACCCCACCAAGCAACTGCCTCCTCAGTTCCCGAGAGCCACCCAGATGTAGTCCATGGACACCAGTAATGGAGAAAAGTACAAGGAACTGAAAGCTACAGCCATGACAAAACAGTAAAACAACTTTTCTGAAGACAGATCTTCTGTTTTAGCTGAAATATTTCCGTTTCAAAAAAGTTTCTGAGGTTTGAGCGTGGTTGTGCTTGGGTTTGGGGTTTTTTTTTTTGGTTGCTTGGTTGTTTTTTAAACTTTCTGACAGTAAATTGAAATTCTCCATAGAAAAAGTTAAAGTTATATTTCATTATCGTCAATGTTTTTGATGGAAAAATACATCCACTTTCTCCAGCCAGCTCTAATTTTTCCCATATGACCAGTTTCTTCAGGATGCCCACAGCCTTTTGTTTTCCCCTTATTAAATTTCTATGGCCCAAAACTACCTTGGTGTGAGGACAGATCACTCTCAAAATAAGCTGATCCACTCAGAAATACTAGCCCAGTATTCATGTTTATCACCATTTACTCGGTCCTCCTGGATACTGCCAGCTAGCTTACTTTTCACAAAGGGCATGGACTCACTCCAATTCATGTTACTACTACTGTGGTCATTTTTATCATTCAACATAT
>NW_008824031.1:1768763-1792252 GCF_000699105.1 Pygoscelis adeliae
CCTGGAGACTTTTAAGACTGCAGAAAAAGGAAGGAAATTTATCTTTAAAAAGACTGTCAGTCCTACCCTTTTTAACTTTCCTGTAGGTCAGATGCGTGTTCTATTCACACACGTGAACAGAATACCTAAATACACATACATTGATAATACAGTATGATCTGGCATTTTTTTAATGCTGCAGAGAGGACACTTCTGTGAAAAACAACTCACAGCACATAACTGATGAGGGGGTTTTTTCATAATTTTTTAGAGAAAAAGACCTTTGAAAATCATTTAAGCCCTTAAATATGCACATTGCTAAATCTAGCTAATCTACTCTAAAATGCAAGCGTGAAATAACTGGTGTATGAAGGTCTGTTTTGTTCTAACAATTTATCATGTCTTAATATTTATAACAGCCTAACAAATGAAGATTCTTTTAAAGTAATTTGTTTGTAATTATCAGAAGGAAAAACTTCCTACGTAACTGTAATAATTGCAGCCTAAGTGCAAATTCTGAAGCACTGCAGAGGATAATGTCAAGGGGCTTGCTATTATTTTTTTAAAAGCAGCAATAGTTAGACACCATTCAATTCAAAGGTAAGTTTTACATATTTATCGTTAGCTTACAGGCATGTCTCAGATAGGATTAGGAAGCCATTCTACAAAATATAAATGGAGAAAATTTAACAGAATACAAAAATATGAGTTTGAGATAAAATTTTAGTTAATGAATTCTGGATGGGTTCTTTTTTGCATCTATTGCAAAGGCAAGAAAGAAAGATTTCACAGTACAAAAGTTAATGTGCTCAAAGATTTCTCAATATGCTTTTTCAGTTCTCTCATCAGAATAACTTGTGGCTATTCAAAAAATACTGGGATAAAAAGGATAGGGGGAATGGATTGACAAAGAAAAGACAACCAAAGCTGGTTACCTCAGCCCCAGTTATATTACCACACAATTATTACTTTATTGATTCCCCAGTAAAATTCACTTAACTAGTTTTCTGGGTTTTATAGCTAAATAAATTGCTTAATCTATTTCAGAGGAAAAACCTTATGCTGATGAGTTTATGTTAAAGACGTCATAACCCCTTGGGTGTCGCTCACTAACCGCTCGTTCACAACTTCTCTCTCTTGAGACCACAGTACAGACATCAAAGGCACAGCTGGATAAACCGTACAGATTGGATCCCGAGCAAGAATTATCATAAACACTATGAAGCCACAAAGAATGTGGAAGGAATGATCATTTAGATCTAGAGAGTTATTAAAATTCTTTCAGTCCATCTGCTTATGGAGGTATGCGACATTAACCATCAACTGCATTATCCCTTGAAGTTCAAAAACTGCTTGGGAGAGAGCGGTTTTGCAACAGCCATTCTACGAGAAGAGGCCGGACTCAGCGCTGACTTAGTTCTCATGCAATTTCACAGTCCTAAGTGGGATTTCATGACATGTACAACCACAACATAATCACGGTGACTGAATAAATCTGGTCTTTCAAAGATCTGGCAGATGATGGAAAACTGACCCTTTATTATTCACCCTACCACATTTACTGCTGCTGGACTACTTATTACTCACAGATTTCATGAGAGTCCCAAACCTAGGCCAAAAGATAAATACATTTTTTGTGAATGTTCTTGCAATATAAGAGATCCACTTTTCCTGGTTTCCAGTCAGCTCTAACAGCAATTCTCTTGAAGCAAAAGCAGAGCAAGCTGTATTAATGAGAATTTTCTTAATGACTCTTTACAGGAGTTAATAGCACGTATAATAAAACAACTTTTCAGTGAGTATCTCTGTTTATCAGGAATGACACTAAGTTTTTAGGAAAATTACTTATGTCCAGCACAAAATTTTCCTCTTCTATTGAAAAATACTAATGGAAAGATTAAAAATCTGCTATTTTCTATCACTATTAATGTTACCTCCTTGCAGCCTGCAGCAAGTTAAATGTTAATTTTTCAAAGCTGTTTAACAGAAGAGTAAAAATCCTTTCATTTCCATATATAAGAACACTGATTAACCTTGACTAGACTAAAACCAGCTTTTCT
The DNA here is from genome assembly GCF_000699105.1 of Pygoscelis adeliae. Lineage (NCBI taxonomy): Eukaryota > Metazoa > Chordata > Aves > Sphenisciformes > Spheniscidae > Pygoscelis > Pygoscelis adeliae. Next base: position 1,770,803 of record NW_008824031.1, read on the forward strand.
TATTCCTGAGTGGTCCCCCTATTTTATTCATTCTAATTATGTAAGCAATATGAGCTGAATTAAGTCTTTTCCAGTGTACAGAACTATAAAATACTAGTTTTCTTGGATACTAATGTATATTAATGACCAGCCCCTTCTCTCTGCACTCACATTGTGCTTCACACAAAATGAGGTACTGTTAATAAAGTGATTTTCAACCTCTTCTCTGTGGGCCTTTGGGAACTAGCCTGTGGGCTATTTCTAAGAAGTCTTGTGAAAGGTGCCCAGAGAAAGCAAGTTCAAGCTTGTGCTAGAGCAATCCATACACAGGAAAATACTAAACCTTCCCTGGAAGAACGTTAGGTACCCACAAATCAAAACCAGTTGGAAAAAATATTTGCTTAAAAGTATTACTCAACAAAAGGCAGCATAGCAAAATCGAGCACTACATGGAGATTTTTAGATTATCCACTAGGTCATATGTGTAGAAGAGAATAAATGACAAAGACCTGATTATGTCAACTTGAAAAACAATCCAAAGTAATAGATTATCAGGGGAAAAGGGCACTTTCACCTTTTGTAGTACAAAGATGCACAGTCAGGCTGGAACAGTTCCCCTTTCTCCTTGTACTTAACCACCAAAGCGAAAGGGAAGCAGAAATACTGTGACATCAAGCAGAAATACTGTGATATCACCAACAGCAAGAATATTGATCTTTGCATGTATTAAACAATAGGTACCAAACACCATAATTGTGTTTAAAGTCTAGGCAAATGAAATCTCTACTGTCAAAACAGAAAAGCTACTATACCACATAGAAAAGAAGGATTTACAAAGCAGTATGCTACTGTTTAGGAAGGCACTTAAAATATCTCCAGTTCTCTGCTCCAGTTCTCTGCTTACTAGAAAAAGCCCCATGGGAATGCCACGGGTGCCTGTCCGTCTGCTCCTCTCCAGAGAAGACAGCCAGCCAACTGGCTATGGAAATGACTTTGTTTCTAAGCTCCAAAAGGTCCACGAATATGCTTGGGAACATGCTGAGACAAAATATACAAATGTTCCAAATAGATTAAACATTAATTAATCTCAAGATGGGGACACCCACCTCTCTTAAAGGCACCACCCTATTTTGTTGGTCTTAGTCACTAACTTCCAATGTCACTTATCTCACCCAAGTAGGAAGGAACTGTGAGGAAAGGGTGTATCGCTGGATTGCTCAACAGGATTACCACCTCTCCCATTTCCCCTTCAGTCAATGCCTGCTCTTTTCCCTTCAAATACTTGGAAAGAGGAATGTCTTATTTTCAGACCATTGCAGCTTCCAAAGACCGTTCCTGGAACCTGAAGAAGTGTGGTCTCACAGTCCTCGAGAGACCTCATAAGGCAACTCAGTTCCTCATTACTCCCTTCCTCTTTCTCTTGACAAGAGGGTAAAACAGAGATATCTGGTTTTTATTTGTTTTATGTGTATTTTATTTATTTATGGTTCTTGGAAGAAAAAAAAATAGATTTTTCTAGAAAAACAAGGATCTTTTCTAACAGCTAAAAGGGTTTGTGAATTTGAGCCAAATTTAGATCATGGTTTGGGATTCTTTCAAACAACATTTTCAGGTGACTCTGCCACTTGCCAAAAGAAATTCTCTGTGATTTGGCTGTTGTTTTCCAAGTTAGAGCTGGTAGCCCTCAGTCAAATACATCTGTAGGTTAGAAAACTATTTGTTGAAGGAACTTGACAAGCATTTTAATATTCTTCTTGACATACAGTGGTGGAAAAATGATAAGACTTTTTACTAACACAGAAATTACTGGGTAACATTTTCAAGAGAGCCTGATTCTTACGAGTTTCCTATTTGATTTAGGCACTAAAATTCCAGTTTCATTTTTGACTAAGGCTTCTAAATAGCTCAGGGCTTTTAAACTCCCTTTCTGCTACTGATGCTATAATTGACTATTTTTCCTCAATGCCGTTAGTATGGCTGTACACTGTCATATTTGTATTGGTTTGGGGAATTTGGGCCAACCATTTCGGAAACTGGAGCCAACAATTATACTTCCTAAATCCATATGTGACTACCTGAGTAAGTGCTGCGCTTTCCAAAAGCCAGAAGCACCAGAACAGCTACCATTCATTTCCAAGGCAGCTGCTGGATGCCCAGTGCTTTGGCATATCACTCTAACTACTCCAAAGCTGTAAACAAAACCTGCAAAACTTGGCCTTTAGGTGATTAACTATAGCACCAAGCTCAACTGGTAAGTGCATTAAATCCATTCTCTCCCTTCCTCTGAGACTGAGTTGAAGAGGCGGGGAGGGGGGGGGGAGAAAAAAAAGAGAGAGTTTAAGATAATTGAAACACATAAATGGTAAAAAAGCCATTTGTGATAAAGAACCCTGTGTGTAAAAGATGTTGATGCTGTAGGGAGCAGCAGTGGGCTGGTCTGCCTGGAGACATCTGCTTGTATTTGCGAGGGTCAGGATGCCAGACGCTTCCACGCTGTAACGAGAAGGAAGTTAATATCACACAAGCATGCAAGCTGCCTGCCACGTGCCAATACAAGCAGAAACTCCCCTTTTCTTCTGTCCCCCCTCCCCACCCCCAGTGTTTCCCAACTGACATCCTCTTTTCCCCAGCCTGCAGCTACGGCAGTTTTGTTTTCTCCAGTGATAGTCTCCATTCATCTCAAGCCATCTTTGCTGAACAATAGATCCCAAGCTACCCGAGGCAGAGCAGAAAGGCTGGAGTAGTCAGGAAAGTAGCTCTTGAAATTGGGGGCATATGAAGTACAGAATTTGCTGCAATGCTAATAGAGGAGAGAAAACACTTCTACATTGACCCATTTCTACCATGTTGCCTAGGGGGTATTGCTGAAAACAGCTAGGTAGCACGCTGGTAGAAACTGCAGTTAACCAAGTGTATTTTGTTGCTTATTTATTCGCTGTAATTTGTTTTAAAAGATCAAATCCATCAACTTAAAACTACCTAGGCACTCTACACAACTATGTATTTGTTAGAGCTCCCTCCTTCCACCACACAGTTTCATCTCACCTTTAAACTGACCTTCAATCCTACAGGAAAAACAGCCAAGAGGAGGCAAAACCACCTTGATTTCAGCAGGGCTCCCAAAGAGGCAGGGGTTCAACCAAAAATCTCTCAGAGGCAAGACTAAAGGGAGTTAAGCTCTTTGCAACATGTTTTTCTTGCTGTTCTGTAGCATTTGTCTGACAAGCATGAGCAGGCGGACCAGGAGCTCGCCTGTCGTCTGAAGCCAGGTGATTTACACACCAAGCTCCAGGATAAAGCAGACACACCTGAACCCAAGGCCAGCAGCCTTCTAGCCAGAGTGCAGCGATGCTTCTCAGTTTCAGCTCCATTAACATGTTGGGTGCTCCAAGCCATGGCGCTGGACTGCTCAGGGGATCCCAGCTAGCCTGTCTAAAGCTCAGCTGATATAGAAACAGAAATTAGCCATATATACTTATATCAAGCCTGGCACCATAGGGTCCTTCTCCAAAGAGAAGCATTTGCACCCTGATGTAGTAATAGCACCATATTTGCACTATTCCCTCTATATTGGAGATTCCTATTGTATTACAAGATGTTGTTTTGACAACCACACATTATGTTGGACTGTCAGATGGTCTCTCAGATTTCCCTTAGTAACCACCAAGTGACTTTGCTTCAAACCTACTGTGCACTAGGTCCCTGATCCAGCATGAACAGCCCCATTACTTCCAGTGGGAATATCTATAAGCCTTAAATGAAAGAGGCATTTTTCTGAATTGGAGCTTAAACTGCCAGCCTATGAAGCTGCTTAACGTGTGCTACTTCTAACTATCAACAGCATCATTAACTTCTCTTTTTCTCAAAGTAGCTTTCTGACAGTGGAGATACTTTTGTTCTTTTAAAGACCTCGATTTCCACTTTTACCAAAAGTAATTGGAAAGAAATTGTCACACTGTATATGATATTTCCAGTTTACAGCTTACGTGGTACATTTCAATCAAGCTTCGTATTAGGTTTTGGCATTCAGATGCCGTATATACCCCTGCAGGTGTATGTCAACCCATTTTCCTTTAGTCTGTATCATGCGTTAAAATGATCTTTATATTATTGATGGTGCTTCTTTAGATCAATGGAATACTCAAAATAATCCATCTTCTTATTTTTCTGGCAAGCCAGGTGTTATTCTGGATCTTCATACTTTGCCTCTAGGTGTTGCATCTATCAGATTTTTTTATAACTCAAATCTAGCTTTTTTTTTAAGGGGAAATATAATAACTAAACCTAGTCACTGTTGCCTGAAGAACATCAGTAACAATGTTTAGTCTACAAGAATGTTTCCATGTGAGACACAAATTTTGGAGGCCCTGGCTCTTCCTAAATTGAAAAGGCTAACTGATGTTGATTTAGTCCTTTTCCACATGAATTACAGTTTCCCACATGTACTTATTTTTGGCTTTTTGGTAATAACGTTTGTCTCATTCCCAAAGTAATAATTTTGTCTAATATAATTTTGAAGATACTTCTGACTGAGGTTTCTAGCTCTAATACATTTTTATCAAGCTCACTGTTTGTTATCAGCTCTAGAATCTATTGAGGTTGTGACCCATTATATTCTTTCCATGATTCTTATGCATATTTTTATGATGACCTCATGGGATTACAGCAATTGATTATTTATGAAACTCCCAGCCGCTTCCCTCTAGCAACTGCAGATTCTGCAATCTCAAGCATCAGAAAGCTTACTGGAGGCAGACTCTCCCAGCTCTTGTGCTTACAACCCTTTTTTTTGGCTCATAGTGAAGAAAATTAATTTATCCTTAAGGCTTTGTGTAGGCTTGCTACTTCACACCAAAGAGAGCTCCTTAATTTATACCTCCTGAGGTGAGCTACAACCATTCAAATGCTAAGGACTGTTGACTGCCTCTCTAATACCAGCTGTATCATTTTGTTTTAGAATTAGGATTCCTTCTTCGTTTACCTGTTATTTATCTCTGTTGAAGGGCAGACAGCGTGTCACTTATACTCAAACTATGAACTGTATTGGTTTCATTTGATGATGCAAATCCAGTACACAGGCATCAGACTTTGCTTCCTTCCCCAAATCCCAATCCCCTGGCAATGACCAAGCAACAATCACATGGAAACCTTACGAGGCTTATATTTAAAAATCTGGCTTCTAAACTCTGGAAATGAATCATAAATATTAATCAAAGTCTCTATCAGAAATAACGTTTTTCTTAAATGTTAAGAACCTATTAAAATATCAGTGTTTAAAAACCAAACACCAACTGTATTTACATTTCAAGCACAAGCAATAAAAGTTTCTGCATCACTAGCACCTATACATGAACTCTTTTTTTTTTTTGTGGTATTTCAATACTACCTAGAACACAAGGTGAGAGACAATTCCCAGTGTCATGGTCACTATGCATACATAACTCCCTATCAGTCAAACAGGCCATATGCATGGACTTGCTGGGCATCGTCTAGAGCCATTTGGATATGGTGGTGGCTTGATAGCCGTATGTGAATCTAGACAACTCCACGTGCGTAAAGACTGTATACCACCATCAGAGTACTTCGGGACCAGAGACAAATGTTCTCCAGCTGGATCCAGCCCCTGGAGCACCAGCTGGATATCCCTGACCTGAATAAGGTTCTCCATCTGTAACCAGAATGAACGAACTCTATGACTACCCACAAAATGTTTCCCAGTAAGTTTCCACATCTATCCTTGATATTCTTTACCAAAGTTGAGCCCATTGTCCAAAATGCACAACCAAGCCAGCCCATGGCATTCTTATAATCCACAGCTCTTCATTATCCTACAGATACTGTTGTAACTAGAAAGTTTTCAGGGTTGAGACCACCTTTGGATGACAATCCCTCCTTTGCCTTGCATTTGTACACATGGCAAAACATGGCTCCATTCCCAGGTGTGAAGCTATGTGCTGCATCATTTTAAATGATAGTAATCAAGAATATCCCAGGGCTACCACAAGCAGATACACCAAGCTGTGGGATCATCGCCCCCTGTGCTCATCTCTCTCTGCAAGATGTCTCATTTCCAAGCAGCCTGCCCCTCGTGCCAGCTCAAGCAAGAGGCACCATCTCCACACAGGTGGATTTGCAGCCCTCGGTATGCTTGAGCAACCCTCTGAGCACTGCAGAGCCCTCAGTGGCTTGCAAAATCACAGGCGGGTGATGAGAAAATGCCACCCCCGAGCTGACACCTGTGCAGCGGAGACTTGCGAAACGCCTGACACCTTGGGGGGCTGTGACTTGTTTTCCTTTCAACTCCTCAATCAACCTGACAGGAGCTCGCTTTGAGTTTTCAGTTTTGGCAGTGCCAATAAATTCCCCTCGCACTGTGAGATTTCAGGCTCCGTTCCTGCTCATTCTCGACTGCTGCCTTTGTGGCACTGCTCCACACTGGGGCAATTACTGAGGCTGTGTGGGACACATTAAATTCCTTGTCAAGGAGTGTGCAGTAATATCACTGCTGCTGCTGCAGCCACCTCTGCATCTTCTCCATAACAGAAGATGCTCTGGGGCCTCGAGCTCATTTCATTCCTACTTTTCAATTAGTTCAGACATTTTCCAGGGATGATTTTCATGTTGTTTTAGGGACATCTTTCTAGCCAGTTCATCTTGCCTTCTGTTAGAGAAAGAGTAGACCCGAGAGAAGTGTCAGAAATGTGACAGTATTTGAAAACCTCTCTTTACTTACGTATTTCTCCCTCTCCTCCCAGTATTTTTACTGCATATTAATGAGCCAGAGTATGAATTCACCTGAGTGAATGGTATTATACGGTAGACGTGCAATATATGTTTTAACCTACAATGAAACCTGTTTTATCAGTTGACGCCAACAAGACTTGACTTCTAGGGTGTCAGGGAAATAGTTTCTCCTGAATTAAAGGGATTGATCCACCTTCTTCCAAGCAGGGAAGAAGAGGAAAGCTGCCTTTGCTAAATGACAAAATCTGAGTTTTCTGAAGCTTGTATTTACTGTTGCATCTTGTCTGGTTACCTCTACCTTTAGTCTCAGTCGTGATTATTTTGCATTAATATACTGGTCAGCAGTGGCATGCTTCATGCTGTGGCCCTAGGGTATTTGTTTTAAATAGTAATAGCATGCTTCCTTGTATTTTCACTTCCTTAATTTCTTCTCTTTTCTTCCCTGAGAACAACCAGATTTAGCTGTCACTGCAAGTTCCTACCAGCAACTCAGGTGCTCTCATCAGCTCTGCCTGTCTGCCCAGAAACCCACAAATTGCCACGGGCAGCCTCCAACAGCCACCTCAGACCATGTTTTCTCTATAGTCGATGTGCGCTGCCCTCAGGATTATTTTTTTTTCTGAATTCACTTCAGCAAAGAGAAATATCTTTCACTGTCATAATGAGACATGCTGATGCATCAGCATTTCTGGGTTAATATGAGAGAAAAAAAAAGAATAATGAACAGTGACATTTAAAACACTGGTAGGAAAAGCAAATATCAGTCTCATCATTTGCTTAACTGTTATTTGCTTGATGGGATGGATCTATTGCTTTCCTTACCAGAGGGAAAGTGTAATTTGATCATTTCTTCTTTCTTCCCCCCTTTTTTTTTTCCTGAGCCTTCATTGAGCTTTTCCTCACATTCCTTTCCTAACACTCCTAATTTAAAGTCATTGTCTCATAGCAGGCTGTCTGCCTACCTGTTAATAAAAAACCTCACCTTCTAAAAATACAGTGGGCAGTGTGTGAGAAAAGGTTTCGGCATTTCAGCCCAGGGTGAGGAAGCAGTTATGCACTAAAAAAAACCAACCACAAAACCAAGAAACTGAAAGCTTAGCAGAATCAGAGCTCTCATTTCTATTAATTACTTGTAACATATGTATGTACAGAAAAATAAGTGCATGGCCTCATCCCTACCTGTTATAACTGACCTTAACTCCATACAGATCTAAAGAACCATGCTCTCCCTATAGCAGTCGAAGATCTGTCCCAAACATGATATTTACACTGAGTTTCATCTTGTGAGACAATAATGTGCAATGACCATTCAGAAAGGAGGCTGACAAAAATATGTAAGAGATCTTGGAGCAGTGAATGAATTGCTTTGTACTGGGGTTTTGAAACCCTACAGCCTCAAACTGTTACGATAACCTCCTTCCATCCTTTATTAAATAACGTCAGGCTTTCAGGACATAAGGTTTCCCTGTGCCACTTGAATCTTTCTAAAAAGAAGTACATGACTTCAAGTGCAACACATCATCTGAGGAGAGGGGAATGTTCATGCATCCTTTCTCCCTTTCACCATATGAAAATACAGGAAAGACAGGGAGCATCAACCCAAGCAGTTCCAGGCTCATCAGGTTTGTGTGGATTTTTAAAACTCCCTCTCTGCCTTCCTCAAAAAGATTTGTTTTCCCCTCACCATCTGTGCAGTTCTGGCAGCAAGATTTCCTTAGCTCTTTCTGTGGCAGCTATCCCCTCCCAGAGCATTAATTTTACACTTGTACTGAGGGGAGGAGAGGCAGTGCTTCTCCCATTGCTCGATCACTTGGTTCGTGTAGATTCTGCTCTGAATCAAACATTTTCCCTATTAGAAATCAGCTGAGCACTCATTGTCCGAGCCTTTTTCTCCATTTCAAGGCAGAGCACTTATTTTTAATTTGTTTAGATGTGATCAGACTAAGTCCTGAAATTACATGCCAGAATCTGCCTGCTTGCTTATTTTGCTGAACCATATGACTTGCAACCTTTTTTCGCTCCCTTTGTTATTTAATATTCTATAAGATAAACTTTCTCTTCCGTAAGTACTATAAACTTCACTTTGCTAACACAGATCCACAAGAGCCACCAGAGATAGCTACATTCTGGGAAAGAAAAAAGGGCTCAACTGTTTTTAAACATTCGCCCCCACACTCGCCCTCCTCTGGCTCTCCAGCTCTGGAGTTCCCAGCTGGGATCCTGGGTGGACCTCTCTGCCTGCAGGCAAGGAGCGCAGCTCTGCGGCGCGTGGCTCCAGGCACGTAGTACAAAGTGCAGCGCTAGAGCCTCACTGGCACAACCATGTAGGAAGAGCAAGGGAGTTTTCAAAGTGCCACTGGTCTGATTTCAGGATATTTAAAGTTAAACCCATAGGTATTCACAATAATAGGCACACAGTTGCTTTTCCAGGACAGCACCCATCTGCCAAATTACGTCTAAACTGCACAATTCTAATTTCATTTGTGCAGTATTTCCCCATGATTACACAGACTTTAAAAAAAAAATACTGTGGGGAAAAATATTTTCATTCTAAAATGGATGTATTTACAGGCATTAAGGAAGCATGAAAAGGACACTGTAGGACCACTGAAGTCAGTAAGAGTCTTTCTGTTGACGTCAATGAGGTTTTGGATCAGATTCTAATTTATTGGATAGATTATTTGTTGACAAGTCTTCATTCATCTTCAACAGGAACAGACCATGACACAAATAAGAATCTGGGCAGAGAAAATGTATTTGTATAAAAGCATTAGGCCAAATGTTCAGACCGAATAAATTGGATCAGCAGGGTGAAATGTGACACTTCCGCAAACAGAGACATATGGCTTTTCATATAGGAAGGACTGAAGAAAGGCCCACATGAAAAGATGTGATTTTAGCATTTCCTGTGACATCTACAGCACATAACGTTACAGCATGGGGGAAAAAAATAAAGGATGCTATCAACACCAGCGTGGAGTGACTCACCCATAGTTCTCACTGCGGTCAATGGTTTGACAGAACTTTTTCTTCTGCTGTGTGACTGCCAGTCCCGAGCAGTGGTACGTGCAGAGCCACCTGAAGCATAGCAACCAGCAGGTTAACCTGCAGCGAGGTGGCTTTCAGAGACTGAAGACAATTTTATGCCCCTGTCTAGAAGGTTACAGCAATCTTATTCTCTAGGAGTAAGATTTTACTCCTGGCTCAGCTGTCTGATTTTCAGTGGACTGACACCTCCAGTCACCTGCAGACACTCAGATGTAAACAAAATTATAAAGGACAGCAGAATCCGACTCTTTGACAGCTCTCTAATAGTATGTCATGTCATGTAATCTATCTCAGTGCAATGTATGTAAGCATGTGTGTGTAATACTGTTATATCTATGAAAGTATGTAGGTGCCCATAAACAACTTTTTGAGACCTCAGGGCTGTAAATGTGAAATGGCTGCTTTGAAGTGAATTGTGTAACTCAAGTGCTAAATCTTTAGTTACTAGCAGCAAGCAGGTCATCTTTTTATCCGTCAGAACTCCTTCACTTTTATTACTAGTATTTGGTTAAGGCAAGAGATTTCTGAGTTAAAAAACGTGTAAAATAAGAGTTACACACACTAAGCATGCTGCTTTTATTTTCTGCAAAGAATTTAATGGGTAACAATGTCATCAAAGAGTAAGTCCCTTTTTTACAAAAACTGTCCCCTCCACACGTGTATGAGAGTTTCAGTTTCTGCTTGGAGCTGCAGGTCGTTTCCCTTCCTTCTCCCCATGGGACAGAGGCAAGCTCAGTATTTGAATCCTTGCACATGAAGACTCTTCTGGAAATTAAGAGGAGAGGAGTCGGGCACATCAGTCAAACTCTGTCTTTCTCAACAAGTCTTGTCACCAATGGAAATTTGCTGGGAATGCAAGTTTACTGCTCATAGATTTGCTATGAACACCAGGAGGTAATGACCCTAGCCTTGCTCCAGACCATTCTTACTAACACCCTGGCACATGTCTTCCACTTAAATAGTTTTAGTTTTAGCTCAGCTGTCTGCTTGAGGACATTTAAAGAACAGTTAGAGTACACAGCAGACTTTTTCTTTTTTACATAGAGAGGCATTAGGCAACTCTCTTTTTTTTAAAACCAGAAATAATTCATGTCATTCTTCAAAAAGGAAGAGATAAATTCTAATGTACACAGTAAACTTAAAAGTAAATCCAAGCAGAAGATAGGTGTGACTTCTAAAGTCAAAACTCAACAAGCAAGCCACTACGCTGGTTACTAAAGCCCAACATGTAATTTACTACGTAGGACTTCTCAGCTAATGGCTAGACTTTCATCAGACTCTTCCCACTTGAAAATCTAGACAACGAATTGTATCAGTTTGTCTTCTCCAGGGGATATACACCAATAACTTACTGGTGTTAGTGCCAATGAGCCTATGGATTTAGCCTTTATCCACACTACTTCAAACTAACATGAGTGACTAAAGATGGAGCAAATCAAAACCAGCTACACTGTGTTATTTACAGAATTAGCTGCCGTCCTCCTGTAATAAACTGTCTTTCCAGTAGCTGCAAGTTCACAGGGACTGTTTCTCATTTCCCGCCCAATTCTAGTCTTTACAGTAACAACAGTCAGCTGAGTCTAAACACTGATTAATGAAATCAAAGCATGCGACTTGTAGGATATCAGTCATATCTGTACGTGATCTGTGGGAAGATAAAAATGACCCAGCCACATATGCTTTGCTGTGTCAGCACCTATGCAAATTCGAATCTGCACAATTGGCACGGCTGAAGCCTTTCCACATCACAGCTGTTCACACCTGGGCAGCATCTCCTCCCACACTGGTCTCAAGTACTCTCGAAGTTAGGTTGGAAACAGGACAGTGCCGGAGGCACTTGAATTGACTAGCCATGGCCATGACAGTGCACCCCTAGTTATGTGAAAAGGAAGATCCCTTCCAGCAACTCCCCATGCCTTGACATAGAAGGGGCAGAGCTACACTTATCCTGCTCACCTGGCATATGGCAATCCTTTTCATGTCCTCTCTTCAGTCACTGCTCAATGCAAAACAAGATTCACCTAGAAGGAAAGAACTCATCTGCTCTAATTTAGACATCTGAAAGGCAGTTGCCTCTGTAAGAGGTAAGAGTCTATTCCTGCAGTGATTCATCTCACCCTGAAATAAGTTTAAGGCTTTGATATCTTGCGCACTCATTCCTCACCCATCTATCCACTCAGATCTAGATCTGTGTGTGCTCAGAGCACACAAAGGCTCCTGCCAGGTACATGTGCTTGCCATCCCTGAGGTGGAACCAGCAAAGGGCTGGTGCTTGCCTAGGTCCTACCCCAGTGTGGGTCAAGATGTGGCTGAGGTTCCTTAGGACTTGGGAAATGCTTCCACATGAAACAGTATAGGCAGAGCCTAAGACAGAGGGAATAAGACATCCTCCAGTGATGCCTTCATCTTGCCAGTTAGGTAAGATAGGTAAGTGTGTATCAGCATATAGAAAAATCCAACACTACATTACCTTTGCCGTGATTCCCCAGAAAAATTGCAAAGGGAGAGCACAATTGTTATTTTTGTTCTTTTCCCTCTAGGAATTTCCTTATCATGTATCAGGAGCAGTGGGAGCCAATCCAACGGTGTTTTTTCTTATAATTAACATTTCACAATATGTCCCAGCATGAATTCTTGTTCAGTGTTAACTATAACACACTTCATATTAGCTAGGATATGGGCAGCAATGACATCAGTTTTCTTTGCTGATAATTTTTCCTGACACAAGAGGATATTGATCCAGACAATTTCAGTGCAACGCTGGCAGCACTACTATTGTGTGCTTTATGGATAACATATCTATAAAGAAAAACTTAGTGTGCTTGTGTTGCTTTCTCTTCATATAACACTTGGGCATGTGAGTCAGGCGCATATGCCTTGTGTGATTCAAAGAAGAAAAATCCTCATTAAGTTACATGTGTAATGGCCTCACAAGGTACGTGAGTAATAGACATGAAACCTGTTCAGATATGCTGGCGCAATTTTTTTTTTCCTACAGCATGCTTTGCCCTGCCTTACAATGATTTATTCAAAATATCCATTAATTCAGAGTAAAGTATCGCAAGTGCAATGAAAACTAAAAAGCCTAAAATCCCACTGATGCTAATAAAGCCAAAGCACAAGGAAGCAAACCCTGCATTACCTATATGGCCAACCACCATCAAGGAGCTAAAAAAGTTGAAGTAGCAAGGGCTTGATCAAAATGCTATATATTCTTCTTCACAAATGCTTCACATTTGCTTAACTTCACAGCTAAATAAGGACTGGACAGCAGCAGAATTTCAGAGCTCATTTCATGTCTCAGTTCACGCTCAATTCCCCTTAGCTCAAGTCTCTACAAAATGCGTACCATGCTACACAAAAGACAGAGGAGGATTCCTGCAAAGCCTTTGACTCTTACCTCTCACAAATGAAAGCATGGGGTGGAGGTGGGAGAGAGAACCTGTCCTGCACTGTATTCATGTTTTTCTTTGTGAAAGGTGTGACATTATTGCTCGGCAAGCACAATACAGAGTAACACAGGACACTAAAAGCAAGATTCTCATCTGGCAGCCTGAAAAGAGTAGAACAATCAGGGTCTGATTTCATGAACAGCAGCTCACCAGCAAAACGCGGCAGGAAAAGCCTGAATTTGCAAGTAGTCACGGCAGCAGATTTGGATGCTTTCTATTCCTAAGCAGTATCCAAACATAAAGACAACAGCACAGATAAGTGCACATAATCAGAGCAACAGTGAACTTTATTTTCTTCTAAGAATAACTCCAAGCACTGCGCAAGGCAAAGTGATATTTTGTGTTTGGGCTACATGTTCTAATGCATGGGTACTGAAGCACAAAATGACCCGATTTAATGGGGAATTAAATCAATACAAGCTTTTGCATTTAAACTTTTAAGTTTACTGTTACCTGCAGATCCATTATTTACTCAGACCTCGCAAGACACAGTGTGAGCAGCAGTAGCAACCCTTCAAAATGACGACACCAAAGCATTTAGTTTTTAAGAGGCTGAAAAGCAGTGAAAGAAATAAACAGGAACTCTCTTCCCAGATGGAATTAAATGCTCGACTCCTTGTTCCATCATATAAAATGGCTCATGCTAAAAGAAGGAATGAAGAACAATTACCCTTTCCTATGCTGGCACCCAAATACTTAAAAACAACACAATTTTCCGAGTGCTTATTCCCAGTCCACAGTCTGATTTGTGTTTTGGAACCGCTGATCTTCCCCAAATAAAATAAAATAAAAAACAAACCAAAACAAAACAAACCAAAACAAAATAAAACAAACCAAAATAAAATAAAACTACTAAAGCTCTCTAAGGTGAACTTACAGTTCCATGCTATTTTGCACAGCTTTTTTTTTTTAGGGTTTTTCTAGCTTTTGAGCTATACTGTTACCATATACTGAATTTCTCTCAATTTAGCAGAACATACCGGTTAGAACCTTACTTCTCAAAATGATCACCATGGTTTGCAAAGGAAACAAGGACTTATAATGCACAAATGCTAAAATCAAAGTGACAACATATATTCCAACCTTTCCCCAGGCCACAGTGTTGGCACTACTAATTTACAAGCACTTCTGTATTCAGTGGAGTCTTCAATGAAGACCTCGATCTATATATATACTCCACAGTGCCTAAGTGTGTTTTGTTCTTTTGTTTTCAAAAGAAAATTTATTTGCATCCAGTCTGTTTGCTAAGTACACCACACAGCAGGCATTCCCTAGATACGCCCAACAGAAACTTTCCACATATGATTAAATGTAACCCAACTATGCCTTCACAGCTAAGACAAGGTTCTCCTAAAACCCATGCATTTCAAAGAACCTGTTTTGTGATCAGTATCTAAACTTTGTGACCCAGTTACTGCCCAAAGCAACCACACACAAAACACAAACTTGTCATGTTGGGGGAACAGTCCTTCTCCTTGCTTGAAGGAGTAGAGTTCAGAGTTACAAACTGTCCTTTCCACTTAAAACCTCAGTCTACAGGAGTTGAATGACTTTTCAAATGTGAAACAAAACTCATTTAGGAAATGGGTAGATTTCCAGAGGAACTGTCAGGAGGTGACAAGAACGTGTGTCACACAGACAGAAGTGCAACCATCACACTGCAAAGAGGAAAACTCCCTGAATCCCACCAAGAAACTACTATATTCATCAGATCTTTCCAGTCAAGTGTAAAACAGAGCAATTGTTACCAATTTAATTACAATCCTTGTTGCTAATAGCACCATTTACAGCTGAAAATTATTTTGCAATTATTTTATCACCAGAAAGCGCTGCATGCAAGCCCCCTTGTTTTGCTAATGAGAAGGCACTGAGTCACTCCGTATATGACAATGACAGAATTTGTTTCTTTTGTAAATGGGAAGATTTCTACCTCCCAGGTGATTCATCTTTCCAAACAAAGAATCTGACACACATTCAGTTGCAAGGGGGTTATATATATTAATGTTATGAAAATAACTGTGCATCAGAGCCTGGTAAGTTTAGCTGAAAATAGTCAATAAATTATTTAGTTCACAAAATGTCATTATGTGTGGGGTTTACTTAATTGAATAGAATAATTTATGGTAAAACCTAGAAAAAAGATCAATGCAGATGGCTTGTGAGAATGATTGAGTTTCAGTGAAGGCAATTTGATTTTTATCCCTCATTATAATAATGTTAAAGGGAAAGCATCAACTTTGGTAAAAATCAATATTTGATGAGTGCCTAGGCCATGAATTTTAACTAGAGGTAGAACTGAGGTAGGAATAGGTGTAAATAATTAATAACTTCCATATCCCTGAACAAATAACTGTTTTGTTTTGGAACAAATGTCTATTATCCAGAGATCCTTCTGTTCTCATAAAAGATAATTTAGTAATGAGTGTTTGGATTTTAAAATTCTTTTTTTAAATTGACAAATGATCCTTAAAGGACTCTTGCAATATATTTAGGAAAAGGTTTTCACAGGCAACAGAAGGCTAAAAAATACAAACATCTTAATTTTCTGAGTGAAGTAACACATTTCTCATTTTTCTCTTTCTCCTTACACTAGAAAAATATTTTCCACTTTGCCATCAACAGCTATGATGGCTAGAGATGGAACAAATGAAAAAAAATTACACATTTCATGAAAAAATAAAATTGTAAATTAAATCTGTATACAACCTTGTACATAGACTTGCAGCTGTCAGAGCTGTGCTATAAAAGCAACCTGTAAAATCTATTTAAAGAGCAATCTTACTGTGAAACACTAGCCACGCAAAATTATGTATTTGTGGTTTTTTTAAAAGAAAGCATGACTGAGTTGGTGTGAATGTAGTGTATATCTTTATTTTTGCTATGTAAAATATTTCCCCCCTCAACCAGAAACCAAAAAAAACATCTCAGACTTTTCTAACGAACACTTTTTATCACTGGAGTGTCCAAGAAAAGATGGCCTGGGATCACATCTTGGTCCCCTTCTCCCCAGTATATTGGGAAACCTCCTCTCCCACTGACACCACACAGCGCTTCTGCACCTACATGGATTCTCTTACACCATTAGCTCACATGAATAAAATGGCTCATCATGGCAAGCAAGCATACATGTACCATCGTAAAGGAGAAAAATGTCAAATTAGTCCCTATAACAATGCAAGGCTCTTCAATTTCTTTTTTGTAGAGACAGGGGCACAGGGCAGAAACTGAACACCCAAATTGTGCCTGAAGTTGTTAGGGCCTCTCAGGTGGTACCACAGGCAATGTACACCTCTACACTCATGAAACAGTGAAGAAAAACAACGATGCAGAATGACAGCTGGTGGAAAGAAGACCTCTAAGAAGGGAGCACCAGGTTCAAATAGACTCAAATTCCCGCGTGGTTTAACTGAGTTACACAGAGGTTGCTTTTTTTTTTTTTTAACTACAGTAGACAACACTGCTTGACAGATCTCTACTTACATGCACGTGTAATTTCATGGGTCACACACCACCAATATTCATTAGACTCATTGTACCTTCCATTGGATCCAGGGCTAGAGACTGTCATGAAGAAAACTGATGTCCTTTGCTGGCATTCCAGCAAAGTAACAATTGTGTGTAACTTGACCTAAGGATTCAACAGGTCACTGATTTTTTTCCATTAAATCTTTGGTTCAGGCTGAAAACACTGACTGCAGTTTTCAAAATGTCATATCAACATTAATTTGTGCAACAGATTACAGAACATAAAGACACTGAAAGATAATAAAAGGTGGAAACCCTACACTCTAGAAACGAGGCTGGGAGGCATACTGCTGTCTTTGCTCCAGAATTTATGTAAGAGACTGCTATTTAATGTACTTTGGAAATGTTTACAGTCAACCTGTTAAAGTTTCCTCTTATCACAGAGAAACATCCCATACGTGGGCTTGAAAGGAAGCGTTCCTCACAGCGGGGATTATAGGTTAGAATAATAAAGCAACTTCCTGCAAGCCTCGTGAATCTCCTGTTCCACGCTTTGAGCTTTATGGTTATCATCTACTTTTAACATTTACTTTTAACATGCAATCCCTTTTAACATTCATTTCTCAGCTCAAACTTCCTTGCCATTTGTAGCAAGATCCAATATGAGATTAATGCACCAAGATTAAAGGTACCACGATATTTGGAAGTATAAATCAATTAAACACAGGTCTTGCTATGCAGGTGATATGACACAGACAATAACTTTAGTAAACCCTATCTTATGTCTTCAGCTAATTTTCTTTGTTTATTCCCAGCATTCTCCTGGCTGTGAGTACTGTCACTCCATTTAAAGCAGCGTTTTCTTCTGCTGAACGGTTTCTTACCCTGTAAGCAGGGCTCTGCAGGCCAGTGGTTGAGGAAGGGTGCAAACTCCAGGCAAGGTAATTCTATCAGCCAAAGCATGCACTCATTTACATGAGATTACGCTCTAAGCCACTCCATGGAAATCAATTCACACCTCTGTTACCCGCCATAGAGTTGCATCAAGAAGTGACAACATTAAAGTGATGGGAAACCAAAGCTAAAATTCATCCCTGAATTTATACTTTTATTGATTCAGGCCAGGTCCAAAGCCAAGTTTCCTAGAAATATGTCCATTTCTTTTTAGTGACATTGGATAGAAAAGTTTTGGAAGGGGTAGGCTACAGATGCATTAACATTTGCCAGACAGCGCAAGAATTCAGTTACTGTGAATCAGCTGGGACATCACAAAGTTTATTCTCTATCTTATCTAAAGCTGGCTGGTAGCATCATCTAAACAACGCAGAATAATCCTGAGTGTGTGGAGGGAAGTGTATTTTGGAACTAAAAACATTCTAGTATTTATGCTTATTTTGGAAAGAGCAAAGCTCAGCAAGTTCAGGAGGTCCTCCGCCTCCCCTCTCATCTGCTGCTGTGCCCCTAGGTGCATCCTTTCTAGCGGCCTGCCAATCTGGCATGCTGGAGCTTTTCTTCTGCAGCTCTGAGTCTGCGGGGAAGCAGGAATACAGGTGTGCCTTGACTCATATGGCACTTCTACTTTGTTTTCTTGCCAAAAATATTGAGGAAATCAGTTGAACAGAATGGCCTGAGGAAACCTATCTAGGAAGTTTCCTTGCTCCTTCATGATTTTACACTCTGTAACTTTTTGATCCTTAAAGACAGCAACACTAGTTGTAACCCCACTGTAACACAGTAGAAAATAAGTCTTTCTTGACCAGTTTTCCTCCAAGTCCCAAACTTTTGCAGGCTTTCTGTGGCAAAAATGACAGCAAGAAGCCCTGCACCAGAGGAATCCCAAGGCAGCAGAATATCGACCCCACAGACTTGTAACATTTCACCTCTGAGTGGCACAAGCAGAGAGAAAGATACGCTGTGTTCAAAGCATAAAATTCAGTCACCACTCTGTCCTGGAAATGTTCAGGCTGCCTGAAATACCCAGCGTTGGGTGCAGCCATGAGCAGAAGGGTAAAGAAGCCCACAGAGCAATGTGTTTTTTCATCAAGACTTGAGACAGGTAACTTTTCCAGAGTTTAATCACGTAGTGTTACAGCACTACAAAATTTAGATATAGGCTCTAAAACAAGCACCTGAAGTAAACCCTAACCCATACCAGGGGCCATTTTCAGATCTAGGATGCCTGAGGGTTATGTAACCCACTTATCACCAGCCCTGAGTCAAGCACAGGTCAGCCAGAACAGAGCATCCAACCGCTGAATGTGCTGCCTTGGACTGGCTTGTGAAGCCCAAATAGTAAGCCAGACTTGGAAAAAAAGGATTGGTTCTCAAGGTTTTGGACCAGCATGACACAAGTCAGAAAGCTGTGAACAGGTTTGAGCCTGAATTTATTGTTAGAGAAATGAGTGGAGCTTGAATCTCAGTTGAAAAACCTCCTTATGACATTAAACACCTCTAATCGCTCTCACACAGGCATAGTCCTCTTACTCTGAGCATGTTAGACATTTCATCTGTGCCAATCACCCCAGTACGTGTGTCAATCACACAAATATTAACAGGTTTCTTAGCTAACAAAAAATATATTATAAACTGTCACTTCTTTCTAAATGGTGGAAAGACTAAATCTATATTTATTTTTACTTTGAGAATAGGACTAGAAAACAAAATGTTTGTTCAGTTCATCTTTTTCTTAACAATTGAGAGACAAGGACCATATAGCCACAGTTAGCGCAAAAGATAGCTTTTTCTGCAAGGGAGTCAAAGAATAGGACTCTCCTGTATTTTGTTGCATGACTACAATGCTGATCATGAAACGTTCAGCATTTTAACAGGAGGTCACATATTATAAAGCAGTTTCACGAGCAGGCCTTCACCTTAAGCTTCCTCTATTGGAAGGTGTACTCCACCATATCCACTGCAACCTTTCAGGAGATTGAAGAGACAAAGTGGTTCCTAATTCGTACTGAAGTCAGAATTCCCTTTTGTTACCAGAAAAATTAGACCTCAAGGCAGATATTCAAAAATGCTAATTCAAGCCAAGGAGGACTCTTGCAGACTGTGATTCAGTTTCCTCTTGGAAGGGTCTCAAGAAAGCATTTCTTTTTCCCTATTGACTGTAGAAAGGAGCCTGAGACAGAAAGTTCTCCCAGACAACATTGTCTTTTATGAATACATTACCAATTCCATGGAGACAGGACTTCTGAAATTCCCATTAGTGCCCATATAGCTTTAGAAATATGTCCAAAAAACATTTTCTCAACCTGTTGTCCAACACACATTTTTAGTGCATTGGCTTGGTGTGCCATTATTAATTAACTTACCACCCTGTTTGGAAGCCCTCCAAGCAATCTGAAATGGGGCTACAAATTCTGATCTGCCTAAGTCCACAAACTTCAAGTCTCAGAAGGATTTGACTGCCATGATTTTAATAATCTTATTAATAACCCATGATGAATTTATGCCCATTAATCCAGAAGTTGCAGGAAGTACAATTAAAAATTCTGAGCATATGATACAAACTGAATATATTATTCAAGCACTCATTCCCATCACTGGCTGTAGTATAAATCATATAACATGAAAAATACATCATAAACAGCTTTAAAAGATTCAAATATAAAAAAAAATAATAATCCCTCAGAGAAAGCCTCAGGAGATAGTTTATTGTACAAATAAAACTCTTGCAAATCACTCCTGGTTTTCTACTAAATATCAAACCTTAATCAGTGCACGATTTCTAATTTTTACATTAAAGTTTGCACAGATTTCCTACCGAGAAATTTTCTGAGGAAACAGCATAACCTCACGCTTTCCCTATTTCTGTTTTTCTTCATAGTGAATTTTTAAATGGATTCATATTCCTTATTGATGATATAAGGGTACATTGCCTTTTTTTTTTCTTTTTTTTTTCTCTTATCAACTCCATATAATGTTTCTTACAGCTAACCTAGAAAAAAGTCTGGGCATATCCCAAGAAATAATCTAAATCACAGAGCTCTTAAGAGTAATGCCATACTTTACCTCAAGCAATACCACATGCAAAAGTGGACATCTGATTGACAACCATATTAATTTTTAATGCCAGTATTTGCAGTTTTAGCTCTTGCACAAGACATTTTGATTATAATATACTGTTCAGTAAAGGCACTTGTCACTCAAAAGGACAGAAAACCACACAAAAAAGATGGAGTAGGTATACCGAGAATACAGAGAAGTGAAAAGCGTTGGTACCAACATTTCATCTCCCAGTACGGATCACCACAGAGGCCAAGCTGTGGAACTGAGGCGGCAAAACAAACACAGTGCCACTGAGAACAACAACGCCTATTTGTTCAAATAAAAACCAAAGACACAAGAAGAGAATTATGCAGGAACGTAGTGCTGACAATAGTACACAGCCCTTTTTCTTTAAGCCTTGTTTTTTAACTAATGGCAATTTAAACAGGCTGTAATGTTCTATGAAGTACATTTCACATTGTCTAGCCTGTATTTTATGTAGTATAGACTGTATAGACTGAACACACACACTCACACACTAGTCACATATTTGACAATTTTATGTTTTGAGATAGCTTTACGTAATGATCTTGGCTGAGATTTTCAAAGGCAGCTTGAAGATCACAGTCTTAATATGCTGCCGTAATTTACTTTCTGGTTCTCCTCAGGGTATGTTTTATATAAAAAGTAGTGGAAAGCCTTACCAGCTCATATGTTGCAAGGTCAAGAAACACTTAAGTATGCAAGTGCAGGAAGCAATAATGCCCTC
>NW_008824031.1:1792284-1798861 GCF_000699105.1 Pygoscelis adeliae
AAATAAATTAATAAAGGGATTTTTTTTGTTTCTGCCAGAGAAGTTGCAAAACCTTATTGAATGGATAGAAATTAAAGAAGCAATAACAGTTCTCACTCATCCCCTCTACACCTGAAATACATTGTACTATAGACTAAAGCACTATAGCTTTACTCACTACATTCAAATTGCTTGCAGCCAATGACCCACTTAAAGCATTTTTACACTATTGCTTTTAGAATAGTTCTCCCAAATCAAACCTGTTCTGCTGCAGATAGGGTTTTGTGTTGAAAGGCATTTTCTGAAGTAGTATTTATCAAAACCCAAACAAATGATAAAACAATCTAATCAAAACACTGAAATGACTGCCTGAT
The DNA here is from genome assembly GCF_000699105.1 of Pygoscelis adeliae. Classification (NCBI taxonomy): domain Eukaryota; kingdom Metazoa; phylum Chordata; class Aves; order Sphenisciformes; family Spheniscidae; genus Pygoscelis; species Pygoscelis adeliae. Next base: position 1,792,638 of record NW_008824031.1, read on the forward strand.
TGTATTTTAAAAATCATAACCTAATTAGAACCGAATTGATTTTTCCGTTAGCATGAAATTAAAACTAATTTCCCTGCACAATATTTACTCTAATATTCCCCAGATGCAAATACAGCCTCATAAAACATTTCATAAAAAAGCTTTTATAATTGTTTCCTGATTTTTTTCATTACATCATCAATTGTATTTATCTTTCTAAACTATCCTTCTTGTCTCTCTGGAAAATGCATTAACGAAGGGAGAGATGATGAAACATCACTGAAATTCTTTAACTGCTCAGATACCATGGGCAGATAAAGAGGTATTTTTCAGAGGATCTAGTCTTTCATTTCCTTTCCTAGCCAAACCTGCTCCTGAGATGACTTCTCCTAAATTAATGTTACACTCAGGCTGATAGACAGCAAAAGGTGGCAGACGCTCCCTGTTCAATTTCTTTTAAAGAAATGGGCTAGAAAAGTAGATTTGTCGCCAAAAGAAATTTCTCTGTCATCCTTCAACATATTCACAGTTTTCTCATTCAGTGTCATGTCTACTGCCCTAGGCTTTTCCTTTCTCTTTGCCACAGAAAAAGTTCCTGAATTCCTGCAGCATATGGCAGTTTATACATTGGGAAATTGAACAGTGAGACACTACCTCACTCAAGCACAGACACAATCAGATTTATAGGACTATAATTTCATTTTCTACGATGGCTGCCTTAATGAGGAATGCATGTTTCTATCCAACCAGGGCTATTCTTAATGTAATATACTCTTGACCTTGAACATTCATTGGGTCTATCTGACCAATGGCCAATACTAGGGAGTCCACCCTCTTTAAAGCCAAGATAATGAACAAAAAGAGCTATATAAATATCAAGAAAATTATCTAATTGCCTGAGGAAGAAAATGAATTATAGAATAACCGCCTCACAACTTTTTCAAATTTACACACCTATGTATGGAAGCACATTACCTTTTGCAAATAGAAAGGTGATTGCTAAGCAAGCGACTCTAATACAACACTATTGCTGAATGTTAAGTGTCTTCCCTGTTCCTCTCTATTTCAATGGAATATGCAGTGTTCAAAAGAAAAGTTAATTCCCAGAAAACTCTGGCTTACTCTCTTTTCAGGAGATACCTTTTCTTTTACCATTAGAGAGAAGCAGATGCCTGCCTTTATGTCCATAAACCATTGATTTGTGAATGCAGGTTTTCTCAACCTAAAGAAGACCATATCCTGTCATTTGCTCTAATACACAAAATAAAAGCGTTCCTTCTGATTAGGAGAGTTCACACATTCTTATTATAAAACCGCGATGGCAGCATCTCCCAAGGCAGGCCTGATGAGACAGTCAAATAAAAGAAAGGCAATGCCCTTGTGGCGGAGACTTTTCTGTACTTGGACCACAGGGTCTCTGGACAGGACCTGGTAAGATTTTTACTGTGCAAGCATACGGTTCATCAAGCAAAGAAGGGCCTTGGTCCTTGAGACAGACATGCTGATTTGCTGCAATACAAATAAGTAATAAACAGAGTCGAGGGCTTGGGAACTTCGATTTCAGTTCACACCTCTGCCACAGACCTTAGGGAAATCATTTCTTTCCTCTTTGACTCAGCTGCCTGAATGTAAAATGAGATTAATGATATTTTTATCATATCCTTTGTCTGATTCATCTACTCAGAATTCAGGTTGGGGGGGGTCTTTCACTGCGTAATTCTACAGTAACCACTGTAACAAGGACAAAACTCCATTAGGGCGTCTGTTCTCCTCTGCCACCCATATAAATATGATAAATCATCTACTATTAATCATCAAGGCTAAAAACATTATCACCTCACAAAATGGTGATAACACAAAATGATTCCAGCAATATCCCTGCCATTTATCAAAAAAACAAGTCAGGACATTTTTGGTGGAGGAACACATAAGCTGACTGATCCAAGAAAAAACTTCCATCAGCAAAATATGAATCTGATAGAGTGCGTAAGTTCCCATTCTGACTCTCTGCTTTTGCATTTGTTCTCTATAGTTTCTTGAAGGAATTGATAAAAGATTACAACTTACTACAGAATTATTCTCCCAGATGTATCTTCTCTTTTGAAGGGGGTTCTGCAGGCTATAAACACAAGGAGGCTTGTGCAGAGAAGCAAAAAAGCTAGAATGCCGGAACGGCAACAAAGTTTTAAGCATAAAACAGACATAAACTTGTTTTTAAAATAATGACTGTGCAATGAATGAATTTGAATATGCATATCTCCCATTTAAGCATTTGCTGTAGTGAGGAAATCTCCCTCTTGAACCAAGTGATGCTGAGTGAATAAATTCAGGGAGCAAGGTCTTCCCCTCTCCTTCTCTTCTGAAAGACAGTAACCGAGTGGTTAGATTTCTTTAATAATGATGGTAGATCCTACTGTCTAGCCTACCCTGCTTTTAAAAAAAAAAAAAAAAAAAAGGTTAAAATCCTGTAATGCTAACAAGTATGAAAGTCTGCTCACCTGCTTTGGAAACTCAGTGGCACACGTGTATTTCACTGCAAAATGCCACTTAGTTAGGTATTTCTAGCATTCAGCCAGCAAAGTGCTACACATCTTTCTCTCATTACACAAATTCTGTCATGTTGATGGCACTGTTTGGCAGGCCATTAACTAAGCCTTGTTTATATTTATCTTCTTTGCATTTATAGGATGGTGGTGCACACAAACCTATGCGTATTTTCCCAGATCTTTGCATTTAACATCATGTTACCACCCAGCACCGAAACCTGCAGCAAATTCTGTTTATGAATGGGCTGAGCTGAGTCTCTCACAGGTCTGTGCAAGAAGAACATCCAGCGAAAGCAGTCCCGAGGAAACAGGTTGTCGGTTTTAAAACGTGTATTGCAATCCAGCACCACAAAATAACATTGCCATCTTGGATAAATACACCATCATTTAAAATCCTTTGACTATATTACCAGCTAATCACACACTCTGCTCCAGCTTTGTATTACATTAAACCCATTGCACTGTGTTTACTCACAGTGACAATCATAAAGATATTCTTTTTTCATGAAATATATCATTAAAAGAAACACTGGAAAACGAGCATTTGAAATTCATTTATGCCTAGAAGCCATAGGGTAAAATAACACAGTAGAAAGTTATTACAAAAGCTTTTGTCTTCTTAAACAGACAACTATATGTAAAAAGAAGCAAAGCTGGTTCTGGCAGTAAGCTCACAGAGTCTTGCGTCTGTGCACAAAGAAGGAATAGTCTGAGATCCAGCAATGGGAAGAAGAGGAGGGTGATTCATGGAAGCTCAGCTAACACGCAAACTCAGTGCACATTCTCTCCAAAAAGAAAAGGTGCTGGTGGGTGACACTGAGCCAGAAGGCAAAGCTGGACCTTCTTCTGTGTTTGCATCTTGCTCCTCTGATGAGGCATTTTAAAAAAAAGAAAAAAAGGAAAAGGGGCTGTCCCAGTACTTCCAGCTAGAAGTTTTGTCCTACTGACCGTGGTAAGGCACTCGAGAACATGAAACTGTGAGCACTGGTTCACATGAAAACTTAGATATCAAGCTTTGCCTTCTTCAGTAAACCTATAAAAATTATAATAAATAAATGTGGTCTTGTCACTGCCATCTCTCAACAATTTTGAAGTGTTTATTATATACCAGATGTCATGTGAAGGATTTGGGTTTCAAGGTGACATGAGAGACTTTGGAACAGCGTGAATTCTAGGACAACATATTGTGTGTGTCTGTCTCTATCTGTCATGGTAATGATAAGAAAGGGCAAGAACGCAGAGGCATTTGCTCCTCTCCAAATATAATCACCGTGCTCAGAAATTCCTAAATAACAGCCTCGAATCACTTGTTGGGGTGAACAGAAATGGTAATCCCTGACTGGCCTAAATTAGCTCGAGACCACCACATAGGAAAACTGTCAGGGAGAAAGCTGACAGCTCCAGACTGTGAGGCTGTGTGTCTCATCTTACATATTCATCACCCGAGGTACCGCTCAACATCCCAAGCAACAGCTGCGCAGAAGGACAGCAGCGCATGTCGGAGCCCGCCGCTCACAAGCGGTAAAGAACCCAGGGCAGTTGTTGCATGAGGAGAAGGACTTCCAGAGAAGGACGAGCAGTGTGAAATTAGGAAAGTAAGGAACTCGATGAGCAGAGGAAGAAAACACTTTAATCTAGAGATTCTTCAGGAAATCCAGATGAATTGTTTAATTTGCACAAGTTAATACTTTCAGAGACTAAGGATACCATAAAATAAATGAGTGCACACTGCTTGGGGTCTCCCTCTAGGAAAACGACAAAGATCAAAGACTCCCTGCCTATTTTCTCTCTGAAAAATTGAAAATTAATTGCCTGAATTCACATACCAGTTTATTCAACTCCTGCCTTTTCCAGTCATACAATTTGCATTGACTGACAGATACTTTTAGAATGCTAACGTAAATAGCTGGCCAAATACTCCATGTCAGGGTATATTTTAATTGGTAAAAAGCAATCATCGTCTTTGTTGCAATAGGGTCATTTTCTGAATGTCAAATATCAAATTAACACAAAAGGATAAGGCTCCTATTAAAAAAAGTTGTGTATCCACAGCCTGTGAGATATAAGGTAGAGAATAAAATCTATCAAGATTGAAGAACAAACTCAATTCATGAGGACAATGATATCCAAAGTGTTCCTGATCTGTCTTCAAATTTAAAAAAGAAAAAAAGAAGAAAAAAAGGGTAGGATTAAAGCTATAGAACTGAGGTTGCAACATGTATACTCTATGTATACAGATGTTCATGGCTCCACCTATGCTGCAAAAGCTGAGCATTTGACAGTAACCCTAATTAGTCATAGCTACGGCTGTCAACAATGGAAGCAAACTCAAACAACTCTGTGTGGTCTCTAGGTTGGCTGCCCGCCCCTCACAGATTCGTATCAATTAGTCACCCACCTGCACTGCAATGCACAAAATTTTATTACTTTATAAAAAAGTGAGAGTGAAATATGAAGCCTTGAGGTGTTGCCATTCATTCCCTTCAAACAAAAAAAAAAAAGCCTGTGCAAAAGCTGTGCATACCTATTCTCTAGTTGCCCTGTGACTAGTTAATTAAGTTTCATGAATATGTAGATTATAGACATTGCGGCGGATTCTTTGACTTTCCTTTCAGTTGAGCACTGCACTAATAGACCTGCATCTGCATAAGTAAAAGGTACAATGCCTCTGTATTTTAGGATGATGGATAATGCCCACATAGCACTGATCTGGCTGCAAGGGGGTGCAGTTTGTGCCTGTCAGCATCCTGCCTTCATTATCATCCTTCACAGTTTACCTGCAGCAAAGTCATGTCTAGGGCTCTAGACCAGAGCCTAACATTCCTGTGAAAACCAGAGTTGTGTGACTGAGCTGCAGCCCCCGCTTTGTCGTACAAAATCTAGTCTCTACCTCAGACCAAGATTCAAAGCTTCGGAGTCAGAAGTCACGTACTCCACTCCCCGGAGTAACTACCTTTAATGGCTCCACGACTAGAAGTTACAGAAGGTGTCCTGGAGCCTGAGGGTTAAAACACTGGATGTTCTTGTTGCCCATAAATATCCAATCAGTTGAAAGTCTGGCTGCCACTGTGTGAATAATGGATTTTTGTTCAGCACAAGAACTTAAAGGAAAAAAACCCAATGCTTCAAGGTGACCTTAAACCATTTTTTTTTCCTCCTGGTTTATTTCCAAAAAATTTATATAGCCCCAAATTTGGCTTATTAGCCCTGAAGAATCCTATGTGAGCACACCTTCAAAACAGACCCAAAATGTTTCTTTTTAAAAGTGTTGAAACTAACCATTTTCATTCTCCTGCTTTTTTCTTGTAACTGAAGCAATCTGTTTAAATTTGGCCCGTTTGAGCTGCCAAACTGCTCTTCTCAGTGAATTTACTCTCCAAAGGTTTTTTGCCTCTCTCTAATCCTGCAAGATTCTCCATTCCATGATATTTTATCTTCCAAGTTCATGTGGTAAGTATAAGCAATTTTTTTTGCTGTTTCAGCAAAATCATCTCCTTTTTAAAGTTCCCACTACCTACTAAACATATATTTTTCTGTCTGCCTACCAGATTGACTTCTCATTATTCTGTTCTGCTTACGACATAGTGAACACTGCTGCCAGGAGACAAGACTGTTAAAGAAATTACAGTAGATGCTTACGGACTATACCCATGTACATGTTGTTGTTTAAAAAAATAATAATAGTACTAGATAATACTA
>NW_008824031.1:1798957-1803800 GCF_000699105.1 Pygoscelis adeliae
TACGAAATCAATATATGGATGTTGCTGTAAAAGTAATGAGCTCTTCAATAGGCTGTTTTGAGGTTTTTTTATTGTGAATCATCTCTGATTTTTCTTTTCCTAAATTGCATAGACACATACATTGGTTGACTAATGCTGCACCATAGCACGAGAAAAATCTACAGGAAGATTTGTTCCCTGTAACGATCTCCACCAGGCATATAGTCTTCTTTCTCCGCACAGATAGACATCAAAATTAAGTACATTGGCTTAATTCAGTTGCCATTGTAAGCTCAAATGGGATACAAAGTGAAATCGATATTAGTGAAATAGATCAGACTAGAATTGGAAGGTAATATAATTAGGTTGGCTTTGCTATACTTTGTAATGCTTATCTGTAGTATTTTACCAACTAGAATACGGTTATCTATTTTCTGAAACTGTAGGAGGTTTTCAATGCTGTATTGTCCTTATTTATTTCACTTTGAGGGAGCACTTCAGAAAGACCTGTCTGTCCAGCTCTGTGAGATTTAGGGCTGCCATATCTCACTGAATGATCTGGATTTTGTGCGTACAAGGGAGATTTGCTTCTTAAGCAACAACATTAAGAATTGTTTTAATAGTACAATACAGAGAAAGCATTATGGGTGCTGGCTGTAGGAAATGTGCTCTTTACCTCTGAATACAAAGCATTTCACTGTGCGACGGTCTTGGAGCACAGAAATTAAGGACATAGGGTCTTGTGCCTCTGCTTCTCAGACTTCACCTCAGCCCCATCAAAACATCCTCCATCAGCTGGACAGCTTTACCGTGCATCAGCAAGATGGGGAATGCAATGCAGGCTAGCATCTTTCCAGGGCTCTCAGGAGATTAAGCAGTCCTCCTGCACCGTTTCTGTGTTCCATTCTTCTTAGGCTTCTCGGCCTCAGCTCCTGCACAGAGACTGTCTCCAATTAAGAAAGTCGTTTCTGAGCAATCAAATGCAAATCATGGGCTCCCTCCAATGTCTCTGATGCACAAATCTTCCCCCAAAGAAAGGGGAATTTATTCCTGAAACTCAACGTATATTTCAAGGATGACTAAAGCTACTTAATAATTTAATTATCTTGGAACATGAAAGATTTAGTGGAGGTAAAATTCCTTCTAAAGATGATATTAAGAGGCTACATAAATTGCAGCTATACACCCTTTTGATTGACGAAAAACCTAAAGGTTTTATTAAAAGAAACATGAAGAATACTTGGATTTTGTCTAAACATGAAGTTTGATGTTCCCCAAAAGACCTGCTGGATACACAAGAGCTCTATCTTGCCAAGATTGAGGCATGTCACATTGGGACACGACTCCTGTAACATGGTAGAGAAACATACCACCCCCTTAGGTCATACCAGGCAATGAATTCCCACTATTCTCTCATGTCTTACCCAGGGTTCCCCAAGACCCAGTGATGCAGAGTTAAAAGTGGCCTTGCAAAGACAATGCCCTAATCATCAAGGAGCCTTCCTCTAATGAGGAGCAGGCTGAGGAAGGAAGCACTCCAGCTCTTCAGCAAATCTACTTTGGAGATTACTGATTAAGCCCCAAGGTTTGTAGTCAGAATTCCTCTTCATGGATTCAGCATTCAGTCCCTCAAATCCTAGGATTTTATCCTCTCACTGGCTTGCCAGTGGCAGAATTAGTATTCCTGATGCAAAAAAAAAAGATTTTTTTCTAAATCCTTATCACTAACAGAAAGAAAAAGGGGATAAGTTATTTTCTGTGCCCCTCTCTCTTCAAGGCTAGCTTTAATGATTTTATCCCTTTGGGCAAAAACTTGTCATCCCAGAACTTGGTTTAGTGACAGAGCACAAAGTAAGGAGGTATGCAAGAGCCAGGGAAAAAATACATCCAGTGAGCTGCTGTGGAGCTGCTACCTCCTGAAGCTAAGGTTAAAAGGAGTGGCATTGTCAGAGTTTGATTGATGGTGCACAGCATCCATGTGTGGATTTACTGGGAGAAGGCTGCATTGACCTCCCATGGTGTGCACGCTCCCAGATGGAGGCAGGGCTGCACTGCTGCCATATAGCAAGGAGGAGCAACCCCTCATCAGCAGCCTCACACAACCGAAACATCGCTGGCAAGTCTATACCATATGCACACCACTTGTGTCATTCCCCAAGGCCTCAGAAATAGAGAGGACTGCAATAAGCACTCTCAAGGAAGGGGAAAGGGAAGCAGATTTGACACAAGACACACCACCACTGTGAAACGGATTACAAGAAGCTCTCAAAAGGCTGGCATTTGCGGTTAATAATCCAATGCAGAAGAACTTGGAACCATAAAAGCAAATCTGGCAGTAAATGACAAAACCTGTTTTCCTTGCTCCTAACTCAGCCCTTGTGGGGCAAGTAGGAATGACCTTCTTCAGCGGGTGAAGCAGCGAAACACAGGAGCAATAACCAGAAATGGAAGGGCAGCTCCACAGGGACACTGGCGCTATCACACTGGCGCACAAGGACAAAAGAACTAGGAGGACATGGGAAAATTAGTATATGAAAATAAAAGAAGGGAAATCACTTTAAATCAGATTTTGATCTCATTTAGGATTGCCTGTTCATTTTTCTATTCTGCTACCTGCTTTCACAGGTAGCATAAACGAGAAATCAAAATTATAATAACACCTCACAGATTTATCATAGTTCTAACGTTCCCGTCTGATTGAGGGAATGCCACAAACTTCAGTGTATGTCGAGGATCTCATTTGTAGAGATATATCATAGACTATGAGGAAAAATAAGATTTACTGCTTTTTAAGTAAATTAAATAGAGTAAATCATATAGAATATAGCATCAATAACATGTATATTCTCATATTTTAATTATTGGTAAACAGGTTCAGATGCAGAATATATGTCACACCTGTCATACATCCTACCAGACCTGGACAGAGATCTGTATTGCATACCAACTCCTCAACTTTGATTTAATGCAGGATTATTTCTTGAAATGCAGCAAGATATTGGATATTACAGTAAGAAGCTCACGTAAACCCACAGGAAAGTGCTGAATGGTGACAAGCGTGAGAGGTCTTTAAGGTGAAATGAAGCTAATACTGAAGTTTCTACCATCATCCAAGCCTACTTAAATGATAGTCTACATAGATGTGGTCCAAAATCTGATCATTTTGTCTAGAACTTTTCAAATACTGCATGCATCCCATGTTATTCTGGGAAATACCTTTTTTCTTTTCTCTCAGTGTTTTGGACAGCTGTTGTGCTTTCTGCTATCCAACATGATAGTACCTGCAGCATGTGACCGTCCCAACAGCACTATATCTGGCAAACTTCTTCCAGCTGAACAGACTGATAGAAATTATTGGAGCACAGTCAAATTAATCGGTGGACTCTGCAGGAATGAATGGAGGTGCTTTGCTATGACTAAGGAAATATTGTCAAAAATGCAGGCAAGTATCTGCCTCCAAAAAGAAAGCTCAACCAGAGGATTTACAACCATTTTGAAGTCTGCTAAGTGGCATAATGCTACAGATCTGTCTGGATAAAGCATGGACCTCTGAAAATGGCTGCACCCCAAGTCAACTTCTACCCCAAAACTACTTTAAAGCTACTGATGGGAAACTTTGAAATGGCACAGCTGAGAATCCAAGGCTGCTTTACTGTGCTACACCTCTTTTCTCAGGACATCATCTCCCACTCCATACATGCATTTTTAGCTGAAAGAAATATATTATAAACATAGTATATTGAGTTAGCACATCTGTACCTGTGGGAGTCCCATCCTACATGAGATTCCCTGCTGGATAATCACAGGCAGTTTCCAGTAGTTTGAACATTTTCAGTGACATAAGCAGGTGAGTAAATAAGGGTGATTCAGTTGCTATCAACTATATCATATATTTCATTTGAGGTGGTTTGACCAACTTTTGCTGAATTTATTTCCAGATCACAAAGAAAAGCACTAACTGAAAATTTCACTGGCATAGACAGTTCTTAGAACACAAGACAAAAAAAAAAAGAAAAAAATCTCATAAAACCAGTCAATAAAAGTGCCAACAAGAGAATAAGCTTACGAAGTATCATTCACCATGGTATATAACACTGTACTAATGTAAGTGTAAAAGTACTGAGCTAAACATAACACCATTTAACATTTACATATTTATTTTAAAAAGAAAAGGTTGAAAAAAATAAACACAAAAATGTTAATATTTGCAAGTGTAGCTTCATGCAGTGAGAAACAATAATTAAACTGCTGTTGCTTTATTATTTTAAAAATATCACATGCCATGAGAGAAAAAGAAATGTAGAACCGCTGGCCCAGGACCAAGACAGTCACGTAGATCATGAAAAATCCTCATGCTTGTTATTTGCTTGCAAGATTTTTCCATTTCTGTTTGACCTAAGAGCCAGTCTAGACTCAAGAAACTATCCCAATGAAAGTTTTGCAGAAACAAGACATTTCACAGTACCATTACCTGCCAAAAGAAAATAACAACCATCAAATGTGTCCACCCAGAGCTCGTGCAGATCTCAGGTTCTTCCCAGGACCCAACAAGTTCTCCCTCAGTTCAGAAGAAATGCCTTATGAAGCTGCTTACCTAACTGAGCAAGTGCCCTGGGACATACCCTCAGCTTCTTCCTAGCTGCAAGCAGGAGAGTACAACTTCACTGAGGGAAAATAGATTATAATATGGAAATAATCTCATTCTCCTCTGCTTTAAAGGAATAAAAGGCTTTCCTTCCCCTTGCTGCTCCGTTCAGCAGAATGATCCAGAACCACACTATATTGCTTGTTAGAGACCTACTTTCCACCCCTAAAATGTTCTTCTCCCTTCCAGGTGCTGTATCCTGATGTTATCATAGATAGC
>NW_008824031.1:1803829-1820104 GCF_000699105.1 Pygoscelis adeliae
GCTAAGCAATGCTCCTCCAGTAAAATAAATGCTTCATCCCCCTTGAACAACCCAGTGGCCCTTCCTAGCAGCTGTTCCAGATTGAATTAATCATCTCCTTTGCCCTTGTTTTTGTTCTTAATGTTATCTTCTCCAGTCTAACTAGTGGTCCCCATGTGGCATTGTATTGAATGTTACATTGAAAAATATTGCATTGTCTTTACCTAGAAATTGTCTGTTTAGCCAAAAAACACCGCTATGTTAGTCTGGTAAAAATCTCTCTTTGATAAACCAATGATACATTTTATGCCATTTCCTATTTACCCTCAGGTATTCAAATATTTTTGCCTTCAACTTGTAGTATAGTATAATCTTCCACCATTACTTCAGTATATGTATCAGGTTTGGTATTTTCTCATTCTTAGATGGCTTCAGTAGAAATCTTTCCTGCCAAAATTTCCAATTTATAAAGCAATCATCTCTCCCAAAGGCTGAGGTGGAGATTATCTGGGTCCTCGGACTTGAGTACATTAAACCCTATAACTGCCTTCAATGCAGATATCATTTCCACTTTCTTGATCGCTTACCTTTGAGTCCATGGTCAGTACTGTCATCCTTCCTGAAATAATGATGCCAAGTATACATTTAACTCTAGGGCCATCTCTAAATCTTTTCATTCTAGCATTCTCACTGCATAGATGCCTTCTGCCTTTCCTTATTCTTTTTTGTTTAGACGGCTCCTAGATTTCTCTTGATGGAATAATCCTCTACCTCCACTTAGTGTCCTCTGCGAGTCAAAAGTTACGAAGTTTTGTTCCACAAATGTAGATAGCTTCCTTTCTCATTACCCAGGTGCCTTGAAGACTAGACCTTGTACTTCTCTAATGCTAAGAAATCCAGGCGTAAAGTTGTGAAATGTCACTAGCAGATGACTAAACTAGTTTCAGAGCCATTTGATATATCAGGGTTTTTTGAGGGCATAAGGTTGCTTTGGCATCCAGTATTTCACATAGTGTTTTCATCTAAGAGCCAAACCAAAGGAATCAATTTGTTAAATAAACTTGCCTTACGCAGAAGTTTGACCTGTAGTACTGCAAGAGAGTAGTTTAAATTGCACAGTTGCACATTACAAATTTCTTTATCACAGTAACAGCCTACTCCAGTTCATATGTGAAAGATCATTAATAAATATTGCTTATTGTTGGATCCAAACTGCAAAGAGGATTTAACATTGAATAAAGATTATTAAAGAATGAATATGCATAAAAATGCATCTTGGAAAACAATGAAAGTTAGACATTGATTTCTGTCTGATTATTATGCAAACTCAAATGGGCATGTAAATAGTAAGTATTTGGAGAAAAAAACATGGATAAAATTTGACTCCCATCTTGAAGGAAACTCAGTTCAGAAAAAAAAAAAAATAAAAATCTGTATTTCAGCTCCTAAGTAGTGTTCTGTTTTTATAGCTCTGACACCACTAGAACATGAGGGTACTGATCATCTCTGAAAGTGAAGCTGTTCTTTGTAATTATGTCTATTTAGACAGAGGCAACTAACTTTAAATCTCCTCTTTGAAATTCTCTTTCATATGACAGTAGTGAAAAATAATGTGCATTAATCATGTATGCACAAGCCTGAGTCAAAAATCAGAGTCCCATTGAGTGAAGCCTTGTGGAAACATACTGAAAGACAAGCGATGGAATCATGGCATTTTAGAACTCATTGTGGGGCCTGCATTTGATTTGACCTGGATCAGGCTTTTTAGAATTACACTCATTCCTGAGGACGATGTAAGAAGTCATTAAAAGATAAAGCCAGAATGTGGAAAAGGCAAAAAGTGTGACAACAACAGTCCCATGAGCACTGAAATGAATGATGCTTTATTTTCAATTCATTTGTTCCTCATGGCTGACTGATTTTTTTAAAATTAATTTAACTAAGGTAACAGCCTGAGACCCCATCACTTCCATTTTACCACCAGAAGCTTATTTTTATTTAACTTCCCCCTTGGGCAAGAGACGGTTTGAGCTGCAGTCTGCCCCAAATGACACATACACTCTCTGGCCAGGAGTCTAAGCATCGTGTGCCTCCCAAGTGGTCAGCTGGACACCAGCAGTTAGTGACTGGACAGAGCAAATGATTTACCATCTCTTAGTTGATGGCAGGCTGAACTAATGATTTTGGAGGTTAAAAATTGTACTTGATTTTTGTAAGAATTCAGTATTTTGCAGCTTCCTATTATCCTGTTGTGTTTTGTTGAACTTATACAACAGGTTCAAACATTTATGGGAGAATTGGGGAATACACATTTATATTCACAGGGTGATTTCAGACACCTCATTTCCATAGTTAAACTGGATAAAAATTGGTTTACTTGTCCCAAGTGGCCAAATGGAAGTTGTTAGAGCAATACTGAATCACTGGAACTGTGCAGATTTATTCTAGCTCAGGTTATGGTTATGATCTGCTCCACACATGAAAAATCCCAGGTAATTTTGTGAAAATGGTAACAAAAGCAATAAACAATATTAGTAATGCCCATCACATCACAACGTTGCCATCTCATTAAGAGTTGAGTGAGTAAAGTCACTCAAGAACACCCTAGCAGGAATAAGCTTAAAAAAAGCCTAATCTAAATCAAGATACAAGTATCCGAAAAGAGAGGGCTGGACTTTTTAGTTCTCATGCACAGCATACAAGGTGAGGATCAGCACCATTTTTCATGCAAGTGTCACAAAAATTAAGTGTAAATAAGACATATTTCTGAGTATATAATGTACACATTAAAAATACTGTCTAAAGATATCCACTGGACAGAGCATGAACTGACAAGCTTGTGAAAGAGCGATGTTCTTTGAGCTCATCATTACATACTGGAAGAGGGTATGAATATTTTGTATTCATGCTAACTGTCATACTGCAAGTTGAGCTGTTTGTACTAGAAAGGCATACACATAGCACTACTATTCATGTTTACATTTACCCTGCAAACATCAGCAAAACATTTCCTTCTTGTAAGCATCCCCCCTCCCTCTCTCTCTCTTTTTAGTTCAGACATAAGGTTATGCAAAAGGACCACACAGCAGCAGGTTGAAAAAAGAAAAATAAACGTGGCTTCTGGGTATCCAGCCTAGGGAGGAGGCAAACAGGACCTTATAATCCAACACCCACAACATGCAGCAAGTTACCCACCTCTAACAACTGCTGGAAAAGGCCCTTGCTGGATGCAGATTGAGGGGAGTGGGGGTGGGGGGAAGGAAGCTAAGTAACATACCCATCTAGATACCTCAGAAAAGTCCATCATAATCTACAGAAACTAATATGTAACGTGGAAATGACCCCCAGAGAAAGTGGTCCTATTAGATTTTATCCCAAATGATCACAGCATTATTTGATAGAAACATCTACCAGAGCTGACACATCAGGATTGCTAATGTTCTTTATCTGGCAACTCTTTTATCACTTTCTATCAAGAGAAAAAACAGGGAGGATTCAAAAGCAAGTAGCATTCAACTATAAATTAGCATCTATAAATTAGCAAGTAGCTAATTTATAAGTGCTGGATGTTTTCCCTGAAGGGCACCAAAAACTTTTAAGGAAAGCAACTAAAAGCTTAAAACTTCCATGGCTTGCTTTCATGGCAAGCTGAAACCTCTCATGAAATAGCTAGCCACCTTTAAGACACCCCAAAGTACTGGGGGGCACCTGGTAGAAAGACCTAGTAAGTGCTCCCAGCAACAGTAAAGTGCAAACCTGAGTCTGCTGTCCTCCCATCAGCTCATTTGACATTAAGGGAAGGACAAAGGATTGTCTACTTCATGCAGCGAGTCATCTGGTAGCAGATTGTGCAGTACCCCTCTTTGCACAAAGGTCATGTCACGTTTACCAGGACAGTCAGAGAATGGTTTTTAGAAGAGAATGCTCCACAGCATTGCCACTAACCAGCTTCTCTTGCCAGTTCAAGAGAGCAATAACACTCCCACCTCCAGGTCTTCACCACCACAGAATGACTCTACACATTGCAAGTCTGCATGCACCTACCCATGATCATCAGTTTCTCCATACAGTTGCTGCATTCATGATCTCTAGGCAAGTATTTTGAGGGTTTGTTTCTCTAGTAGCACACTTGGACACAGCGTGACTTCATTATAGACAAAACGAAACTGCTAATAATTCTTCTGGTCCTGAGCAGGTATAAAACCATATGATGTAGAGTGTACCAGTCTTTCAAATCCTACTGTAAGGCTATGATTGGGCTTCTGTTGACATCTGCATAGAAATTAGCTTCCAGTTTTCTGACGTAATCATCACTTAAAGTTTCAGAGACAGCACTGAAGACGCACTATGCAGGAATCTGATTTGAATCTGCTTCATAATGAGTGACATTTTAAAACCAGGCTACTGCAGGGAAAAGATATCTTTCCTAATGGTTCAGAAGAGGCCAAGCCATCAGATAAAGGAGGAACTACCAGAGCCTGGTGACAGTAAGGCTTACAATGAAATATGAAAAGCTAAATTTAGCCCCTGCATTGATGGCAGATTATTAAGCACTTTCTTACACGTGCATTCCTATACATAATGACATCTACTGCTAAGGCTTAATCTCAGTGCTGAGATTTATTTTACTCCACTTAAATGAAAAAAGAAATAATTTTTCCTTTATTCTTCAAATATTTTTTCATGCAGCATAAGCAGAGCTCAGGCTACTTCAAATGTATAGCAACTTGAACTACACCATCAGACTTCTCTATCCCCCTCATCAGGTCATATATATGAAAGAAGAGGAGGTTAATGTTCTGCTCCTTTACACTGAATTTACACAGGTGTTCTGGTCAATAAGAACTTCTCAGTGAATTGATGCTCCTTTGGCCCAAGGTGTTCCCAAATGATTAAACAAGAACCATGCATTTTTCAAAGGCTGTACAATTTGAAATCTGTAAAGATTACCACTGGCTTTAGTACAAGAATCCTTTTTCCTAAAAGATTACCATAATGTGTCTTCATTTTTTTTCCTAGACATGCTGCACAACATCTTTGCTACAAGTCATCCTCATTGCATTTTTTATAGACCAGCTCAGCAAAATTAAACCTTAAGAAATCACATAGCACTTTATTTCTTCCCTTTCTCTCTCTTCCTTTCTCTTTGCCTGTGGTATTTTGAAAAACACAAACAGATGATAAATTCATACCAAGATTACTAAGCCAGTCAAGTTATCTAGGAGACCCAGTGGTTTCTTTTTTCCTGCCTCTTGTGGTCTCTGCAGTCGTTAAAAGGGTGAGCAATTGTCTGAGATCCCCTAATCATGCTACAAGTTGTTACATCTCCATTTATGCAGGAGATATCTGTAACTTCTGTAAGTTATTGAGATGCAGCTGAATGTAATCCAGCCTTGTCAAGATAAGGTAAGCCTTGGCACTACTTCTGTGGATTCTATGATAAGTCCCCAATTTGGAGTATCAGAGGCTGCCAGCCAGTGAGTCACAAGACCTATGAGTTCCACCAGAAGAGTTGGGCATACGCCCAAAAGGGTTTCTAGATTACAAGCCTATAATGTGCTTCTTTCATGCCAGTATACATAAACTTCTTTCATGTCAACATGCATAAGCTTTCTTTTAAAATAATTATCAAAAAAGGTTGGTGGATCTGTGTGTCACACAGCTTTCACTGGCCTACAGACTTGGATTCTTCCCCCGAAACTAGAAGATTAACACAGAACAATACAAGAAAAAACTACCCACCAGGTACCACAATGTACTGCCTCCAGATTTACAGGGTACAGAACAGTCTAGTACCACTCTCCCCATTGACTTCCACAACAAATAGGTCAGACCACTTTCTATCGCACGTGCTCCATTCTTCTTTGCACAGTCCCCCGAAAGTCAATAAGCTACTCTATTTTCAGGGGTAACAGACCATATACTGTCTGCAAACACACATGCTAACTTATAACAAGCCATGAATCTATAGGCCTTTTCTAGTGAGACACTCAAAAAGGGACGAGGGTCCCTTTGACTGGTACCAATTACGCACTTCTCCGAGTCACAATAATATACCACCAGTATTATCCAGAGGGAGTCCCTTTGGCTCCATTCTTAGCTGGTGTTTCTAACCCTCCTTTACAGAAAGATATTCAATAAATGAGGTATTTCTGTGACCTACAGCAAGCCTGCACACAACTGTTTGTATTATATATGGTTTCATTTTGCTCCCTGGCACTGCTCTTTGGTGGCTGTTACAGCCCATAAAGCCATCTGTTAGGAACACTCAGTCATAAAATTATTAATGCCTATAGCCTAAAACCAACCCTAAGTAAATAAACAGTACCAGAAGGCCCAGTGCAAAATTCTGGGATGTTAAATACACAGAAAATACACAGAACCATAAATCTTCTTAATAGTTCTACGTGCAATTATGTATTCACTCAAAATTCAAATAACACACAGAAAGACTAGATAGAAGTTGCTTCTAACATAGCGCACTGCAGATTTGTCTCAGAGTTGAACCCCACATGAAAAAATCTGGGATACTATTGTGAATCCTTGTGACATTTAAAGCTAATAATAGAGAATTATGCAATTAGGAAAGAAAGTTCCTGACAGAGAAGCCTGGGACACACAATCCTCAAGGCTCAAAATGCAGAGAGCAAAGGAAGAGCGCTCTAAGTTTGAATCATTCAAATTCTTAAAAGAGGAGGATAAAGGAAATTTATTTGTATTGGATATGTGGCATTTGCAAGCATGAAGCAAATATTAAGAAATTAAGTCCAGCTAGATCTTTACCACTGTAATGGCAAGTCTCTTGAGTAAAAGACACAGGACTGCCACCTTAGTCACTTGGCACTGTCTCCTACCGTAATGTAAAGATGGAGCCTCTTCGCCCTCCATCATGGCTCCCTTTGACTGTACTTGCCAAGGGGGTGTCCCGAAGGCTGGCATGGAGCCTGTCTTGTCAAGTCTCACGTACGGGATGTGAGACAGACAGTTGGCTCCACTTCCCACCCCTCCCACAGCTAGGGCCATATTTCATTGATGCCCAGTACAGAAGAGCAGCCTGTCCCCCTAGTCTGGTAGCCACAGATATCAATAAATAACATCAGCTGGAGATCCTAGGATCTAAGCATCTGCTGGAGCAGGAGAGAAGCTGAAGTGCTGCAGGCATTAAGCATATCTTCTAAAAAGGTCTCGTCTTAATGAGGCACATCAGCTCCCTAGCCACAGTTTAGCATCAACAGCAATAAGTCCAAGTGTTTGCAGGCTGGGCACATGAAGGAGTATCTTGTTTTCAAATGCCAGCCTTGCAAAGAAGACCAAGACCTGGCTAAAGATGGACAAATACTCACTGCCTGGAAACCGGCTGGCCCCCAGGGAAGGTAGCATAGTCAACAGCACTGTCATCATGGGGCAGAGGACTGGACACTTGCACCTATGTCAACGGCTAAATCAATAGGGCTGCAAGATCAGTTGTACTACAGCCAGCACTAGGCATTAACAGCCCCCAGCTGACATAAATATGGTCAGTATGGTATGACCAAACCAGCCTACAGTATAACCATTTGACTTTAGACCTACACAAAAGTTGCTTCCACTTACAGCACTGGCCATGGCAGCAGCCTGCCACACTACAAGCCTGGGCTCTGCAGTGAACCTGGTTCTCAGGTCTCCACTTCCAGCCATCACTTCCCCTGCAAGACCACCTCCTTGGGACACCTGTGGGATATGATGAGCCCCCGTGGGGGACATGCCACAGAACCTCCCATCTCCAGGGCAACTCCAGCACCAACAGAGTACTGGAACCAGTGCACGGTATAATACCACTCACTCCTACAGAAGACGTGGTTGCTCTTAAGAACTTACCCATCTTAAGCCTTAACCCCAACACCATCACCCCCTCAGGAGCTTACTGGAACATACAGCAGCATTGCTCAGTTTAGCTGGCTTGATACTAACTTTGAAGAAATTTGAAAGGAAATCTTCAGATATGTCTCTTTTATTCTACCAAAAAAAACAGAGTAAACCTGTTACTTTAATAGAGAATAATTCCTGCGTCCCAGGAGCCCCTGTTAAGCTTTAAAATCACAGTAATCTACCAGAAACCAAGCAAGAAGTTACTTTTATTCTCTTAAATAAAAGTTTTTAAATCTTCAAATCTGAGTACAGCACTGCATTGAAAACAGGAGGCTTTTGTTCCAAACAGTTGCTTGTATTCTGCCACAGTTTAAAACTGCAGTGCCCGTTCCACCTCATCTCACTTGGTTTGTATCCACAACTTGTGCACCTTTCACTTTTTAACTTAAGGTTTTGTTTTTTAATCACAGAGGGAAGGAGTTTAGAGTTGTGCAAGTCACATACACAGGGGTCTTTATTTATAGTATGTTGCACATCTGGGTTTTCTCTTAAACTGCCAACTTCCATAAACTGGGTTGTGATTTTTACTGTGAACCAGATTTTGACACATCACATAAAAAAACCCAAACACCTTACATTTGTCTATCAGGGTTCTTTAAGACCTTGAATATCCTGGAAATATGCTTTATATATGTCAGTGCTCTGTAGACTAGGAATTGAAGGTAAAAACCCAGACTGGGCCCAGTAATACAGGAAGTTTCATATGAAAATGGAAATAGATTACAATAATCATAAATCATCCCACACACACAGGCTGGGGCTGCAGTTCAATTTCCAAATTAAGACTTCTAAAATTTGAGTTCTGTTCCTAGATGCAAGTTTCCACTGCAACTTTTGATAAATGATTTCATTTCTCTGTGCCCAACAGGAATAGTTCCCTTCTTTTATTTATCCTGCCTATTTAGAAATCAAGATTTTGTGGAAGGGAACCTGAGAAGTGACACCACTAGCGGAAGCTATTTCTTAGGTGGGTTTTTAAGTGCCCAATCTGATCAAGGCTTGGATTTCTGGATGTTACTGTAATATCGATGAACTTTCCCTAGGTCACAAAAAAAGACAATGTTGCTGCCAGAATATATTGCTAATAGAAGAAAAACTTTAAGCAAACAGCAAACATCATCTTCAGTGACATCCTCTGATGCCTCACCTCACATTGTAATTGTGATCAGGATATCTTGATATATTTTCTACTTTACTGACTAGGACATTATCATAATGCTCTTTTCCAGACCAGATGCATGCAGCAATCATTCTTATCCACCGTGTGTCCTACTGTGTTCCTCCATAACCATAGCGCTTTACACAAAGGAGTATTTATACATACCAACCACTAATTTCATCCGTTTGCATGTCCTCTACACCCAGCCCACCTGACAACAGAGATTCCTCAGTTAATCCAGGTCAAACCCCGCATCCTCCCAGGAAAACTGTTTCCAGTTTTCTGCTATGCAACAGGTTTCCTTCGAGAGCAGGGGGACTCAATAGATCCGTATTTTCTAAATTACATATGTTGAAAGATATTCTAGGCACTCTATAATTAGCCAGCAAGGAAAAGCATTTCTGATTCATTAGGTCAACTTTAATGGTTTCCTCATTAAAAGTTTTTGCTGTTAAGCTGACAGAAGCTAGAATTTAATAGTAGCTTCCAGCACTTTCTTTATTAGCCGATCTCTATTGAATCAGTCTTTATCACCTGAAGAGGTATTTTAAATGGAAATTCCTCAGCCCCGAGCAACCTAGATTGACCAAAGGCCTAGAGATTGCTCTGTCCCTGCTTTAATAAACTGACTGTATATATTGCTGCAAAGGTCAGTCCTCATTAGTCGGTGATGGCTATGCAAGATTTAACACATTATATTCCAGTACTAATTTGTCACTTGTTGATACTGACATATTCTTGTTGACATTAAATAGCTATTAGATGGAATTTATAAACATGAATCTCTGGGGACCTTTTACAAGAATTATTCCCCTCCCACCCAATTCACAACAGTAGGTAGTTCTGTGGTCTGGACAAGCTAACTGCTGTTAATGTGGCAAAACAGACAATTATGTTCCTTTACTGTCCCTTCTGAATACAAATCAAAGAAAAGTGACAGGCTTGTATTCTACACACCTGGGGATGAGTACTTTCACATGGAAGCTTAGACTCCCCTTTGTCATGTTTCAGCCAAACCAAACCACATCTCATGCTAATATTCTTGGGTTTGCAGGTTTTAAAGGGCAAAAGTGCATTTCTTCCATTTCTCATTAATGTCCCAGCTGCTAGACACTGAATTTTCACAGAGAGCAAGGCCACGCAGCTCTAGACGGTAATAAGCTTGTACAACTTGGTTATTTCAGAATATACAAACTGCAAAGACAGTAAAGAATTGGGCCCACTGAATCCAATCAAGATTGCTCTATGTTAATTAAAAACTATCCTCCTCAGGAGACTAACTTGATTTTTTTAGTGGCTCCTTAATAGTGTTTTGCTCTGAGTTTGCAAGTCACTTAAAAAAGCCAACTCCTATTCAAATCTCTACTTTGTGTGGGGAATTTGAGGAATTTATAGAGTATTTTAGGAGAAATGTTTGGCTAATGAATAAGGTCTTGTCCCAGGACTCGGGAGGTGGGGATTCAATCCTTGCATCTCTCACTGAGGCTGCCTACGACCTTGAAGAAACTATCTCTCAGGGCTTCAATTGCTGCAGACACAAAATAAAGGTGACATTTGCCTTTTCTTGCGTTTGGTCTATCTTGTCTGTCTGGATCATAAACTCTATGTTGGCAGGGACTCCTTCTCACAATTTGTTTGTAAAATGCCTGGTGTGGCACTTTACAAGCTGTAGCAGCTAGTCTAATACAAATTAAAAATAGTAATTCATATGTCAACATACTAACTGATTTTTCCCATCATAAGCCTATGTAGGTGCCTTAAGTAGAAGTGTTTCTTTTAAACGATATGAGATGAGAGAACTGAGGAAGAGAGGTCACATGAGATGGGAAGACATTGCCAGAGGCAGTTCAGCTCCCCGCTTCTTCAGTCTTATCAAGCTACCTCAAACACTAATTACATTAATTTGGAATTTAGCAAATTATTAACTAGGGAACCGTCTTTGGTTAGACACTGAAAATGGCACAGAAGGAAGAGGACTTTAGTCTTGGCCAAGGTATTTGGCTTTGCAGAATTCCCTCATTTCAGTAGGAAAATTATAGGGATTCAGGAGCTCAGCTGGCAGTGATATTTTTCCTGGTAATCTCCTCTTGAGGAAAACCAAAACTGGCATATTCAGCGTTAAGACACGACTGACCATAGCTGCAAAAGCTTGCTGGCACAGGAGTGACCTTGGCATCCTTCATCAGTGCCTTATGATGTTAATGGAGGATTACTGTAGGGAGGAGGCGACAGCAGCAAAATAGGGAATAGATGGGGAAATATGTGGGCAGAAAAGTAGCAATGAGCTTTCAAAACCCCTCCATACTCACAGACCATAAAAAGCGGCTGAGAGGAGTATTTACAGAACCATTCTCTGGAACCAGGATGAAATAATTCAGCATGAGAGCAGTTTAGAGACTCGGTGTAAAAAAAAAAAATTATGGATGAGGAAAACAATAAGCACTATAGTAGCACCAGCAAGTGGACACCTTGAGCTCCTCATACAGTCTCTATTACTGTGCCCGCAACCGGCTGCCAAAACACCTCAACCTCTCCCTTGTTTACATTAGCATACGTGTTTTAAACAGACTCTTTGTGTTGCCATCAGCAACATCAGAATGGAGGTCGAGGTTAGCTGTGAAGAATGACTGTAAAAGTGGCATCCAATCCAAGGCCTTCTTCCAGTTTTTGTTTGGGTTTAAAAAAAAAAAAAAACAACCCACCCCTTTGACAAGCTGCAGAGTGGCAGACTTCTTGCTGAACAGAGCAATCCTTAAAGTGGGAAATAACAGGAAGGCTTAGAGGCATATGGAAGCCCTTAGAAATGGCATGTTTGCAGGGGCAGATTATAAATTGGATCAACTAGAAAAGCATTTGAAAAAAGCCTGCCTACAATTCCATCTTGTGTGAACTGTCTCAGTCCAGCTGAAGTGTGTTTCTAACCAGAGACTTCACTTTTCTATCATTTCTTCATTTTACCACATTTGGAAAATGCCCATAAGTGATGACAGCAGAAGCCCCACATACTGTAAGACCCACCCTGATACACAGGGAAAGGGGAGAGGAACGAACAGCACACTCATGTAGGCACCATAACATACAACCATTACATCTCCAATGTTTGCCATAACCAGAAAGGAACCATTTTGAAGGTTTAATGGGGCCATAATCCACGTTTGTGCAGATCCCAAAGGTCTTCACACCTGGATGCAATAGACATGCGGCTGCTGCACTAGCCCAAAGTGACATGCACTGGGGCACTCTCCTGCAGCCCCACACTTGTTGTGAGTGTGGATTTTGACTTCTTGCCCCCCTCTGCCTTGCAACTTCTGGAGTCTGACTGCTAACTTCCCTGTTTTATGCAGATGCAGTGGATTTCAACCTAAAAGTATAACAATCAGTCATTCATTAACATCAGACATGCAAAACAAATTTAGCTAAGCTGATTACTGTAATGTAGTAGCCAAGAGCACTGTTCAAATTGACATGGGAGAAGAAACGCCTTTGATACTCTCAGTACAACGAGCTGTCTATTTTTGTGAAGTCTCATGTTTCCTAATTACCTTAATACTATAAGAATTAGGTAATACCGATGTACAATCACTCACACCGGGCTGGGTTCACAGCCTCCCATTCCACAGTGCTTACAGGGAATGCTAATCTGATACGAGAAGTCTGTCTGTGACCAAAACGCTGTCAGGCAGCTTCTTTGCAATAATCAGCTGCACCTCAGGACAAGGAAAACCCTAAAACGCCACAGGGCAGAATTCACAGTGGAGTAAAGGAAATGCTGCAGGCATGCAGGCAGCTGCAAATACTTACTCCTGAGTTGTGCCTTGTCCCCTGCCTTGATAAAACCCTTTTCAATGACAGCTGCACTATGGAGGACTGTCCCCTTACCCCAGAAAGTCCCTTCCCCACCCAAAAAGGAGGATGAAGTGATGTCTTCCCTCGAGTGCTGTGAAAGCAATTCTGGCACACACACGGCTGTGAAAGTAGAAGATACATAGCACAGCCTCTCACCCCACACATCACCTCCATAATCTGTGCACGACACACACAGACTCTCAGTATGAACCTGGCACAGCAAAATAGTGCAGCTATGGAGATGCCCTGACTTAACCTGAGAGGAAGGGAGCAGTTCCTGGGGAAGGTTAATTTTCCATTCACTCAGCCCTTTCCAGTAACACTCAAATTTAGGCCTGAAGGAGCCACATAGGTGATGTTGGATGTCAGGTACAATATATGCTGCAATAGCTGAGCATGTCAATGCTGGTAGACATGAAGCAGGACCTTCTGTGCTAACCCCATGGTGTGTGGTTCACACCCCAGTATTTTTCTCTGTGTGTTTATTTATGGGCAGATTTTGAAAAAGAAAGCAAAGCGTCCTGAAATGGGAACAGATGGGGTCTGCCTATTATCCCAAATCATTGTATGACAGAGAATAAAAACAAGCAAGGCTCATGTGTGGCAACCTGCAGTGCAAGACGCTAAGCAGACCCCACTGACAAGCAGTATCTTACTGCTGAAGAGACCCAAGCTGGGTGCCCTTTCATGTACTTCAGCAGAGTTACTTCTAGTTAGCAATAGCAAGAGTAAGGGAAGGAATCAGCCTTTGTGAGTGACGAATACAGCTGAGACTCAAACTTTGGCTCTTGGGCATAAAGAAAACAGAAAGCCAAGTTGCTAGGAGCAGTGTTAAACTTTCCACAGCTACAAATTGCTCTTTCACGCATGATACACACAATTACAGCATGCTTAAATCCTGGATTATTGGGACAATAGGTTGTAGCAGCTTTAATCCAAGTGAGTCATTAAGCTGTGCCACTTCAGTAGGAATCTGCATACATAAAAAGTGCCTGTGTATCATACAGTCCATCTGTGTAACACACAGTCCATACAGGCCAGCTCCAGCAATTAACTTAACTACACTTCCTCATGAACATATTGCTACCATGTGTATACATTAGCATCTTGGCAATATTTTCTTTCTGTAAAAAGATTGAAAGTATTAGTGCCAATGTGGTAAATCTGTCTACGTCTGTCTGTATGTCTAAGCCTTACGGCTGTTCACAGAAACTGTCTCTCTCTCCCCCCCTCCCCCCCCCTTGTGTTAGACTACCAACTGCTTTGGAAACTTCTTTTTCCATTTCAAATGCATTTCGTGCTTCCATATTGAGATAAAACACCCAGGAGATGACTAGCAAGACTCTTGCATCTGAGGCAAGGCTAACAAAGGAGGTCTGTTAGCTCTTGATGATGGTGAGCTGAGCTGGAAAGCTTACAGGAAAAAAGGCAGCCACCATCCAGTGCAAACCAGGTTGTCGGGCTACGGTCCACGGAGAGGTAACCATACAAGTCTGCTGGGAATCTTCAATGGCTTATCAGCCTCATCATATAAACCGAGAAAGGGAAAACGAACATGTTACAGGGAAGCCTGCTAGTAGATTTAGATTCACAGTTCAGGCACAGACTCCGAAACTTGAAGAAACCTTGTCAAAACCCAGACTGTTCCAGAGTCTCTGACATAAACCCCAATACGTTGAAGAGTAACAAAAAAAAGCTGAGGCAGGAAAATGTACTCAAGCTTGTTTCTCTGATCTCTGCGAGTGCATCTATACTGCATAACGAATGAAGACCTCTGAAAGCCAGTAACCAACCTGAAGCCCATGCATCACAGCACACTACAGTGTAGATTTACCGTCTCAGACCAGTCCTGCCCTACAGCCAGCTCTGCCCTGCAGCCAGCTCAACTATCTCCAGTATATTGGTCAAGTGTTTCTGGGAGTAAACACAGTGAGAGCCAATTTGGGTATCCAAAATATAGACAGGCTATTTCTTATGCTGTACAGAAGGACTGGTATCAGAGCCTTTGTAAAGCTTGTAGACGACCTGTTTCAATTCAATATCTAGTGTCCTAGGTGCAACCAAATAGTCCTCTAGAAAACGTGCTTACTCTGCTGGAGAGTCTAGAGGAAGTAAGACTAACCCAAGCTGTGGAAGACGCTGTCTCAGTCATAGGAGAAAGTCCTAAATAGAGGATCTGCACCTCTGGATGGCAGCCACAAAGGTGAGATGCAGCTGCCTGGAGCCTGCTTCATCTCAGGAAGCCTGGGAGAGGTATGCGGAGCCCAGATACAGCAGTGTGATCTGGACCCAGCAGCAGGGGCTTTATCAAGGTTGTAACACCACTATCCTATACTCTGATTTAAAAAAATAAATATTACTTAGCAACAAATGTTTTGCCACAGAACTGCAGAAAGCTTATAAAAGCACAAAGACAGCAGCAGTCATGCTGTTTAGTCATATAACTGTAAAGGATCACAAAAAAAATCTAAACAATATTTGGTACATCATTGCTCCCAAGCTGCAACTATACATGCCAAGTTTTACCACCAGGAAATAAATGGGAAAAATGCATAGGGAAAATCCAAATAGACCCCTGACTCCAAAGTTCTAGTAAGTCATGCCAGAATTATGATTTGACATTACTTGTTAATCAGTACCTTGAGAATTCCCTCCCTCATTCCTTGCAAAAAATCTCTAAATGGAAAGATACACCTTAGGAAAAATATTTTAATAAATGGAATGCTAATTAAAATCAAGCTTGTGACCTGAAGTAGTGATCTCAGATTTTTACATGCTAACCAGGATTACTAGTAGGTAGCAGATTAAAAAATGATTTTTTCTATTTTGTGGACTCCCCAAAACGGGACAAAAAAGCCAAAATATAAAACAGTTCACAGAATTAAAATAGCACACTTCCTCCACTCCCAAAATAAATTAAATGTGTCTACGTATTTATTTTTTGGAAGTCTATCTTGATGATGAGCCATATCCACCTAAATGTCTTCTGGGAATTGCAATGTCAGAGCCTCAGGCTTTAATCCTTCTGACAAGACAGTGCCCAGCCCATCTCCACCTCCAACCTTGTACAGCAATCACGGGATTCCTACAAAGTTGCAGTTGGCAGAAGTTCTTCATGCTACATCACAGGAGAGATAATCCAGCTAAGGAAAGGACCCCAGGAAAGAACAGCAAAATGAGATGCAAAAAACCAAACTCCTACATGGGACCATGGAAGCTGAGTGGATGCAAATGCAGAGTGAACTGACATGGCACATTCTGATGGGACCATCTTAATAAAAGCAAAATATCTTAATTCTACTAAACCCAACATGACTTTTTTTTTTTTTTTAATTTTACCTGGGAAAATTCAGTAGCTTTCTGCTTTCAATCTTACAGTATTC
>NW_008824031.1:1820141-1833663 GCF_000699105.1 Pygoscelis adeliae
CTGAAAAGTGTTTTGGTTTTGCTTTGATTTGGTGCTTCAGGAGGAAAGGAAAAACCACACTACTAGTTAGACTTAGCAGTGTTTAAATCAGGAAAAGAACTCAGAATAAGGAAGAATTCAAAAGAGGTAGGGTTGGCACCACTGCTTTTTAAGTCTATTGCTAAGGACTGAGCACTGCTTACATCCCTGCCTCGGCACTCACTTGTGCCATGCTAGGAGGTGAACTGAGAAAACCGGGTGCTGCACGCAGTACCTCTGAACCTCCACTTTCCCGGGAAAGGAAGCAGATTTTTCCTCAATAAAACAGCATGGACTGCTGGAGGGTTCAGCCAGCTCCCATGCACAGGGTCAGGTTATGGGCAGTCTGTCCCCCACCATTCCCTCGCACACTAGTCTTGGAAAGGAGTACTGCAAATATAACTTTATTATTCCCATGCTCATAAGGCTCATCCCTGGGTAGTTAAGAAGGCTGAGGAGCGGAGAGGAAGCGACAGCAGTTGACTCCCAAACCCAGACGTACAGAGAAAGTAACAGTAAGCTGAAGCCATCACTGGGCTAAAGTCACAATAGCAATTTTTGTATTCCAGGGCCGGAAGACTTGAGGCATCTCACTGAAAAGCCAAAGATGCACATTTGCACTTCCTTCTGGATTCATGCCAGAGGAAAGCTCTTGTAGAAGCAGCTGTAAAGGAGCACCTGCATTGTCAGGCCGGAGAACAGAAGCCAGATGTGGGCCAGCAGCTGCCACGTGGCTTGGCCATGCTACCTTGATCGGACAGGCATGGGGTTATGATTGCCTGTAATTGAATTCAGAGTTTTTTGCCTCTTTTTGGTTTGGAAAATTTCATATCCCTCAACTATGTTTGTCATGTTTCTGGAATATCTGGGAGTTTTGCATGAAAAAACACTAGGGAATCTGAATTTCCTGTAGAAAAAAGCCCATTTTTTATTTTATAGATGACATTTGCTCTGAAAATGGACTTTAGAAACAAAACCTCTCACCTATCTGAGCTCACAGGTCTGCAGTTTACAGCGCTATACATTTTATTTCAAATACTCCCTTGAACTCTGACTTGTTCTGCTGTTAGCAGTGAGGTTGCGCACTTTTCAAACCTTGATCCCCTGAAATGAAGCACTCCTGACAATATTCGCAAGAGACAGGATATATGTTGGTCACATTCAACCACAGGTATTCTGTATCTTTTAAATGTGTTATCTCTAGTTTCTGCAGTCATCAGCAGTCTTCATTCCTTAATCAACAGTACAACACATCACATCAAAGTATGCTTGCATTTCCAGAAAGCAGCAACTAGTACCTCAGTCACTGCTGCACACCAGGTTTGTAAGTGAAGATGAGCCAACAACACTGGGACCTCAATCTGAATACATTCTTAAATAGATTAGTGAAATTCACTATAATCATTGTGCAAAGAATTTCTAAAATGAAATCAATTTAGTGTTTAATATTCACAAGAATTTAAAGTTCACCTTGGCATAAAAGAATAATTATAAGGGAGATGTGTTAACTTTCCTGAGTGTCATAAAGAACAGAAGATTACACTTCATAAAATAATCTGGGGTCCCTTTGAAAACCAGCACAGCTCCATTATCTCAGGGCAGATGGGTTTAGAAACAACACATATCTGTTCAAAGTCTGTTTTTGCATGGACCCATTCACTAGCCATACATTCAACAAAATAGCCTTCTTTCTCTAGAGCAGCCAGGCAACATCACCACAAACAACTGCAAAACAATGACTGAGAGATGGCAAAAGCCATTGCTGACCTTGCCAAAGGTTTGTTGCCAGTTTATAACCCTAACATATGTTATTTTCTCTCTTTCAGGTACAGCATATTTATATGTCTATTTCATGACTCCACTGGTCACAATACTCCTCACTGCTGTTGATCCACCAACCCTAAGTCACCTATTAGGCCTCAAATATTTGATACTAAATATAAAACACTACAAGAAGAGGCCACTTGTATATCTGCACCATCACTCTCCACTGAACCAATATCTGGGTGTAATTACTGTCTCCTTGTTTAAGGAGGGGAGGCAAAATTTTTGCACAGCCTACCATCTTTGGCAATGACCACTGAGCCTAGAAGGCAGAAATAGAAAACTGTGCTGAAAAAAAAGTTACAAAGGAGGCATATTGCAAACATGCAAACAGAACTCTGGAATCCTGGCAGGAAAAGAAATAAAATGGTGAAGAATGAAGGGGACATGGTTAGACAAAGTCAACATCTTGGGAAGCAGTTGGTAAAGTGAGAGACAGATTTCAGCATAGTAAACAAGCTATAAAGTTCTCCACAGGAAGAGCAGACAAAGCACCCTGGATTACTGTAATGTCTAAGCCATTTCTCTTTTGTGACAATATCCTTAAAAAATCTTGGTTTTCTGCCTATTTGTTTACAGGGAGACTTATAAGTGGCTGTCTGTTTTGGAATGGTACTTTAAAGTCAAGTGCTGTAACTTGGCCTAGACGCATTCTCACTTGTGATGAACACACTTCCCACTTACAGAAAGAAAACAAGGGTTTTCAAACAAAGCAAAAAAGCAACTGGATGCCTTTCTTTTTTAAGATACATTTTCCTATTTTGAGAAGAGTTAAGCTCTATCACTCACTATTCCAAATACAAATTTGCACAAGAACTTGATAGTAATTGAAGGTTAGAACAGCAGGAAGGGTATACCCATAGAAACATTGTTTTGCCAGCAGATTGCAGAAATTCCAGGATATAATGACAGGAATGTGATCTCCTAAAGCTGTATTTTATGCTCCACATTAATGGTGTAGCAGCAAGTGCTGGCTTTGTTACCGTGTGCTCTGGCTTCCTCATACAACAGTGTTGTGAGTTTCCCGTCCCCTCAGCCCTCATGGATGTGGTTTATCTGGAAAGACATCAAGCACGTATGCAGCAGACCAAACAAGTAAAATTTCTGCGGAGATTACAGTGAAGAAAGCCATCTGTACCCCATCCTAGCAGCTGCAGGAGGTCTGTGACCGCAGTATCAGAGTGGCTCCATCGTACAAAGGGCAATATTGCCATTCACAGATTTGGACAAAAATAAGGTGTTTCTCAGTCATGGTGTTTTCGACTTGATCCCTCACAGATCTTCTGTCTAACCTCTTGACTGACAACAGATACATCAGCTGGGTACACAACAGGCAGGCAACTGTCTGAAGAAGCCAGTGGGGAGTAACTATGAATACTGACTGTCCAACCAAAGGAAAGATATACCTCCTCATAAATCTCCCTGACAGAAATAAAGCAACAATCTATCACTCAGCCCAGACCCTAATTCTTTGTTCTGGAGTCCTAGATGTAAGCCTCATGCCTACATTTCACCTCCTTACTTCAGTTCTGTAATAGTCCATACAGACCCAGAGGAGTCAGGGAAGATAGCAACATCTTTCATGTTTTCCTGACAGCCCTCTTTCACTTCAAAATCAACAGTTTTAGAAAGGTTCACATATCCCATCTATGTCTGAACCCATTCAAACCTCACAGGGAGAAGAGAAAGAGCTTCTAACAGAGATAATTACAGTCCCTCGGTGGATGGAATTTCGCAAATTCAACATCCATGTAAAGTATCTGCAGGCTGCATGGATGTGCCAAAACCCTCATCTGTCTTCCCAGAAATCAAAGGGCTTGCTTAACAAGAATATTATCCCTGAAGTTTAGTTTTATAGGAGTTACATCATTCAGAGAGGTATTGCAGCACTAGGGAAAACAGTGAAAGGAAAAAAAAAAGATCCCTTCTCTGTCTCAGCATAGTTGCTTTGCCATTTTTAATACAAGGAGTAATATCATATAGCTAAAATAAACTGTGCTTTACACCACAGCAGAAACTATTGTTGCAGTCATTGCATGTGAGCAGGTCCCACCTTAACATTGATTCCAAGCACTGAGAGAAAACTCCTCCCAGTAAATTTGAAAATAGTTGATAAAGTTCGTTTTTGACCCAATAACCTGCTCTTTGTTTGCTCTTTCTCTGACTGGTGGGTCATTCCTCATGTGTATATAGACACAAATATACTCATATGTATTGGCTCAGACATAAAACTCCCAATTGACACAAGAAAGAAAAAAGGTCTTTAAATGTAAAATTTGCTAAAATACTCTTACCAAGAAGTGCAAATGTGTGCTGATTATAAATATTCACTGAATGGAGTAGAAGTAATAAATTTGATATGCCTACTTAGGGCTGTATTCTTTCAGCTGATTTTATTCTATCTGAAGGCTTTATAATGCATTTATGAAGATATGCTTACAGGCAGGATTAAATCTCTCCTGTTTGCACAACTATAACGCAAAATGTGCAAATATTGTGGTAAATTAAAGCAGTTGTTGTTGGCTTTTCTCTTCCAAGGAAACTTGATTGTGAAGGATTTTTCCCTTCTGTTGAGCTTATTAAAGCAAAAACACCCCTTTATCCCATAATTTCTATACCCTAAAACCATCTTTTCTCATGCACCACCTTCCAGAGAAGCTATTGTGTGTTTTGTCCGGGAAAAGACTGCAAGACTTGTCCTACTCTGGAGTGACAGGCATGCAGCATAAGCAAGCCAGAGCTTGTACTGAGACAACAAGAAATAAAACAACTTACATTTAGACGTTTGACACAGATACTGATCACCAGAAAGAGCATTTATTGTATTAAACTGAAATCCATGAATAATTCACCAGTTTCAGCTGATGACAAACCCAGAAATGGCAGAGTATTTGATGATCAATAATTATTTCTGAGATTTTAGGAAGTGTGGCATCTTATAACTGAACAATTTAATTAAGCATTAGATTTGATTGTTTAATTGCACACGCTGTATCAGTCTCTCTTCCTTATGAATTTTGTGCAGGTGCTAAAAATAGTTCCTCGCTTTTTGAACAAATGTATTTCTCACCATGAATTACAAAACTGGTTCTCTAATAAGGTTTTCAAATATCACATTTTGTGCTATGCTTCCACTCTCATTGAACTGCTAATAGACTTCAAATAATAAGTTTACTGGAAACCATAGCTCTAGGTTCACTGAAATAGCATTTGAATCTCATTTGTTACTGAGGT
Organism: Pygoscelis adeliae; assembly: GCF_000699105.1. Classification (NCBI taxonomy): domain Eukaryota; kingdom Metazoa; phylum Chordata; class Aves; order Sphenisciformes; family Spheniscidae; genus Pygoscelis; species Pygoscelis adeliae. Next base: position 1,825,218 of record NW_008824031.1, read on the forward strand.
TTATAATAAGTGACAGTGCTAAGACCAAATCTGATTTTGCTGTGACCTTATGTCCAGCGCTGTGGTACTCCAACAATAGGTAAAATTTCCAGCAGTCAGAGCCACAACACATGTCCAAGTTGTCAGTCCTGGAAACATTCTTCAAAAATGAAGCAGATCCATATATTTATCTAAAGAGCTTTTCTATGGGAACAGTTCCTTTCTAAAACATCTCCTTTTAAAATGTGATATCATTAGTTTTCACACTGAGCAAATCTCAAAGTGCCAATCAAATTTATTCACTTACAGTGTTTTCCTAGGTCTGCTGGCTTTGTGCCATCAGCTTGGGATGCAGAAATCCAGCTTGTTTTTTCCAAGCAGGATAAATAAAAGGGATTTATTCAGCTCCTCGCTCTGTGTCAGAGCAGCAGCCTTCTCTCTCCACTGTGGATTCCAACAGCTTCTGGGTTTTAAATATCCCCTAGGATGAGGATACTGGTGTTTCTCCTCAAACACTGTGGGACACTTTCTGATCTCTTTCACTGTGAAGCCTTTCTCTTGCTACTTCCTCCAGTTTTCTTTTTCTTCCATTACTCCAAGTTACAGGAAACTTTCCTGTGCTGCGGTGAAGGGTAGTTCTTCCTCCTGAAAACACTCAAGTGTCCATACAGAGGTATATGTTTCCCCACATGATCCTCGCACCTCAAACCCCCCTGATCAGACATCAATATATTGGGTCTTTAGATCTTCTCTCCTAAGTGACTATCCCAGAGTCTTTCTTGTGTGCTCTTTAAGCCCAGTTTCTCCACACCATTTTCAGAAGGAAGCACCGAAAGTGCAGTTTCCTGTGATTCTAGATGCCTAGTCAAAACCAGCTGAATTTTACAAAATACTGACTTCAACAAGCTTCTGTTGAGGCCTGTGGTGTGCAACTACCAATTCTGTCTTTACTCTATGATCCAGTGCTTTTGAACATATGTAACCCTGGCCTGTATAGATCCTTTTGAAGAAAATTTTCATAAAAAGCTTGTCTCTCACTGCCATCTCCTTTCATGGCTAGGTTAATTTGTAATAACTTTCAGTTAAAAAACAGCATTAGCTTGTTACAGAGTCTTGCTGAAAACTTCTCAACCAGATATATAGCTTTTACTGAAACAACCAGAAATAAAAAGTCAGTTCACACTTGTACATGCATCTAATTCCATTGCATCTCGGTGCATGGTAGCTGAGGTGCTGGGCCAGCCCAAGACCTTTCTAACTTACTGTGTACTATAATCGCCCTTGGAGCTGGCCAAAGGTTAAATCTTTACAGGAGGATCTGAGACACCTTTTTTACTAATCAAATGGGCCAGTTATAAAATGCTTCTTGAAGTAAATAATGCCAGTTCTAAACTCCAAAGAAACCCTAGAAATCGTGGAAGCCCTTTAACAGAGCCTTTTCACACTAGAATTATTCTAGTCTGGTCTCAGCTTCCATGAGTACAGCAGCACCTATGGTTCATTTTCTATCTGTCATGAGAGCTCATGTAAATTATGTCTTGTGTGATCCTGAAGCCAAGTTGATGTACTATAAACCATTATTTCTGTCCTGCTAGAAATAATTTCTTATAGCTACAATGGCACATACTATCCCCACTGTGAGAAAGCTGTGGTGATTGATATGAAATCAACCCTCGTCATTAGATATCCTGATGCTGAAGCAGCAGACTGAAGATACAAAAAACCAGCATTTGGAGAGGGTTTTGCTACGTATATTCCACACTGCCTTTCAAACTCCAATCATTTCTGATGGGATTTTAGTTTTTCTCAGCTAATTTTGCTTGACCATTCTCATAGTGCTTCTTTGTCCACTTTCTTAAAGTGTTCTGCCTCTACAACCTTTACTGACAAGACTGTTCTCCAAAGCACAGGTTATTACAGAGCATAGAACAAGAATTATAAATGCACACATTTGCCCCAAGAGCCTCCTGTACGCAAGGCTGGGAACAGCCCCAATCTGAAGGACAAGGAGTACAGAGCCATGTGGTGAATATCATTTCGTATAGCCCAGAGTGAGTAGGCTACGCCAATTAGTAGTAGTAGGGGTGTTTCATCCTCTTAGCTCCCAAGGTAAATCCTGCCTGCAGTCAGCATTATGTTCATATGGTCTCAGCAGACATTTGATCTGCCTAATCAAAAGAATCCATTTTCTGCTACCCAAAGAAGGAATAATGCAGTACACTCCAGAAAAAAAAAATGCAACAGTTTTACACAAACGTACTGTCAATTCATACTTGAATAATTATGGCTCCTGTGGCACTTGTTCATGAACAGAAAAGAGGAGTTCAATCAGTTTACATGTAACTCCTTACAGATAGAAAAAAAAAGGGAGCTGGCAACCCTGAATTTTGAATAATTTTGTTGGATTTATTGTTGTCCTGGTTTCGGCTGGGATAGAGTTAATTTTCTTCCTAGTAGCTGGTATAGTGCTGTGTTACAGAATATAAGAGCATATTTAGGAATATCTTTTCAGAAGTTTCAGTGGGCACATTTCATTTTTAACTGCTAGAGATCACAAATTTATCCGGACATCACTAACTAATCTGGCTTAATGCCTCTGCTCTCTAGCTCACATATTTCACAATGACATTTGGAATAGTCTTAAGTGTTCTGCAAGATTAGGTTTGACTTAAGGCTTGTTACACCTGTATGTATTTCTTAGTCATGACTCAGTTATCCCAGTACAAGTAGGTTCCACTATTAATGGGTGACACAGCAGAGAAGTCAAATCAGCAACCAGGGAACACTACAGTTAATAATAACTGAATCCATATTCAGCTTCAGAATAACAACATATGAAAGCAACTAATAAAACTGCTCAGCTAACACCTGAGAAACAGCCTATCATTCTGGATGATGCTTCAGAGGTATTGCTCCATATGTTTGTATCATGCCACCAATATATTACCTTAAGTCTTTCTTGGCACACCTTCCAGAGAGTATAGTATGTACATGACCAGACAGATAAATATCATCTCACAAACCTTATTAAGCAAAGCCACAAGAACACTCCCTTTCAGACTGAGTTTTATCACAAAACAAGATTAAAAATGTCCTGTGAATTTTTTTGCCTTCAGCTTTGGTACATTTGTTTCTTATAGCGCTATGTACCAACCAGCTAAACCAATAACCTGCCCTTACTTCCATGCCTGGAACAGCCACAGTCCTACAAACATTGCAAAAAATGGGCTTTGGCCCCCATCAGAACAAGACAGAGAATCTCTCTAACATATCAGCAATCACCAGAGAATTGGTAATGTTATTACAAACTTGGATTATTCTATTTAGCAACTGTCTGCATGTCTTAAAACAGCACATCACAATCATATGTTACAGTCTTTGCTTTTTAGCTATTTCCTTTAAAACAATTGTAATGACACTTCTCTAGCTGTGGGACATTTGCCTTAAATGCACTAGCAGAAACTTCTTTTGCTTGAGTCACCGAACAAGTCACACTAATTGCCAGGATAAGCTGTGATCTCGACGGGAAAGCGGGCTGCCACCTAACAGGTTTAACAAAGTCACTATGGCGTAGCTAACAAGAAGGCTGGACAGCAGAGATTAGATGCCAAGCTATGAAGATGGAAAAAGACAGGGAAGACAGGCCAACTCAGTTTACCTGTCTCAACAGCTTCCCCTAACACAGCCACTTTGGCATCTCCCAGTTGTTCCCACTACAGTTTCTGCTACAACCATTCTGTAGGGTGTCTGTAGGCATGCTGCTTTCCTGGTACTCTATGCAAGGCAAAGGATACTCTGCAGGACATTTTGCGATGTCACCATCATTCTTCTGAATACACGGGGGAGAAACAGCACTTGTGTATTATATACGTAACAATTTCTAACCAAACCTCAGCAACAGTTCCTGCAACAAGGGCAAGAAACTTCTACAGCTAGAAGGCTTTTCCTCTGCTGCGTTTCAAAGTTGTTAACACTCATTAAAAAGAAAAAGGGAGCAGAAGTCTTTCCTGATGGCATGTCTCAGGAAAACTTGAATATGGGGATCACTATCTTTGCCTCTGTAGTAAAAGCCTCCAACTTTTTAGCATTGATTTGCAGTTGCTTGTTGTCTGGGCCTAACCAAAAGAGCTTTCTAGCACATTGTAAGCGTGTTCTGGATGCTCCATGAAATAAATAAATGCTGTTATTCAATTGAATCTCACCTTAAAACATACTCATTCTTGAACATGTATAGTTAATCCCATGGAGCAAGTTGATTCTTTTAATCTGTTTGAACCCTAACTCATTTGCTTTTTTTTTTTTTTATATGTCCTTTGTGCTTTTGTGTTGCCTTTGTTAGTATTATAATAGCAGATTATTAACAGAAATTTAACTCACTAATTATTGCTCTTTTATAACTAGCTTGTAGCTACTGTTTTCCATTTTGGATGATATATACTTCTTACATTTTGGAATTACTGCCACTTATTTAGCACCTCTGTATGAACCAGCTCTTCCCATGTCTACTCAGTACAAAGTTCTCCATAACAAATCCTACTGACAATAGCACACAGGGCTAAAGATAGCCACACACCTACACACAAGTAAAGATAGCCAGAAGGCACATGGCTCTTCACAAGGGTTTTCTACATCACAGAAAACAGGATGTTCCTCCCAGGAGCGCCCAGGAAGAGTGAAGAAGTTCTGTCTACAGCCCTCATCTGAATTGGCCTTCATGCCGACCATGGAAGGACTAAGAAATTATCTAAGGACATAGCAGTGAATTGCCCTACAAACTATGGGAGCAGCAAAGTCCTGCCCTTCTGCTCCTGCCCTGGCACAACTGCACCCTGCTACAATTTCTGGTCAGTCTGTCCCCAAAGACGACATTGTTCAGCCCTAATTAGGTACTATGTCTGCTCTAGGGATGTTAATGATTTGAACTATAAATATTGTTACCATAAAAATCTGGTGTATTATGTTATATGTGAATTTAAGTGAATCGCTAAGAGACCTTGAAAAAATAAAAGGTAAATTAAAGTTAGCTTTTTCCCCACAGCTTCTGTATAATAAGAAAAGCTTTTTCTATGAGACTTTGAGTTTGCTTTTTGTCTCCACTGAACAATTCTCGTGTCCTTTAAAAGCTCACTGTAGTTATACTGGCCTTGAAAAGATCACAGTACTGAGGTCAATGTGTCCAATTCTGCTATAAAGCAAATGTGGAAGTGTACTTTGTACACCAAGGGTGGATGTGATGGCTAGCTAATGCATCCAGTTTAACTGGAGGAGGTGAGAAGCAGAGCTCAGTATTTGTCTAATGTAGATGGAACAAAATACTTCTGAGGCCACTCATTCAAGGTTCTTCAGTCCTCAATATTTGTGCTGATTTTGGGTACTCAGCACCATGCAAGTGAGGACTCAGCTGACTTCCTCTGTTCAATACATAGTTAACTGTGACACGCACACATTTTATGAGATTTGTTTTGCTTTTTATCAGAAATTCCAGCATTGCTATTCATCAAATAAGTTACTCAAAATTTCAGGTTTCAGCCAATGCACAGATATTACGAATAACATATCCTCTTTATCTGCCTTGAATTTTTATGTGTCATCCATTATGGGACTTCATCTAAATACCGACCATAGAATTCAGAAAATCAACAGCAGCTCTGTATGGATGAGACCACACCACTGTGATGGTCACCAAGAAAGGGGAGAGTTCTGCCTTACTACAGGGGAGCTGGGAGCCACTCTGTCTTAGAAAAAAAAACAAACAGCCTCCTGGTCTGAAGGGAATAAATCTATTACTGCAGCCTGCTTCCCTCTTTGAGACAAGAGTCTGGAGAAAACATTCACATTAAGCATGATTTAAAAAAAAAAAAAAAGACTGATAATAAATACAAAGCTTCACATTCCAAGGCTTAACCTATTAACTGACAGAAGCTAGGCACGTTGCATTGTGAGATTTCTCATGTATTTTCAATCCATCTGGTACTGTCCAATATTGAAAATAGGATATTGGACTAAATGGGCAATTAATCTAATCCAGTACAACAATTCCTGTATGTTTCTTTCCGTCTAAACATATGCCAATATAGAATTATAAACAGTGTTGGAAACATTTGAATTTTATGTACTGAAGGTCACTGAAGACCACACAATTCTCCCTTCCTCCCTCCCTTCCACAAAACACTGTGTACTTTGTTTTCCCAGAATTAATTTCTATTTCATAAGTAACTCAGTTTTAGATAACTTGTTACTCAGAAAAGAATCAAATACTCACTCAAGCCTATGAGGTTTAGATTGGTCTTTTCAATAGTTAAAACCAGCACGGTAAAAAATCCCGATTTCAAGAGCAAGACACATAACTCAGTTCAAGTAGTAAAGCAATTCATTTTCAACAGAACAGCACATGCTAGCTCTGAAAACAAAGCTCTAAATTCTGACAATCATCCTAAAATATTTAACACTGAATCTCTTTGGAGATTTCTGTTAGAACTCAATAGAAAAGACCCATCGTCTGCTTGCAAAATAAATGCAAATCCTTACAGGGCTGGATAACCATAATATGGCTCCAGGCATATCTTTGGTTCTTTCTTACTATCGCCTCCTATGAGAATCACCATATTCCCTGATGCTCAGGGAAAGCTCTTTAAATGGCTGCTTTTTCCAGTCTCTCCCAACACACTCATTTTTTAGGCATCACCTCTTTTCTCTTTCACATTTAATAATTCCATTAATGACTAAGATAAAGAATTCACATTTTGGTGCATTAATCCAATCAACTCACAGCTTGTGATTTTCATGTTGTTTTACAGTTTATAAAAACTAAACAGCAAGCTAAATAAATAAATTAACACTCTGCACTGTCAAAGTAAAGTCAGAGAAAGAGAATTCTTTACAGTCTGCTCTTGAAAGGGATTAAGCTCACTTATGACTGAAGCCTACACCAGTGCTACCAAGAGCAGACCCTCCGCACTTTGGCGTTCTCTTCACACTGAACACACCCCCAAAACGGCAGCACTCTTGATCCCCCAACATACAATACAAGCATTTGTGTGCCAAATTAACCTTTGGTTTGAAAATTGCCACGATCTCCAAAAAGCAAAAATGAGAACCCCAAATTTAGGTTCCTTCTCTCACTGACCTGATACATCACTCATTGTTTTCCTGCCTGCCCTGAGTCTCTTACTTATGTCTTTGGGATCACCTTTGGGACACGTGCTTCACTATACAGGTGCAACAACCAGCACAATGGCTTTATCCCACCTGTGACCTCCAGGTAGGTGTTCAAAATGAAGTTTCGGGATAAAACAGTAAAGAAGTAAAGGGCATTTCTCAGACCAAACTCAGAAACAAAGTCTCAGCCCAAAGTCAAAAACAAATTACTTTGATGGATTATGCTAATTCACATCAGTGAAGAGGCCAACTATTTTCTTGGGGTGGGGGAGGCATCTTATATTCATTATTTATTTGATACTTGCTACTTGTTACATGATTTCACTTCACCCACCTACATACCTTGCCCCAACTAGAGAGGCTAACAAAGCACACCATGGCATGTTAAAGTTCATCTCAGTCTTGTCCTTAGAGAAATGAAAGAAAATTATTCAGCCTTCCTTCATCAGCTATGTTTTCTTACTCTTTGTGTTGATTCCTCCCATGGACTCTTCTCATCTCCTGTTTTGTCACCTCTTTATTAAAACACATTCTCAAAAGGGATAGTCCACACTTTATGCAACACCACATCTTAACATAGTATGTGCTCCCTTAGTAGATCACTTGGAAACCATCCCTGCTGTACCCAGCCAAGAAAAATATATCAGACTTGGACTTTTCAGATGGAGTTCCTGAGAAATTAGATGTGCAAATCCTTTTTCAATTGTGATTAAACAGACAATAAAACTAGCACCAACCCATAGGACACTGTTACAGGAATGAAACTTTGTGGTGGGTTGACCCTGGCTGGATGCCAGGTGCCCACCAAGCTGCTCTATCACTCCCCCTCCTCAACTGGACAGGGGAGAGAAAATATAACAAAAGGCTCGTGGGTCGAGATAAGGACAGGGAGAGATCGTTCACCAATTACCATCACGGGCAAAACAGACTCAACTTGGGGGAAATTAGTTTAATTTATTACCAATCAAATCAGAGCAGGATAATGAGAGAGAAAAACTAAATCTTAAAACACCTTCCCCCCCACCCCTCCCTTCTTCCCGGGCTCAGCTTCACTCCCGATTTCTCTACCTCCTCCCCCTCAGTGGCGCAGGGGAACGGGGAACGGGGGTTGTGGTCAGTTCATCACACGTTGTCTCTGCCGCTCCTTCCTCCTCAGGGGGAGGACTCCACGCATTCTTCCCCTGCTCCAGCATGGGGTCTCTCCCATGGGAGACAGCCCTCCACGAACTTCTCCAACATGAGTCCTTCTCGTGGGCTGCAGTTCTTCACAAACTGCTCCAGTGTGGGTCCCTTCGATGGGGTGCCGTCC
>NW_008824031.1:1836468-1836751 GCF_000699105.1 Pygoscelis adeliae
AGGCCTCCACACACTCTTCCCCTGCTCCAGCGTGGGGTCTCTCCCATGGGAGACAGCCCTCCACGAACTTCTCCAACGTGAGTCCTTCTCGTGGGCTGCAGTTCTTCACAAACTGCTCCAGGGTGGGTCTCTTTGATGGGGTGCAGTCCTTCAGGAACAGACTGCTCCAGCATAGGTCCCCCCCAGGATCATAAGTCCTGCCAGCAAACCTGCTACAGCGTGGGCTCCTCTCTCTCCACATGTCCTGCCAGGAGCCTGCTCCAGTGTGGGCTTCCCACGGGGT
>NW_008824031.1:1837094-1855623 GCF_000699105.1 Pygoscelis adeliae
TGTCAGACATGGGGGAAGCTTCTAGCAGCTTCTTACAGAAGCCACCCCTGCAGCCCCACCCACTACCAAAACCTTGCCATGCAAACCCAATACTCTGAATCAGATTTTTCGATCACCTCTATTTGCATTAAAATATTGCTTCTTGGCTTGTATATCCTTGTATATGTCTGTGAGAGGGCTAGTCATCTCTGCAATAATAAAGCAGCATGTCTAGTCAATCACACATTGCTGCACCAAATCAAATAAAAAAGGGTTTCATGCTTATAACAGAGAAAATACACCAAATGCAAAGGTCAGAACCTAAAGGAAGAGAAAAAAAATGAGAGGAGAGAGAGGAATCATTCAGAAAGGAGTGTGTGTAGTTATAAAACAGCTATTGCTCTTCTGTGAGACTGTATTATCAAGACATTTGTAAGGGTTCAAGCAGCCAATTACTATTAAGAAAAACAGTCTTGAAACTCTGAAGAGCTGATTAATTTTAGTAGGCTAGATTCTTTCTCTGAAAACTTCAGAAATACATTTTTTATTATATACTATCCATCATGAGTTCAGTTTAATGTTTTCCAGCCGTTCAACGGTAAGAAAATTATGTGGCTCTTGTTACCCATGAATCCCATTTAAGTGAATATCTGGCAGTTAGGGAAGTTTGGGCATAATTAGTTTATGCTATGAAGACCAAAGGAGCTTATAGAGAGGCAATGCTGGGACAGGCCAAAGATCTATTTATGTATTGTCTCCCCAGCAAATATTTAGGGAGACAGTATATGGAAAAAGCAACTACAGACAGTCCTTCTCATGGAACATTGTTCCCAGGTGCTGCGAACCAGTTTTTTGGAAATCATTACTCATAAGACTCCCGAAAGAACCAATACAGTTTTATTGGCAACATGTTTGTCAGCAAAGAGCTGCCCTGGAAGAAGCCAGAGTTGGTAGTGTGTTTATCAGATTGTCTTTTGACAAAATGGCGTTTGTTTGCCTTTTTATTTTTTAAACTGTCTTGCAATTATTTATATTCTTATCACCACGCCTGCAGATGATCTTTAGAATAAAACTGTATCTCAAATGGTCTCCCTTCATTAACCATCTCCAGACAAATCAATATACGGGGTGAGAGATGTGGGCAGCATCGTTCAAGAGAAAGAAATTGCCATTGTAACTTATAACATGCAATTAGTCATGCAAAAATTAAATGCCCTGGAAATACAGTCTGTTTTATAAATGCTTCATTGTGAAGAGTAGATGGTACTTCAAAATGCTGGTGGAGCAATAAGTTCTTGTTTGTCAACATAATAGTCCCATGTGTAATTACAAAATTGTGTGCAAGCTGACCACTTTACCTTGCTCCATTAGGGAAATGGACTGCTAGCATTAAGCATACCATGACAAAACATCTATTTTCAACTATGGAATGAAAAATAATTCCAGTCACTAAGTTACTTCCACTGCTTTTCTCTCTGACATATTTCATCTGTGCCCTTTAACCAAACTCAAACCTTTTCCCAAGCCTTCCAGGAATGAATATATTATAAAAAAAAAAAAAAGAAGGGTCAATTATCCGATTATCTTCATGTGTTTACTGGGGTAAACAAGAAGAATCAGCTTAATTGCATCTAAAAGATTCAGTCTGAGGTCTAGGAAGAACTTTCTACCACTAAAGCTAGTGACACGCTGGAATAAAGCTGCCGAGAGAAGTCATATAATCTCCAATGCTTTCCTTACATGTGCCTGAAGGTTTTTAACAGCTGCAGAGGAGATCCATACTGTGTCAGCGCAGAGCATTGGACTCAGCTACTTCTCAAAGTCCTTTCCAGCCTGACATATCTATTATTCTCTGCTGATATGCACCCTGGCTCCATAAGCACATTGCTGGACTGCTGCACTCATACAGCTGAAGCTGACAGGGCTTGGCATAAGTACAGGGTGCTGTCAAAATACTAATACTTGCAGGACCAGAGCTTTTCTTCAACACTCGTGATTTTTCATTATTAAGACATGCGTGAGGTCTCTATGCACTTCGGTTTCCTGAGGTCATTACAGTATCTTTTTGATTAACTGATCAGTAGTGCTTGCTTTTTTGCAACTGCAAATAAAGACCTTCCTGAGTAATATCAAATACAGCTTTCATTCCTGGTGAACACAGTTGCATAGGAAAGGGTGCTTAAAACAAGTTAGTTATCTTACTAAAACAAGTAAAAATTAGTTATCTGTGTCAGCTGTCATTTAAACAGCAAATTACAGCAAATGTTATGCAATAAGAAATTAAAAAAAAATCCTGCCATAGTTAATAAAAATAAACCAAATCCATAGTGTAATCTACCCTCAAAAGACAGTCAAGACTAGGTATCATGCCGATTACTACTTTGTCATCTTCTCGCAAAAGTCATTGCATCTTTCCACAGCAAAATATGATCCAATCTGAAGATAATATATAAAAACATAGAGAAATTGTACTTGGTACAGTTCACATTTTGGTACAGATCTTGGTACAGATCACATTTTTAGCCATATTCTGGGCCTCCACAAATTGAGGTGAGTATCCAGTTTGCCTGTTATTTTATTTTTAACTACAGTCATAAACTAGGCTGATGCCCTCAGGGAGATTTCTATAGCTGGCCCACCAAATACTATTCCTGGTCAGTATAGCATGACTGTTCCCTTCAATACATACTCCCTAGTTTGCTCCATTACCCAAGAAACCACATTTTTCCACTAGCCTGAGATAAAAATCAGGTAGCAGTCATGAGATCTGATGGAAAAATGTTCTTTATGTAACCGGCCTTTTATGTTCAACAAATAAAAGATACCACTTCTCTAATGTGTACACAAATTGTAAAGGGTTAGTGCAAGCAAATTAAAGAGTTTCCAAGGGACACTGAAATGGAAAAACTTTTAAGAATTTCAGAAGCTGCAGGGTGAGTACTGGGAGCATTATCTTCCCATCTGAAACAAAAGCATTTTAAGTTTGAAATTTCAAAGTGGGTTGTTTTGGGGTTTTTTTCCCCTATGTATCAATGTTCTGAGTACAGAACTGTGTGTAGGTAACAGGTGCCACCGGGGAGACTATTACTGGTGTAACCAATCAGTTATCTCTCATCGCTACCAAAACACTGTTTGGTACTAAGCACGTCAAACAACTGTTCTGAGGTTGTTTTGTTTTACTCTATTGACAGCTAACATAAGCAGGATTTCACCTGACTAGAAATCCTGTCTATTTTAATCCTGCTAAAGGAGTGAGGCAAGCTTGACAGGCATTAGAAAGAAAACATCATTTCTTTGAAGATGTTACAATCAGATTAGTTTTCATAGACTAAGCCATAACATCCATGAAACTTCTAGTTTATTAAAGTCTAAACACAAGATAGATACACTTAAACTCAACTTCAGACTACCTATGACTCTGCATTACAGGGTGGTCCTTCTTCCTTCTCACCGCAGCTCATAGTATTTCTTTCACTTATTACATAACATACATTAAACGAGGTGATCTCTGGTGGTCGCTGTTTGCTATACATTCACACAGAGGATTACAAATACTCTTAGACCAGGAATCAGGCTGCTTGGGTCATGGATCTGCACACATAAGAATAAGCAGTATCACACACTGTATTCTTTCCTGAATCATGCAAGAGAAAAGCAGAAAGACCAGACAAAGCTTTATGCCTACAAACATAGAGGTACACACAGATTCATTAGCCAATATGAACAGAGGCTCAGGAACTTTCCAAGGGAAAAATATTAAATTCTTTCCTCAGAAAATGTTACAATATGCCCTGCTCCTCACTCAGGACAAAAATCAGTTTTTGTATGACATTTAAATTCAATGTCTTTTTGTTGCTTCTCAAACTCTAGAAAATACAAACATACTAACCTGACTCAGCTAAAGGCTTCATCTGTTGCCTTTTCTTCCTTTAATGCTGAGAGATTTCTCCTCCCCTATCCACAGCTCTGAACAGTATCTAATTTTTGATGAGCATGTCCCCTGCTACTTGGTCTGTTTACTTGTCTTAGCTAGCCCCTTCAAATTTTAGCAAATCTACCCATCTCCTCGACAAAGCCACATTTTTTCTCTTCTTTCTCTCTAAAGACAAAAACAAATAAGCAAGGGTTTTTTTTTTCTTTTTCAAATAAAACAAGCATCAGCTGTTTCTTCATTCTCCATTTTCAGCTCTTTCCCCAGCGCCCCAGGGAATCGGTTCTCCACATACCTCCAACACCACTCTCCATATATTTGGAAAACCCTTGACCTCAGGTTAGAATGTACTGCATGGCTCTCCGTATTCAGTATTCATATTTACTCTTAATTATCTTTAAAACAGGTTTGCTTATACAGTCATCTGTATGTTGAAAGGTGCACACTTGTTGCTTACATCCTGCCTTGAGCTGTTTTCCCACAAGGGTATCTGGTGCCCTTTTGCCCACACACTTATTCAGTGCAATTGGGATGAATGTCAGCTGCAATCCCTCCGACTGCCGTCCCACTCTTGTGCTCTAAACTGATGAATTCTAACCAAAATACCTCAGGGCATTTTACAGTCTCTCAAAGTCACTTTTGTGTTGCTTCATCTAGTGCTCTCTCTTAACAAGTATTTCAAATTGGATGATAGCACTAGAAGGTTTTACTCAAATACAAGTAGTACCCATTTTCCAGCCTTATTAAATCATAAAGCACTTGATTAATTTCCAGGAATTAGGTCCAAAATATCCTCTGGCTATATTGACCATTCAACAAATTGCATTATGAAAGCAGCGCTACACTAGAGTAGCTCTGAAAGCCTGCCTTCCTTGGATTTTGCATGGTTATTATTCCAATCAATATTGGAGTGATTCAGATCCCTCACGATCAATCTCCAAGGCTTCTTTTAGGTGCTTTTCTTATTGGTACAAACATTTCATGAATAATTTTTGTGAACTGCCCTCAGGGTCTATAACAACCACCAGCCTTTTCATCATCAACTTCTTTCCATACCATCTCTGGTTTATGGGACACAATACATGTCTCTTGGGAAATTCTTCACCATCCTTCAGTATTAATGCTTGCCATCAGAGCCAGTTTTGTATTCTAAATCTCAAAATCCTAGACCTTTCCTGGTTGGTTGGCTGGCTATCACAGCCCTTAAAATGTTTATTCATTCAAAATGATAGGCTACTGAAGACTAACAAGCCTCCTTACCAGTTCCTGTCAGACACCCACGAGGTTTGTGTGGGGCAGAACTCCCTTTTAAACATCAAAAGAAAGAAACAAAATCCACTGCTATATTCAATATTTCAGTCAGAACATTTTAGTTCTGAATATAAAATGCTTTTCCCCCACCAAAAAGATGTGTAGTCTGACTCTAGCCAGGAGTATGGTTTTTCTTTTCCCTTACTTTGATAAATTCAAACTTCTAACGGGAAGAAAATCTATGGTCTCTATACCCCATAATCAAAGAGAAAATTTCCCCCCCCTTTCCTCCCTCACTTGCAGAAATGCTTCTTTTAACATGTGTTTCTAGAACACAATACCATGAAAATACATACTGTCATTCAAATCTGTACCTTGATGCAGGTCTACAGTACAACCCCCACCACATCCCCCAAATTAAGGCTCATTATAACCTGTCTACTGCAGGGGTTAAATCAGTTAAAATCCAATAGAATTTCTATTCAGTGGTCTCGATAGTGTGACAAATCGAGAGAAAAGGCAGGGGCACATGAAGGGTGCACTAATTTCAATCAACTTCTTTCCAAGTGTGTGAATGCCAGAGAATGATTGGATCTCAAATTTCATCATATGTGTGAGTATTGCTTTGTTGTGAACATTTACATTAGCAATTTAATCCCTTTAGGAAAAGAATACTGAAAATTGGTTTCAAAACATTCCCTTCATTAAATTTGTTGCAATTTCTCTTGAAATAAAAGGCACAGTCTGAGGCAGCAAGAACCTAACAGATGAACTGTTAGAAACATTAGATAAGGACCTCTCAACCCTTAAGAGGAAAGAAATTGTACTGTACATTTCCCAGATGAACTGTTGCAACATTTTAACATCATTTGGGGGAATAGAATTTTAAGTAAAGGCTGGCAATGCGTATCACATGTTTAAAGAAAATCAGCCATAAAATAAAGAGCTTAAAATGTGTGAGGAAGCCACATCCATACACAGCCACTCTTGTTTTTTCTAACCTCTCTTTTCTGCTCTTTATGGTAGGTTATTCGCAGTACTTCACTGTGCTGGGAGACAGAATGATGATGTACCACCATGAGAACTGTATCCCAGTTTTGTGCTTCAGCAAGTTCCCATCTCAGAGAATATTTTGGAAGATTGTCCTAAGTCTTGATTTCTTGCGTCTCATCCACTCAGTGTGTCCCACATTGGCAACAGAGATGTGTATTTAACTTTTCACTGTGGTGTAAACATCAGTAACCTATTCATGCAACGCAGGCACCTGCACTGGATACAAGACCAGGTGGCAAGTGCAGAGTTTCTTCTGGAAATAGTTCTTTGGAGAAACCTCTTCTGGAAAGTAGAATTTCGGCCAGTAGAATTTGCTTTAATTAAATTTGTTCATGCTTACCTCAGTCCTGGGGCATGTGTTACAAGCAGTTATTATGGCTTGGTGTATGCTCAGTAACCTGCTTGTGTTTATGTCCTCAATCTTCTCCAAAGCATGTAAACAGCCAGCTATTAGCTTATTAGAAATATCTGCGGTTTCAACATTTGGGTTAAGCAAATTCAAATTGTGTCAGATCTGCCGTACGCTACAAACGTGCATGTGGGGACTACTGCAAATTAGCTGAGGTACTTGTTACACCATCACAATTTATGAGGATGCTAGGACTCTAGTCCCTTCCCTGAAATTACTGTATTCCTAAATTTGATTCTCCCAGATGCCAGGACATTTTAGGGTGGCTCACTCTCTCCAGCTCTCACAAAAACTAAACCAAGGAAAGTTTCGCTGAAGTTGGTCTATTCTGTGAACAAGTTCCTATTTTGAGGAATTCACACTTTCCAATCATAGAATATTTCATTTAAAATTTCCAAACACACCTAAAGGCAAAACATTTCAAGCACTTTAAAAAGCTTCTTCTGTAAGTAGAAATTAAGGATAAGCGTCTTACAGAAATTCTTAGCTTTTCTATGCAGCAATCTAGCATGCTGAATTAAAAGCATGATGATACTGAAAGAATGGCATTGATAAAGCATATTTTGTTGATGGAATGTCCTTTTGTCTTCTCTACTCAAATTTCCAATAATCTATTACTTGTCCATCTGTGCAAACCACTTATGCATTATTAGAATATCAGAATTATTTTTAAAAATACATTTGACAAAAATGTTTATCTGACCCACACAGAAAAGTTACAGAAAAGACTTAAGTACTAATTTATGAATGAGACTAAACTGGGCAGTAGAAGATTGATCTACAAAGGAGGAGTATTTGGTAGTTCTGCCTTCAAAAAAGAATCTTAAAGAAGCAACATTAAAAGTAGCAGCACACGGGAAGCCTTACACTCCTCCAGTTTCACTGCTGTGATAGCGTTTTGGAAATGGGAAAGTAGGACTGTACTTACTAGTAACTGCCACCATACTGGTGGCTTGACAAACCCCAAACAAGATGGAATAAATAACCTGTTGGAACCATGCCACGCACCTCTGTTGCCTCTTGTCTAAGAGCAAACAGCGCATGTTAGCATTGCTCACAACAAACACCCATGACTTTAAATCTGGGAAAGTTAAAAACTTCTGCTGATGCATTTTATTGTATGACACAGATGCAGAATTATATTGATAACAAAAACAGAGAGGGTAGCATTGAAACTAAACGTGGTTTTCCATGAGCTCACTCTTGATCCACCCTCTGGCATCAGTTTAAAAAGAGTCACGGAGAGAAAGTCGGTTTGTGTGGGTGGAACCAACATAGAAAACAGAAGCACATGCTATTGTATTCTCCTTGGTGGACGATTTTTCCACATTTTCAGAAAAGGAACCTTCTAGACTCAGTCTTCACCTGCAAAGATGGAATGGCTGTGAGAAAGCCCAGAAAACATTCCTCAGGACCAAGGTCCCATTAGAAGGGGGCTGCACAAAACAATATGCAGAAATCCCATTTAGCTTGGAAGAGCTTAAAAGCTTCGATGCAACCTAATTCCAGAAAGTACATAGGGAAGCATTTGAACATTTTCTTATGTTCTAGCAAAGCATGTGGTTAAAGTTAAGCATTTGCGTTTGCTCTTTCCCGAACTACAAAGCAATGAACAGAACAGAAATAGATACGCTCTTTAGGCTTCATATGTGTCCCGTCTCAGTAAGGAACACCAAACCACGCCCTCTATGACTGAGTCTGTATACATCAGATACCTCTAAGAAGGTATCCCAAAGTAGGACTGCAACTCTTTAAAATAGTAATCCTAGAATCTGCAACATACCTTTAGCCGAGGCGCTATACTAGTTCCAACCAACAAAAAAAACAACTTAACAAAAACTCCCACAGAAAATTCACAGCAAAGAAGGCATTATTAAAAAAGCACTTCATATAAATTGATTGTATTTTATCTATTCAGTATTGTTTTTCAGTGCCAGAAGTCCAGCATTAACTGAAAATGGCTGGGTCTGTGCTTACACAGACACCCAGTCAAACAATTAGGAACCTAATCATTAAAGAGTTTAAGACAGAGAACAGATGTTCCAGCCAATTTTGTTAGAGCTGGGAGCCTCTGAAGAGAGATGTCTGGATTGTTTAGCTTGCTTATTTCTGCAGCGCCAGAGATCATTCTCGTTACTGTGTTTTGAACCGGTAATTTCTGAATGATGATGCTGGCAGAACTACAAACAAAGAATTACACTAATCCAATCTGGATGTTACTAACACATGTAAGACTGTCTTCAGATTTTCACAGGTCAAGCAGGATTTAAACCCTGCTCCATTAATAAAACAGAAAGACACTGTTCCAGGACTTTTTAAAGTGTCTTTGCCTAAAAAGGCACAGGAGTTCAGAGCGGGTAACTGTTTTGTCCTGCAACAGGAGCTCAAGGAAACAATTTATATAGATTGAACTGCCATGAAATTGCTTTAAACAGATAAAGCTCATCTTACTCTAAACATTTGCAAAACGATAACCTTGCTAACGCAGAACTGCCTCTCCAGGACCTGGAGAGTTTATGTACATAAACTTTCACTGTAACTGATAACCAACTGTCAAAGAACAATAAGCATTACTTTAGTCATGAACTACAACTTCGCACTAACATCAGCCCTCCCCTCCAAGATATTGGATAAGAATACTGAGTGTTGATTCAAATCTCTGGATCCAAAACACAGCCCTTTGGCATTTGGTTGTAGGTCCAAGCTGGAAACCCAAGGAAAAAAAATTTATACCTTCAGTTTTGATATTACCTAGAGCAGCTTCAGGAACCACTGAACTCTCAAAGTCTCCTCTAGTTACAGCTGCCACGAGAAGAGCTTACAAGACACTCCTTTTGCAGTTGAGAACACTTCACAAAGAACAGAATTTAGCCCAAACCCAAAGGTCAGAATCCAATTCAGCATCTTACCCAGAAGCTGGTAAGACCGCAATTGAAAGACCATCTTTACCAACTGTATTGCAAACAATGAAGAAAGAAAAGGCCCCTACCTTAATACCTGTTTATGTAACTTAGTATTCACCAGGCTGCCCACAAAAAAATAAAATAGGTTGGAAACTAAGACACAATTATTCAAAATTAACACATAAGAGAGAGTGATTAAATAAGATTCCACAACAAACTGTCGTTGCCACCATTCTGAGACTCAGCCAAGCTAGTGATGGAGCATCAGCCTTACCTTTGAAAGAACAAGGTCAGTAACTGCTTATTTATTCTAAGATTTCTCCTACAGTTTAGAACGTATTTCATAAAGGTTGGGCTGACAGCACTTTATTTTGTTAGTATGAAAAAGGGATTGTAATTGCAAGAAAAGTATTTTCTTGACAGAAATGGCAAAACACCCACTCGGCTTTCTTAAATTTCCTGGTCCTTCTAGTAAACCAAGGAAATAAGTATCTATCTTGCCTATGCTTTCCCTCATTAGATGAAAATCTAAGTAGCCACCAATTCAGTACAGCTCTTTTAGATAAAACTAAGCTGCAAGTCATAAGGAAATTAACAAGGTTTTTCCTTTCTATGATGCTTCTGGCTTACTAGAACTCACTTCATGAGTGCAACTCTGAGTACCAACATGGTAAATTAATGGTGATATTAGTAAGCAGCAAACATCAAACTGCCAAGGACAGGTCTGAATCTTAGGAATTAACTATTTTCTTTCCAATTACTTTGGTTGATCATTCAAGGTAAGAGTAAACTGGCTTTTGAAGCTGCATTTCTCATATTTGAACTATTCAAAATTCTGGACCAATATCATCTTCCTATGCATTGCAAGGATAACATTTACTGTAAAGCCTTTAACATTGTTCAGTGCACACAAAAAAATAAAAGGGAAGCAACAGGAAGAGCAAAGTAGGAAGCTGTCCCATTCACGTAACTTCCTCAGTGCTCTTGTCCAGTGGACAGCAATGGCTGGGACTTGTGAGATAGATGGAGCCAGAGAATATATCCATAGAGGGGAGTAATAATAAATATTAAAACTCTCTTACAGTGCTTCATACAGCCCCCAGATCTTGAAACCCAGCGGAAAGAGCAATTACTGCTAAAAACACATGTATGGAAAACAGGAAACTGATGGTTAATAGGCAAAACCACAGAGAAGCCCGGGATGGACCTTTACATACAGCCCTGAAGCTAGTCATGGCCTGCTACATTTTATATAGCATCCCTTGACAAAGCTAACTTGGTCTCTCCATCAGTAGGAAAGTTCCTGCCATTGAGTGCAGCTAGGTAAGCCTGCACATCATCTGCTCCCTTAGTCTGCAGTCTCTGTCTAGCCAAAATAAACTGGCGTTAGTTGAGAGAAAAGGCTTACTAGCACAACATCTTACTAAGACAGATATACTTGTTCACATCTGGCTCACATCTGGCCAAATAAAACTGCAAGCAGAGTAAGCATATTGTCATCTGCTCTGCTGCATAGATGTACCAGTAAACCTTGTTAAAGACAGCTCCTTCTCTGCCTACCTAATCAGGTTATTAGCCATTTTAGGGCTCAGGGTGCAATTAAACAGGAAGCTGGTGGCTTTAGTCACTTCTGGTTTTGCAGCCATACAACAGCAATGAAAACCAGAAACCTTCGAAGGTGCTTTAAAAGAAACCTTTACAGGTTTCCAATTTTTAGTCATCAGATTTCCCTACCAGCACACAAGCCAGCACAACTACAAGCTGTGTAATTAGGAGATTATTAAAGACCTGGAAACAGACGAGAAAAGAGAAGACAGAAAAAGCAAAAGATGTTATACCACATTGAAATATGGCCAGGAATCTAACCTCAGGATTCCCATTAGCCACAACCACCTCAAAAAAACTTGAAATGAGTAGTTATACAATAGTATAGCATTAAACTAGAATTCAGTGGGCAACTGAAAAATACACACCAAAAACCCACTCCAGCAGAGGAGGCACAGTTCTCCCTGATCGGCAGGAAACTTTCCCTCAAGCTTAGTAGCAGCTGGATCCGATTAGAAGATAATATTCATGATCTAGAAGATGTCCATTCAAGATTATCAGAAATAGTCAAATTGCTTTTCACCAGAGTAGGAAAAAAAAAAATGTTGCTGGCATATCCTCTGCCAGATCCTGAAGAAACATAGCTATGCCTAACCTAAGCCAAGAAGCCCCTCACAACAAAGATGACGACCAGTGTAGAGAAACTCATGAAGGATGGTTTTCACCAAGCGACCAACCAAAAACATTATTATACACCCCCAAAATTCTGGATCTAGCATCCAAATCAACTCTACCTAACAGGGTTAAAGCATACAGATCCACTGCAGTTTCTATTAAAGGTACCATAGGAGCCACAGTACTGAACTGATTGGAATGGCAAAAAACCTAGAAGCTTCAAAAGCTTAGAAAGTCTGAAATAATATTAAGACTGGGAAAAGGTCAGACTGGGGGAGGCTGAGGAAGAGCCGAGGGATAGAAGGGCATATTTAAAGAAGGCGGCAGTATAAAAAGCAAGGAAGGTGCATAACACATTTCTATAATAAGCTAGGTGCATTTAACTTCCAGTGTATCATTTCAGTACACCATCGATTGTGTGAGCCTATACGTCCTGGTCAGAGGACACCCAATGCCTGAGCTAGGAACAAGCAGCTCCCCATTTCTGCCTCCACTCCTCCATCCCAGAAATAAAAGCTCATGTGTGCTCCAGCCTTACTGGAAGAGGCTAGAAGTATTAAGAAAAAAAAAAAAAAATGCAGCAGAGGAAAAAAAAAAGTAAGACAGAAAGAAGAAGACATCAAAGTCCTCTGCTGCTCACACCAGAGAAGCAGTGGCCCATGGAATGGACTACACATCATGCCTACACAGCTAGAGAAAGAAATTCACATGCCCACATTCAAAATGCTTTAAAGTCAAGCTATCCAGATGTTTCTGCACAGCTGCATGTTAGTAGTGTTCTGTGGGCAGAATGCAACAGACCTAACAAGCCCTTCTTGCTGTGCAGAACATCTGCAGGAAAATGAAAGGCACAACCATAACTCACAAAAGCTAAAATTAAGTTGTTTTGTGCATGCTTAATAACTAAAACTCAGACAACATGCATGAAAAGGGAAAGGCAACCCAGATGAAGACAGCTAAAGAAAAAGGAAAATATATCCTTGCATTGGTTTTCAATTTGGATTGTAATTATGACTTTTTTTTTTTTCATTGCTCTCAGCAACCCTTTTTCACATTCTCCCCTCCTCTTTTTGTTCTGTGTATTGCTGATTTATGCTCCTTCACAGAGGAACTTAATCATTTGGAAAAATTCAAACCACAAAAACTCTAAAAAATGAAATACACAGGCTGGAATAGTAATGAATGGCTCTGCTCAGAGAAGTTCTGACCATGCAATTTCTGTCAAAAGATGTTGTTCCATAGAAAGATACTGATTTTAATGACATTTTTGATGGTAGATGTGGCAAGGCCCATGATGGCATTTTCACTCATTTTCAGAGTCTGAAAGGGAAAGTGGGGCTTTTCCAGGAAACTGAAGTTTCAATCCAGCTTCTCAGTTCACACAAGAGAAGATACACTTTGCTCTGCTGTAAAGCAAAATAACCTTTCAAACATCAGAATTTGTTCTCTGACCAATATCTGTTTCTATTATCTGATCCAGAATCAGCTTTTTGAAAAGCAGAGACTTGGGTACTTGAGCATGACAGGACTTCAGTGAATCTCAGAAGAAAAGCCTTCATTACTAAGAGTAATTGCTCAGACAGCTCCTCAGGTTGTAGGCATTTATGTTTATGATAAGAGCATCAAAGATTACATTTTCTACTTTTTGAAGCAATTAAATGAACAGAGTTGAATCCTTGCCTGATATTCCATGAACAGATGTGCACTGCTGCACCTCTGCTAAAGATCTGTTGAGAAGACTGCATGCTCCTCTTATCTTCAGATCTTCCTCAGTCGTAGGCATTTTCAACTAAAACCTCCCCAAGACAGTATAATCTTCACAGCTCAACTAGTGATAGCAACAGAGGAAATCTGAGCATATGCAACATGAGCATTAACTCAGTCAGGTTTTCCAGGCATATTTTGTGTAGAAACCAGCTCCATGGCCAGAGGTAATGAAAGCAATTTACTCTAGGAGAAAAGCCTACAAACTTATTCCAACATATCAGAGGGAGCATGAGCGAAGCTCAGGGTTGTTGCTACACCTGTCCTTTGGATAAACAGGATCCTCCTGGGTTGTCAATTGCTATCAGCATTAAAATGATGCACTGCTTTAACAACACAGGATTTGCCTTTTAAGTGGCTTAGAAACAAACTCTCTTCTCAGCAGGGAATTTTGCAAAGGGATCCTCAAGCCTGAGAGACCAGCCCAAACCATACCTTATTTTCACTTATCTTGAGTGTAAAGCCGCTCAGGAAAGAAAGCGCCAACTTCACTTGAACTCATAGTCTATACATTTGAGGCAACACAGGTTATTTAGAAAGCCAAGGATGCTCATATAAGCTAGACACCCCAGCAAGGACATATGGTCCAATAAATGCAACAACGTAGCAGCAACAGCAAGAATATTAACAACTTCCATACCATGAAAAGTAACTGATGACAGGTCTAACTTCATTGCCTTTCACAAAAAAAATTCTATTTTAAATGAAACCCCAGAAGCTTAAAGGCTTGAGACAATGCCTATCTGAAAACTCCCACCATCATGACCTTTGGACTGCCAGGTCTTCAAACCAGAGTTATTGTCTTCTGCTGTACAACTTTAGTATCTAGAAAAAATATCTTCTCCTGCCATCACACCTCCCTTCTCATAGGATCTTGTTGAAATCAGTCCTCACCTGCAGCTCACTTTCCATTCCTTCTCTCATCACACAGATCTCTCTTGGCTTCCTGATTTTCAGCCCATTACTTCCTCAGTAAACTCCCACCTCCCCCACGCCCATTTTCACCTCATTTTTCCTCTTCTTATGAATGTCTCTCCCTACAAGGGTTTCTTTCCCCTAAGTTACAAGTATTTTAAGCTCTTGTTCTCTACAAAATCCACCCTTCACTTCAGTTTATTATCCAGCTACCAGCTCTTTTCCTTTTTTTTTTAAATCTCAAAACATTAACTGCACTGTCTAATCTGCCTGAAGTAGAACTAGATGTGAGTCAGTTTTCCCATGCCATGAAAGATCCTGAGCTTTAATTGCTTTTTTTTTTTTGCTGTTTCACAATGAGATAAAAAACTGAGATTGATTGATATTTTTACTAAAACCAGAGACAAACATCTATCTCAGACTAGACGGTAAGTCTTACAAAGGTACTCATATGGGAAAATCTCAGTCTACCTAATTAACAGGAGAATTTTTTAAAACATCACCCAGATTAATGTCTTTCATATTGTGCTAAGGGTTATAATAGGAACCCGGCACCATCTTATTTCCTTTCTCCCAAGATTTAATCTTGAGCTGGGAAAAACCTTCCAGATTAAATACTTCATTCAGATGACTATGGCCACATGAACAGTTATGGTTTCAACAGAAAACTGTGCTAAAAACATTTATCTGCTTTAACCTGGACTTCTCCCCTACAGTTCCTCTCCACTCAAAGAGGTTTCCAGTAATTCTTCCTAGCTAAAGCTTGCCTGAAGACAGCTGTCAGGCCTAACACCTCCACCTTGAATCTGGTCCTCACAAGGCATCTTTGATTGTGTCCAAATTATGCTTGCATTCTCCTTCTTAATCACATCCCATGATACCCTCTGGAAGATCTTCACTGTGTGGGACCCGCAGGACTGGCTTTGGTGGACTTTGCATGATTGTCAGAGGTTGCTTCAAGGAGTTAGCCCAAGACAGATACCTTCTGATGAATCTTGCTATTAGCCGCTTAAGATGTTGTCACCTTCAACTGTCTGTCCCATGACTTCTGGGCATGAGCGAATGGAGACTGGCACATATCAGACACCAGCCCTTGTTCCAGTGTAGTAACTTAAACCACAGATTTTATTTTTTTATATATGTAAAAAAAATCAAGATTACTCTGAAACAGATCAAAGTATACCAAGCCAAGTAAACCTATCTCAAGTGATGGCTAGCAGTGGATGTCATGGGAAAAGCATTAGAACTGAATAAATCTATAGTCAAAATTCTCCAATTTTAGTTTACCATTTCCTGAACCAGAGATTTCTTTTCTGGTTTAACAGTTCTTATTAGATATTTTCCATTAATTTATATAAACATTATTATTTTGAAGCTCTTACAGGTCACTTCTCACCTGACTTCTACTTGCAATCAGCCCATGAGCCAATCTAACACTCATTACTAAGCTCTTAAATATACATCTTTATGTTTCCCCCTTATGAAGCTCTTCATGGCTAACATGCACTTCCTTTAATTTTTGTGACCATGCCTGTGTGTGGTGCTTGACGATAGCCTGCAGCTACAGCTGGGTCTGCCTAGAGCTGCATCATTATTTTATTCACCACTATGTTAAGTACAAAATGGCAACAGACACTTGTTGGGGCAAGGACACCCTGTTCTGTGTTCGTATAGCATCCAGAACAGCAGGATCCTGGCCCATGATGAGGCAGCATGGCAACAAAAATTTACAACTCAGGCACAGTGTCAATAAAAGTTTCAGCACAATCATCATCTTCATGGTTAGCCAAGCTGTAGGACTTTGGGAGTGGGAGCCATCATTTGTAAAGTGGTTTGCACACATCCTGGCATGAAACTGCCTCTTAAACCAATTTGCCTTTTAGGAAGGAAACTCCGGGTCCTTCCAAGGAAAGGTCAGGCACATTTATCTGCAGAAAGTCAGTCTCCGGGTGTCAACAAAATGGCAACTATCTACACAACAACAGGTAAATGTAGTTTGAAAGAGTTCCACAAGTAATACTGACAGCTGGAGTGCACATGACCTCAAGCCTGCCCTTCAAGCCATTGGAGAGTGGCAGGTAATTTAACAATGAAAATCTGATCACATTAACATGGGGGGGATCAAAATAAATGTATTAATCCAAAATGGGCCCCACTGCTTCTACCAGATCTTTGCCTTTGATTATTATGACATGTTGTCAAATCTTTTTATTTTAGTATGTTTCATGATTTTGGGATTTATTTTTTAAGTAATACCTCCTAGAGAAATGTTATTGGCATCAGTGCCTTAGTTTTTACATAGAAAAAAGCACTTCAGCAAAAGCTTAAGGACATGAAAATGAAAACACAGAAACCAGAAAATAAATGGTATATACCTTTATTTACTTGGAGAAGGAGGAGGAAGGTGACAGGCACAATGATTTGGAAGGTCTCTCAACAGTTCAGAATTCTGACTGTTAGATCAAACCTTATCAGGAAGTCTTTATTAAAAACTACACAATCTAATAGTTCCACTGTCCTTTTCCCACAAAAAGCTTTCATTAAAAACATCTGAAAATAGTCACAATTATCCTGAAGGATGCTGAATTCCCACAATTCCTGTCTCATCACTAGCCTGTGTTTCTTCTCCAGGAAATTTTATAATTTCCCCCTGGTTTAATTATCCCCTTAACTGAACTAGTTTGTCAGTACATAGAGGACATAAATAGTCATGGGCGATAAAGCCTTGCAAATCTTCTATTGTACCGCTCTAACTCCCTATCATCCCTCCTAATTTTTAATTGAATGTTGCCATTAAGTGGCTCCCTTTAATATGCAGCCAGTGAAGTTTCTTTAGCATGCAAACTCCTGTACTCCCAGAATAAGCATCACTGACATGACATTTCTAATTCTAATTATTTTAGATTGTTTTGTAACAGTCATTAAAAATAGAGGGATTTTCAATATTCAATTAAGAAATAGGCCAACAGCTTAAGAGCAAGCCTTAGCAAATACACTGAAGGTATTCTCAAATATTAAAAAACTGCTGCCAGAGGAAATGAGCGTGATTTCTAAAGCTGCTTTCCAAAACTGCTGCTAGAGATAGCAGGATAAGCTGTTGTAATCCTAGGTCTGGAAGCAGGGATACCACATCTTTCAAACTGCTGTAGGCAGTAACCAGGAGACCTTTCCCCCCCTCTTTCTCTACGCTTTAAACCTGTTTCCAGCCCACTGGAGTGGGAAATACATGCAGTGATACCACGGCCAGTTTCTGCCACCAAACAGATGGTGACTGCTGGAAGCCAGCAACGCAGATCCTAGTCCCTGAAACTTTATTGGGAGTGCCCACCAGTGTGAATAAATGTCTTTAGACGGACTAATTAAAAGGGTTCTTTTCATTAGTTAGGACCATCTGTTAGGCCACAGACCTGGTGGAATTACATACAGGTGAACATTCCTAGGTGGGAATCGGCAAAAAAGCATCTCATAGCTTGTAAAGCTACTGTGTCCCAATAACAGGCTAATGAGGTTTCACACAGCATGTTCCTTCAGTCTGTATCCACAGAAAGATTTTTACCCCTCTCCCCCACCTCACCTGGATAGGTACTGACTGGTGTTGAGCACCAAGCTCAAAAGCAGCTTAGTCTTCCTAGCCAAATGTACCAAATATTTCTGTGTCACAAGTGTCTGTACCCTCCCATAATTATCCTGGTGTCTGCATCCAGCAGCAAAAGGGAAAGAAACAAAAATAATGAAATTTTTTTTCCCCCCAAACAAATTACAAGAGACCAGCCTGTAAAAGCTCAGGAAAAGTCTACAAGGATGAATGTGGAATCCATGATAATGAGCTTTGGGGCAGAGAGGATAGCAGTACAAAACACTTCCAAGCTTTTACTTGAAATCAAATCCTTCACATAGTACAAAGTAATTCATATAAGACTCAGCATTAAAGCCCTACGCACTCTGATTCAACCTTCCTTTGAAACCCATATACACATGACAGATACAGTGCAATGGGCCAGACTTGCAGTTTTATACTTATTCTTGCTTGCCCCTCACCCTCAACCCAGGACACCCAGCACCCCTCAGTGCTTACACATGCTCTCATGTTCGAAGTCATTGGTA
>NW_008824031.1:1855682-1872764 GCF_000699105.1 Pygoscelis adeliae
CAACTGCTCAAGGCTTTAAAAAAAGCCAAGCCAGCTTACCCCGTGAAGCAAAAAGCTCACATGCAAACACCAAGTCATGGCTGTGAATCACTCCTGGCAATTGCTCATATTTCCTGGCACGGCAGCTTCTAACAAGGTACACTTATTTGATATTTGCTTTTCTGAAGCACCTGAAATTCTCAGATGAACCAGAAGCTGTACAAAAATAGATGGGTTAAAAATCCCAGTCTCAACATGTTAATACAAGTACTGGTCACTGCAATTCTCCTGTACTATCCTATATACTACCAAGACTTCTGGGGGTGAGAGCTGGACAGAGGAGACTTCATTGCTAAAATAAGATAAAGGTCTGAAAGGAAACATTTTCAAGAAAACAGTTGTTTCAGGCCTTAGTATACTCAAAAGGTCACCAACAGTTTATTTTTGCCGCCTTATACATCACCTTTAGACAGCCAAGCAGTTAAGGCAACACAGACATCCAGGAAGCTGGCTAGTCAACATTCAAAGAGCTTTAAAAACAGCAGAAAGGCCAATATGTTCCTATTTACAATATTTTGTGACCCTAACCTAATCATCATGTTTTATTATTTCCTCATTTTATAGCTCTGCTTTTTCAAGAGAGCCAGCAGCCAACATTTCTTCTCCACTGGCCAAAGGAGCAGCCAAGTGTCTGCTTCACAGCCAATATCAGTTACTGAGCCGTAAGCAGTTAATATGAGGTTGTGAATGCACAAGGTAGCAGCTGATGCCCTTCTACTGGAAAATTAGACTTGGGTTTTGGGCACCTAAAGATTATTGTTTATATATATACACACAATTCATTCTGCGACCCGATTTGAAGTTATTTGATCAAATTTGGATTTAAATTAGGGCAGGCAGTGGAACTACACTGATTTATGCCAGCTGAGGAACTGACTATATTTTAATACTACATTCTCTTGGTTTTGTGCAAGAATAAATGGGCAAGAATTCAAGCCCAAAGAAACCAAAATACCATTGTGTAATTTCAAGGCCAAATAGAAGCATGTGTGCTGAAATCAGAAACTTCTAATTTAAAAAGCCTTGACAAAACAGAGGTGATTTTTCCCAGTGTGGAAGTCTACAGATCTCAGTAGGCGGCCTTCAAGACCCAGTAAGAAGAGTTGCTTATATCTAAAGCTAGTCAAAAGCAATCACACAGTGTATTCACTTACAACACTGCTGGGTAAACAGCAGTCACGACTCTTGGATTCCTTCAGTTGATACCTCTGCAAGCAACCAAACCATCTGCAGCTAAGTTGTATAAGATTGTAATGGTTCATTCCCATCATCTGAGAATGGTATATTGCTTCACAGAACTGAAGTTCCTTTACAAGACTTTCAGCCCTAGCAATGTCTGGCCATCTTCTTGTAACACTGTTCCTGAACATAGCTGTCATGCAGAGGGGAAAACAACGTGTTAGGCCTATTTGAGGCCATCTTATCTGAATTCATAGTAAGACTAATGCCTAGAGACCCACTTTTAAAGACCATCTCACCCCAAAGCTTTATGGCCTCCTGGAAGCCTTGAACCTGAGCATGCTCTGAACAGATTTGCATTTGGACATAGTTGCTCCACCAAGAGATACACTGGGTGGAGTTCCTGTCATATGGACAGTCCAGTTATAACTTGTCTATAGCTAATGATGTGTCCAGAAGAGGTAGAGGCTGAAAGATCTTGGTAAAGTTTGTGCTCACTCTTTGCCTTCTAAGAGCCCCAATTCACTGAACTCATTAGGACCTTTATCTAATGATTTAAATTGCACTTCAGCCCTTATTGACATTTTGCATAGGACCAAACAGTAGTCCCTCAAAGAGAAAGCCATTCCCAAGCATTAGTCTTACACAGAGACAAAAATTAAATTAATATTTGCAAAAAAGTGAGCATCCCAAACAAACTGCTTTTGCAATATCAGTCTCCCCCTATGTATTCAACTCAAATGGAGTCTGATACATAAGCCATACAGAATTCCTAAATGAGAACAGTGAAGTAGTAAAAAAAAAAGGGATTTCAAACTTTTTCTAGAAGAACATGAAGTAGATTTCAGAGAACTTGAAGCAATTAAGATGTATGTAGTGCAGGAAGTAAGATGCTTCAGCAAACAAATTTAGTCAATTGGTTTAATAGCATATTCTTACAGCTATGTGAACAGATACAATTAACCTTATAGTGCATCTAAAACTCCATGTTTGCCTAAATATGGGAAAGGAATAGCAACTAGGTAAGATCAATACTGCAATTTCCCCTTAAAGGGAAATTCCTTTTCCAGTTTACATCAGAAATGCCAGCCAACACACCTGATTAGCAAGTTTGTATTCTAGTGCATTGCCTACAAAGGGTTGTTTTCTGACAAATACCAAAGAAAATTTCTGCCTAAGTTGATTGCCCGGGGTGCTATAAAATATTTTAAACTCTGATCCTACATCAAGAATAATTAAAAAAAATAATCATTTCACCTTCACCTAGTGCATTGCCTGTTGAGAATACTTCCATAGGTACACAATTTGGCATTTTCTCTAAGTAGCAGCTCCATTTTGGAACTCACCAAGGAATACGAAGAGGAGCCATTAGGCCACAGAGTTAGTTTTTTCTCACTTGCCATTAGGAGTTCAGAAAGGAAACATTACACAAGACAAGTAGTTGAACTTCCTCATCCGCACCTCTGAACAGAATTACTCTAAATTCAGGGGACGTATCCCTACAGGATCCATAGGTTGTTTTTGTTTTGAGAGGAATTTTGAGAACAGCACCCTTAGGGGTATTATTGGTATTTTAATGCTTTTCTAGTTCCCCATTAAAATGCACCTTCATGCATAAACATGTATTTTTAACAGCCTCTGACTACAACAAGCATGGGAAGCTCTTGTGCAGCAGGAACTAGTGAAATTTCAAGCAGGCATCTGCATTTGCCAGTCCCAGCCCAAAAAGGAAATCAAGTAGCTCTTCAGTCAAGCTCGTAAAGATAAAAGTGGGATGATACTGGAGGTCTAGGGTATCTACCTTTTTGACATATTCCTAAAAATGATTAAAATAAAACCTAAGTTTAGAATCAAATAAATATTTATAGACATTCTTTCACTTACTTATATGAAAAGCAAGTGGCAATGCACTTTTACTAATGCATCAGCATGAAATTCTGTAAAATTAAAATTAAACCTTCTGCTTTGAATCCCAGCATCATCAGCTTTATCCTTAACCCATAAGGAACACGTCTCCTGGATGGCGCAGCTAAGAGTATAGGTTAAAATCTACTCTATAAGTTACTAAGATCACATTTTACCTGTTATGCTTTTAACTAGTCCTTATTCCTCCCATTTACATTTCATTCTGGTTTTAGTCAAAAATAAGACCTGTTAATAGTTCATTCATAACCAGCACTGGGTATCTACAATCAGTAGTGGGCCAACTTTATCCCTAGAGGCTGAACATGCCACCTCTGACATTTAAAACCTCTACTGTCCCAAAGATCAAGAAGCACAATTCCATTTTTCATCTTGCAAATCCTTGAGTACAAGTAGCACTGAGTCTCTAGCATTTTAGGGGAGCTACAGTTGATCATTTGCAAAGATCATAAATGTACACATAAAACATAGGAGGGGAGAAGCAGCGGGGATTAAGATGTATAGCTAAGGCACAACAACAAAATGAGGAAAGATTGTTTTAGAATAGAACTTCAATAGGAATGAAAAATATTCAGAGTAACTAATCATGCATAAAAGACAACAACTTGCCATCCCAGCTCAACAGAAAGACTGGCAGTAGAGATGGGGGCCTGCGAACAGGTATGATTCATGTACAGCTAATGTATATTGTAATAGCAGCCCGAAACTACTGGCAACAGCAGAAACACAACAAAACAAGCAAGACCACTCAGCTAAATATGCTATTACAATGCATGCACAGTTGTTTTATTATACACAGGCCAGTAGATTAGTACTCGTCACCTAACAACGTATGATTAGGTTCACTTCAGAAGCAGACACAGACAGGCAATGTGGACATCCACAGAAACAACAAAAGCAATGAAAAGCTACGTGCATGGGAAAACTGGACAAACTTTGCCCTCTGACAGATGATGCGCGTGGATAAAGACAGACTGATTTTCCCTCACTACATGTCAGGGGATAAAAAGGTGTTTTAAAAGTTTCCATTTCTTGATTACACACAGCCATAAATGCCAGCTTGTTTTAATTAAAAGGATGGAACATCAGCATTTAACAAGGTTTAGAAAAACTGCATATGAGAGAACTTCCATTTACCCTTCTGTAATATGCCACTTATAACAACGTACATGCCCCCACACCACATGTGAAGCTCATGTTTGTCAGCACTGCTATTTGGGGCTCCCAACATATTTTATAAGTTCTATACAAATCAAAATAATGGGCGAGATGATACAATGCCTACCTCAATTACCTAGCCACAGACTGATTGCACTCCATTTGCTTCCATGGTGCTGCAGTCACTGCTTCTGAGCAATTTTGTCTGAAATGGTTCCTCTAGAGCAGAATAAAAGATAAATTTTCTAATGTCTTAAGGAGGCTGTTGCTAGCTACCAGCCTCCTAGCTGTAAATATTTGTTGTGCATTATATAACATCATTGATCATCATTTCCTACTGTAATGGTCTTCATTACATGAGCCTGTTTTTAGGCCTTCAGTCCACCATTAAAGTTTCCCTTTAGCTCAGATTTGATACACTTTTTTCCTTTACTTTTTTTTTCCCCACATAATGGTTTTGGAGGTTTGGCAGTGGTAATAAATGTAAAGAGCTTAATTTTAAGGTATAATTTTGTGCTCACACTATTCAAAAGCAACTTTGATATAAATAATAGAAGTAGACACAGACCGCATGAAAAAGCTAATTATTTTAAATTTTTTTAAAAAAATCAGAATAAGACAATCCTCACAAATTAACCAAAGGCTGCAAGCCAGGTCTTCTGCAGCTGATACAGTAAGCGTAGTGTCATCCACCTTCAAAGAAACAGACCCTATGAGTCATGTTTCCAACAATCAGGAAACAGTTAGAAATACCATCATTGTTCACATGCGTTTGGAGATGTTTTTTGAGTGGTTGAACCACTTTTTCAAACTTCTTACCAAAAAGCTAAGCCAAGAATCTCAGGTACTAGCTTGAAATAAGGTGACAGGGCTTTAAGATTAATATCAAATATTAAGATTCAAGATGAAAGCTGAAAAGCTAGAAACACCAGTGCTTCCTTGTAAGAGCAGGAGAGCTGACTCCATGGAAAATATAGCCCATGTTCCCATTTCTGCAGTCAACAAATAACATGCTTTCACCTGATGCTCTGAAGACACGATTAGGAGGCAAATCTTCAAGTATTAACTCCCACTCTATGCTTCATCTCAGGCAATTCACCCAGGTGCATACAGCAAGTACAAAACAGGGTAACAAATACCCAAACCTGGCAGCCAGCAAGTAGACCATCACCATTAACCAAGTGAGCAAAGTCTTGCTTTTTCCCTAACCTCAACCCATACACAACTGAGATTTAACCATGACAGTATAATTGTTTCAAGAATCTCTAAGCCCTTAGCCTCAGTGCCTATGGCAATGAGTTCTGCAAATTAACGGCAGGAGTGAGGTAAATCAATTACCTACCACATATAGTTAGTCTTGCTTATGTGTACATAAATATGTGCATATATTTACAGAAATACATTGGCACAGCCTCCATCATAAGCCGCAAATTACTGAGAACTCAGTGCAACGGAAGGAGGGTAATCCTGATGCTGTAGCACATTAGAACATCCCTAAGATTCCTGTAGCACATCAGGCTGTAATGACACCCCCTAAGGCAATGACATCCTAGGCCAGGGGCAGTGGTACAAAGCACATACCGCCTTCTTGTCCATAAACACTCCCTTTGGCTCCTGAGATTGAACCATTTCCCTGCAGAGCCCAGAGGGCAGTTGCAGTTATACTCACTGACTTAAACACCTGCTGAGTTTATATTTCAAAACATTTTTTAAATAGAAAAACAAGAACAAAGAAATTTAAAAGCATACATACATTTGAATAATGTTAAAAACAGCTTAAACATTAAAGCAACAGCAGGGAGGAAATTATGAGCTAAGACTGCTACTTGGTTCTTTTTGCAGCTCACATCATCAGCACGCCTTCCTCTCCTTCTCTGTAAATCAGATACATGGTTATTTAAATGCATTTATTTAATTTAGCTGTGCACTGCTCCTTCCTCTTGCAAAGCAGATAAAAATCAAGCAGATAGTGATCAAAGACTTTAAAAGATCAGCAGTCAGAAGGACATGGCTATTTTGTCCTCCCTTCTAGAATAAATTGTAGAGGCTTACTGAGAAGCAAAGGGAACTGGGACTCTGCGGTTGCTTCTGACCCTTTAATTAGAGCAGCAGGGTAGAAATAAAACCCTGCCTTCTACCTTTATGACCTTTGATTTCTGACACTGCAAGACACTCTGAAGAAGCACTTTAATAACAAAATTCCTCATTTGAGGGAGGGGGAGAGAGTCTGATCTTCCCCTTCTGGTACAGCAGTTTAGAGGTGAGAGTGTGGCCCATTTCTGTTCGACAAACAGTTAATGTCCCTTTCAGCTGAAATGAGTATTGGGTACTTCATATGACACTACCGCTCTTTAGTTAATAGGGGTGTCTTCCAAATCTGAAAGAAAGTTCTTCCTGAATGTTACTGTGACAGATGTGTTAAATGTAGCGAGCAACTGATTCTCATTTTCATAATGAAAAAAATCAGGACAAAAGTTCAAATTGACTCAAAACAAACTATCCCATAATATTAAAGGAAGAACAAGTTAAAAAATGTCTTATGGTTCAATTTCCAAGCAAGCTCTTCTACTTAATTTGGATGTAATCCTGTAAAGCTTTTCTTTGTTATTTTTGTTAATTTTTAAACTGAAAACTCCTGTTTTAGACAAATTGGAAAATCTTTAAATGTAAAAAATTCTCAGCTAGATGAAATCACTGAATATGATCCAAATTTGTGACAGTTTTAGTTAATTTAGTTGGATTTCCAGTAGATTTGATGGTTTTCAAAAGCAATTCAGTCCACATAATACAGCTCTTCATAAAGACTTGTTTGTAGACTCTGCTTCAACCTGCAGCCACTTTTATCGGCTTCTGTTCTTTTCACATAAAATATCTCTATCAGAACAATGAAAACTTTGAGACAGATCCTCAAGCTAATATAAACTGAAGGAACTTCTCTGGCTGGTAGATTTATGCTAGACAGATTCTGGTGCTTCATTTCAGCAGCAGGCATTGCTGTTATGATTAGTTCAGAAAATATATTCTGTAGAAGAGTATACAACACTGGTTTAAAAAAAAACAGCTATAATTATCTGGTGTAGTTCTTCCAAGTGTACTAATCCAATTCATTTTCATCAGCAAGTGCATGGTCCTTGTTATATACTAGAGACTCAAGAATAAGCAGTGACGAATGGGCCAGACCCATAACTAGCAGCAGAACTAGTGATTTCAGAAGAGCCACCCCATCAATTTGGATCAGATGATAATTTGGTCCAATAATCTTATTCTTC
Organism: Pygoscelis adeliae; assembly: GCF_000699105.1. NCBI lineage: Eukaryota > Metazoa > Chordata > Aves > Sphenisciformes > Spheniscidae > Pygoscelis > Pygoscelis adeliae. Next base: position 1,863,251 of record NW_008824031.1, read on the forward strand.
CTCATTTCCTCCATGCAAATCCTGACCTATGACGCATTTTAGGAGTCTAACTTTTAAGACACTTAAAAATTATTTGGACATCTTTATTGGCAATATACTGGAGGAATAACAGTAAAGCTTCACTTTTCACAGGGCCATCCAAGAAAGGGACTTTTTTGAAGGAAACAGTCCTTTGTTTCTCTCAGCAACACAAGAAAGCCTCCCCAAAGAGCTTCCTGCTATTCTGCAAGGTGTCTGAAAAGAAGGGGGAACTGCTGTTAACCATGACTCTCAGGCTCCATTGTTATCAGCATCCAAGTTATTTCTTTGCCCATTTTCCCTTCACCTTTTGCCATTTATATTTCCTCAGGCATAAATTTCTTGCTTTTTAAAAATGGAGACCTACCTGCCTCATGAGAAGATTTTCAGAGGTAGAAAAGAATTCAGAGAAAAGTCATCTCAAGTTTTACATATGTTAGTGACATATAGACAGACTCATGGTATGGGAGTAAGGCTGCATGTAATTCCCCTCCCTACTGCGAGCTCCCCATGAAGCCTGGAGGCACACGTTTAGTCTGTCTCATACACACCATATCCTCCCAAGGTGCCAGAAACCTTGGGTTTTGTTGTTATTACCATTTCAGAGTGGACAGGGAGTGGGTGTTAAGATGAAGAGGGATAAAAAAATGCAGGTAAATCCCACTGGTCTTAGTTTTCACTGGTTAAAACTGAGGTTTGTAGTCCCATTATAATTCTTTGGACACATCTTAATTATTCCTATTTAAAAATCACAGATGTGTTGATATTGCTTTCATATGAAACAGTAAAATAAAACGAGTCACAAATCCTTTAATTTGTCTACAGATTAAACTGAAATCCAGGTGTAATGGGATTTAACGTAGATTGAATATCTCTGCTCTACTTCCAATATCACCAAACTCAGCTGAGTTACTGGCTGCTGCAAAGTAACTGCATAGTCTAAATAACCACAAATGTTCAAAGAAAGGACTGATAGGTGCCAAAAAAAATTCTCCTCCATGAAAGAAATGCTTCTGCAATCTGAATGACCAACTCCTCTGCAAGTCCAAAACAAAAAAAAAGTCTAGATGTACTTTGTAGCTAGCATCTGACATATATTACATTTTCACCTTGGTAAAAATACAAGATCAAAAGAGCATAGCCAAGGGATATAATTTTCTGCTCCTTTGTCACATTCCAAAATGTTAAGTACATGTTCTTTTCCAGCAATCCCCACACAAAAGGATAAAATGAACAGCAGTGAACTTCAGTCTATTAAATGTCACCCCAAAATAGGTAATTACCATATGAACATTAAACTGATACACTCCTCTCCTTACGAGGTTCCTTTTTACTAGCTAAAGATATTACCAGATCTTAATTGGTGTGGAAATGAAATCTCTTCGAGCTGCAATTCAAAGACCTCCAAAACTTCACCTACCAGCTTATTCTAAACAGTGTTGATAAAACTAGGCCAAAATAAACCTTAAAAAATAATCACTAAGCACACGTACATAGAGCATGTGTTAGAGCCAGAATTGCATGCAGAACTTTGAATTCATGTCTATGCATATAATCTACATGGGTCACTTCTCAGCCAGTAATTGCTGGTCTGCTCCTCTATGGAAAGGTTTACTGCACCCCATCTGTGTCTTAACCCGTGAGCTTCCTGGTGAAGCACAGATACATGAGCATCAGTATGTTGTAAACTATAGGAAAATAGGATATCAGCAACAGGCATCAGCTGAGCAGTTCAAATCAAAAGCTACAGGCAACTTAGATTGCACATGAATCTAGCACTTGATTCATTCACTGAGGGAAAAGAGGAAAGCTGTACATTTCAGGTTCTTGAAAAGATTTCTTTCTAAAATTCAGAGCTATTTGGAGACAATCTGATTTAGCTTCACTCCAAAGAAATACTTAACAGGGGACCTCTTTTCTATGATAATTCCTTCATCAATGCTTTCCTAAAATACAGGAAAGGGAGAGAAACCCTTGGGGAGTTGTCAGGGATCGTGACAATGGCTGCATTCATGTTACATCAAGAACAGCCATGAGAGAAGTCTTAAAATTAGGTATCAAAGGAGAAAGGATGGAAAGCACTCCAGTCCAGACAGGCCAGAGCACGAAGCCATGGTACGTCACATTATGTTAGTTCAGGATGTCCTAGCCAGTTTTGTTCCTGTATGAACTGACACAAAGCTCATTTTTCTGCTTATATAGTACTTAACAAAGTAGAGGGTACATATAAAAATACAAAGACATTGAGAGGCTGAACAAACCCTGGCATGTTTGAGAGGATGATCTACATTAACTTTCAAATACTCATCTACACCCTTCCAAATGTAAAGCAGCTAATGTTTACCATGAATGAAGATTTTTTTTTTCTTCTAGAGGAGTTGAAGACTGAGAAGTTACTTCAAAAGGAAGCAAATGTCTGAGAAGCCACATATACACATAAATACACTGTGATTTTAAGGTCATGTCATATTGTTGATCAGTCCATGTAATCTCCATGTCAACATGGAGAAGTCACATATGAAAATATGCTACTATCTTTCTAACAAGGTCTCTAATAAATCCCATATCCTTCCATGGACTCAGCACTTTCTTTAATGCTCAACACTCAAAAGCCATAGCTTGTAAAGTTATTCTCCCAAGCCCACAGCTTTCCACTTAACTACAAATTTTCCTTAACAAGTGCCTGTGAGCACCTGTGTGCTCATAGCAAGAAAAGTGTTGCCTTGCTTCCTCACTGCAGATTCCCACGTAGGAAACATCACCACAGCCCAAAAACTGGGGAAAACAGGGAAGAAGGCATGTCACAAAGCTGCAGCTCTCCAAAAGCTTTCAACACAGAAATGAGCTTTCATATTTCTATTCCAATTTGTCAGTTATTTTCCTCCATTTGTGTCAAAAGACGAGTCTCATCTACAGTCTCACAGCAGACCCAGTCCAACTGGCACTGCTAAGCTCACACAGGCTTGATGCACTAAGCTACCAACTCTGACACAAGTTACTGTCCCTGCTCCACAGACCTGCTTTCTGCCAGAGCAGCAGGGGAAAAAAAAAACAAAAAACAAAAAACCAGGGCACCAGTCTGCTTGTAAGGGTTTTCTTTTTCACTCAGTATTCATCACCTAGACATTTCTTTATTGGGACAATGACTGTCATCATCATGCTAAATTGACAGAAAACTGGGAATGCTGATTTATACCCACAGCAGAAAGATTCAAAAGCAGCAAGCAGCACAACATACAATTCAACAGCAGCACATAACTTCTGCACCCAAAACTTTATGGAGAGAGTTGTCTCATCTTACCTCCCTCCCAGCTGCCACAGTCCTCCCCTCTCCAAGCTCTCCGTGGGTTCCTGGGCCCCCACTCCCTTCCATCTGCTCGAGCCTGTGTAAAGTTTGGAAGTCAACCCTGGACCAACACAGGTCTCACAAGCACCTGTTCCATATAGACCAAGCTTTACAGCTGCTCTTCAGGATCTAAGCCACAGCTCATGGACTGATTGATCTGAGAATACCTTGCCAGCTCCTGCACTTGATTCTGTCTGAGGAGAGCAGCAGCAGCAATAAAGGTCATGACTGTCACTGTTCAGCATGCACATTTTACATGCTGAAATAGTTTTTGCAAGAGTTAGCACAGATAGAAAAAAATTCCTTGCTCCAGGATGCTGGCAAGGAAAATTATTCTCTCTACCAACATGTTGGCAAGGAAAGTTTTTTTCTTTTTTTTTTACCTTCACACCAGTGCTTTCAGATTGGAAATTTTCCTTGCATCAGGATGCTGGCCAGTCTAACACAACCCACAAGCATCTTAAAGCCGACATTTTTTTATTTGCCTAACAGTAACACTGAAATCTTTCAACACCAGCTTCATTAACCGAGTTAGACATCAGTAAGGATTATTTTCAATACATACATTTTCATCTCCCTCACTAGCACCTTCATACTGACAGATTTTTAGGTATATGAGCTGTTCTACCATGAAGTTAAGAGATAGCTAAGAGAACATAGGTTTTGTATTGTGCTTTTGCAGAAAGATTAATCGTGTACAAGATCTGTCACTGACATGCTGTTGGTTCAGATCAACTTTCTTCTCCAATCCATATCACAACCTTAATTTTGAAGCAAGAACATTCTCAGTTTTGCTGCTAACATGCTACAAGCCACTAGGTTCAGGGAAAAACAACCTCCACCTCACATTGCTCTTTAAATAAAAGAGGATTTGCAAGAGCTTACTCTCATACTCCTCAGCCTGGCAAACCAGGCACAGCTTCTAGTTCATAGTACACACTTTCTGCAGCATTAGACAAGTTGTGGTGGAAGAGGGAACTAGCCTACAATTTTTCTCATCTTAGACCCAGAAACTGAGGCTCTTGGAACCTGCCCACAGCTCCAGAAATTCCACATTCACATTACCACACCCCTTTTAAGTGTGCTGTACACTACTTCTCAGCAGGGTTTATTGGAGTAGGTTAAAAGCCATGCAGTTGTTAGTGAACAGCAACAGGCTTGGGACATGGGTACAGACCCTTATGCATCTGACCATATTAATTGATACCTGTTTTTATAGGCCTTGCACACTGCAGTATCTACCAAGGGCTACTTTTGACTTCAGGCAGAACAGAGTCATGGTGAGTTTAGCAGCAGCATTTCACAATCAAGGTCTTCCACAAACAGTTATTTTCTGCAAGATGAAAGCAGACTCCCTGGACAGCAAGTAGCTGGCTCCCTGCAAAGCTAGTGCTCTATGCCCTTCAGATTAGCAAAATTGCAGATTTGTTTTCATTATGAGAAATAAACTGATTAGCAGATGGCTATTCATTTTTCCCCCTCTGTCAACTCTAATATAATATAAATGGAAATCTTACTTCAATGAACATTCAAAGAGCTTTCAGAAAACAAAATCAAAATTCCTGTACATTAAGCATATGTTTTTTGCAAATGAAGTAAATTAATCTTTTAAAAAAGTTTGTTTTTACATTTGACTGATAGCATGTGATATGATTAAAATATATTGATCTGCAAGCTTTAAACAGATGATTGAAGATTAACTTTGACATTAGACCCACTTAGCTAGGTTTTACCCGCTGAGTGGATATTCTTCAGGCTGCGTAAGTGCCATTTGTTGTCTTTATTTTGGCTCAGTATCTTTATCAACATGGCAAACCACAATAGGGTGTTAAAGGACAAAAACTCAAGCAAGAAAGTCCCACTTTTGACTTGCCACGCTCTTTTCAGGGCCAACAAGTCTGAAATTTTTGCCTAGACTTTTGTTTCACATTTATGCAGCATGCAGCGGAATGTGCATTTGAAATACGCAAGAAAGAGCTTGTGCAGGAGGCACATGAGTGTGCGCAGGGAGGCCTGAGCCCATGGCTGGAAGAAGAGGTAAGATGACCTGTCATCCTGGATATGTCATTCCATGTGTCTTTCATCTCCCACCATTTCTCTGCCTGCTCTATTTTGATTATAAACACTTAGTTGGGGCTGCTTACAATAGCCCAGGGAGGCCTTGGCCGCAAGGGGCTTCCCAAGCACAGCATAATGTGAAAACAAATAACTCTGAAGGGGATTTACAGGACCATAAAAATACAGGAGAATGCTTTATTTCCTCTGTAAGCTGTTGTTCAGAAATCACTGCAAAAGGACAAAATCGCCATTACACTGGTGCCCTCCCCTACCTGTTCAGCAGATGCTACTTTAATAACAGTGTGATCCAGCCTCACTATAAAGTTGTACAAAAAATACCACAGCATTTCAGTGTATTGCTATCATGTTTTCACATAATTTATGCCTTCCTGATCCCCAGCTATCACCTATCCAGGGAATTGCCATCAGCAAATACATTCTCCCAGACCCAGAGAGATAAGGGAAAGTGCTGCTGCATCAGTTACAATAGTTTCCTTCTCTTGCCCAAATGTAGCAGTCAGAGCAGCAGTACACTAGGCTCCAACACACCACCAATGAAAAAATATGGAAAGTTACTGTACTGTAGTAGTAAATACAAATCCAGACCAGATAGAAGACCTGTGGAGCAAGGCACATAGTCAATGAGTGCTTGCCTCTCACTGGGAATATACCTCTAGTCAATAAAGCACTTAAACATGTGTAAGTCACATTGCAGTCAGTGAGCCTTAAAATGATTAAGTGCTTTCCTGAACAACAGCTTAAAGAGGAAATAAAGTATTCTCCTGTATTTTTATAGTTTATTTCAGAAGAAGGTCCCTTGATTGAAATAATACTGTTTGTGTTGTAGCTATTTGACTCATGGCTTGAATTTCCTGCCATATAGAGTTTCCCCAAAGAACACCTGGAAATTATGAAATAAGGATTTGTCTTAATGGCCATTTCCAGTCTTGCAGTAAGGGCATCAATTATCTGTTTCCTCCCAGACAATGAATGATAAATTGTTATCTAAAAATTCAGTCAGATATTAAAACACATTCTGTAGAGCACAATAAGATCTAGAGCTGTCATCCTAAACCCAGGTCTGGAAAGGAACTGGACATGAAGTCCTCAGGGGCTCTGAGGGAGCAGAGAGGGCCACAGGGCCTCCTAGTTCCCCTCTCATTCCCAGTATATTCCTGGTCTTACTCCTCTGATTCCCTGGGTGGTAATACAATTGCTGTATCTCAGCTGACAAATCCACAGGTCTAGACCCTTTTTCAAAGCCAGGTTTACCTGCCATCCTCAAAGCGTTCAACTCCTACCTCAACTTGAGCTCCAGAGCTCTCCAGAAATTACAGAAGTAAGAAAGGCTTGCCACCTTAACCCAGCTGCCATCCTTTGGGTAACTGTTTAAAGCAGGCAGGCAGGGCCGAGCATGTTTTAGCCCAGTCCATCAGCAACAGCACTCGATCCTTTCTAAGGAGAGAGTGAGCTCAGAGCCCAGATCAGTCAACCACAGGAAGGAGTGTTGGGTTACAGGACCTGGCTCATGGTCCACATTGTGAAGCCTTTTCTTCGTCGTATGATGCAGACCCTCCAGGGTTACATGAATCTCCACTAGGGATCCTTACAACCTTCTGCAATTTGCATGGCTTCAAAACTTTAAGAACTTCCTTGTTATTTCACCCCAAGAGAAAGAGTTAAAGAATTTTAAAACCAAGAGATTGGACTTTTACTGAGTGAAATGAATTCAGCCAAACACAGCAACCCAGTGGAATACCCAGACCTCTTTAAATGAGCCCCTACAGCAGATAATCTTTTCTTAATCAGTTTGATGCTCTGATAAATCAGCTCCTATTTCCTGGCATGAGGAGAAAAGGAGCAACTGGGTCGATGCTTGTTTGAAACAGAATATACAAATAGCTTCTATCTCAAAATATGTAAATGCCAGAAAAACTCTAATTTAGAAACACAGGCAATTCATTTCTATTTCAACTTAAGTCTGTTTGTCTAATCCTAGGATATTTTGAGGGATTTTATGTTAGCCCATGTGCATATCATTTCACTTGCCTGCACAGCAAAATTTGCTTGAGTACACAAAACACATAGCAACTTGTTGAGCTGAGTAATAGTAATAATCCATCTAATCACAGTCAATTCAGCTGCTGGTTGCTTATGGGCATCTTTTACACATTAATTTAAAGACTGAATAAGCAAGATCAGAGCAGCTATTTAACAAAAGCATGCTCATAAAGCTCCTCTAAGCACCCAACACTCATTTTCAGAGGCTTGTGATCTGGGAGCATGCTTTTAAAAATAAGTTTACCAGCTTTAACCTTTCCGCCTGTCATCAGAAAAACACTCTCAAGTCAGGGAATTTTACTTCATTTGTTACTAAATAACACACATTTCTGATCACTAATTTAAGCATTGAGAAAAAGGACACAGATACACAAACACAATGTAGTGAGGTTTTTTTGTTTGGGGTTTTGGGTTTTTTTTTTTTGTTTGTTTGTTTTTTACATACTACATTTATTGTGTGCATTCCTCAGTCTCAACTTGCCTCATTTTCAGTGAGTTACACTCAGCCAGTCAAAGCTACCCCAGTGAGATGATGGGCAGCACAGGAGGTCTAGGTGGCACAAGCAGTTTCTTCGTTAAGAAATATTTCTTGTTTAAATATGTTTGAGCAGGGATGCCATGTGCTCTAACTGGCTGAGGCCCATGATGGGTTGCCACCACTGTTTCCAGCTGCCTTGGAGCTGGCTGGCAGCAGTGGTGACCAGCACAGAGCAGTTCATGGCCTACTCAAACAGGTCACCACTGCAAGCCCCCACTGCTTAAACCTGGTGACTTGTGTCCCTTGCACTGTCACAACAGGGAAATTAAGTAATCCACTAGCTTGTGGCTTCAAGGATGGATGTGGAAGAACTAAGGGTCAAATGCCCCCAAACTGGCTGGACATTCCCATGTGGAACAAGCACTCCCTGCTCCCTACCACAGCTGTCAAATACTTACTATTCATTGAAATATCTTTCCCTCTCTACAAGAAAGAAAAATCTAAGATTAACAGAAAAGACTCCTGGGTCAGACTTAGAAAAAAGGTACAGAAAAGATTTGGCTTTTCAAGCTTTCCTCTATAGCCTGTATATGTTCTTCTACAGCTCTCCCAGTATCAGTAAGTCTGTTCATCTCAGGGGAATTACATTTGATAGCATATTTAGTTCACAGGATTAGCACAGTTACATTAAACAGAGGTTGCTAATAAAACATTACATCTCCCTCCCCCCGGCAATCTATTTGCCATGATGTAAAAGGCAGACACCCCATAGAGAAATTAATCAGAAAGAAGGAAAATGAATCTAAGGAGTGAAAATTAAAGACCCCATGACATCTACATCCATCTACTACATCCAGATGAAACGGTGTCCCAAAACCCAAGGATGTATTAAGATCCTTCTGAGAGATGGAAGTGGTTATAGAATTCAGCATATCATCATCAATAAATTATAGTTATTTGAATGGAAAGATTTCTCTTTGCTCATCACTGAAGCTCCACAGAGAACACAATGTCTTTTAGAGGAAAGCACACTTGTTTTGCTCTGCAAAGTGACAAAAAAGACTTAAGACAGATCCTGTAGAGGCAGTGTCAGTCTGACTTCAGTAAAGCCATGCTGCTTTACCTCCACTAAGGATACAGCCTAAGAATCTACCTTTCTCCCATAAAGGGAAATCTGAAGAAGTGCCTGTGTTCAAAGAAAGATGTAATTGGGTGTCCCTAAATCCTAATTCTTCCCCAGTTGGTCTAACTGCTCTCAAAGGTTTTCAGCACCAGAACTATTCCAACATAAGGAGTGCCTAAGACTGTCTTAAGGACATCTTCATTTCCATTTAGCCCTTAACCAGAGACTCATCTGTCACCATTCCTACCAAAAGATGTTTGCAGAATCTATTGAGGCTGTATATGGGAAGGATCCCAAATGCCTGGGCTGACAAATTTGGCTGAAATGGATTAACCTGGATAGAATGCCAAAGAAGCAATCTTGGCTTTAAGCACACATGCACTACTCTAACTTTTATAGGCTTGAACTTGTAGCACAGGGGACAGCTTTA
>NW_008824031.1:1872779-1890816 GCF_000699105.1 Pygoscelis adeliae
GCATGCATTATGCAGCATGTAAACAACCATGCAGGTATGCAGGTTTTGCAACCTGTAACTAATGTCAGGATTTAAATTTATGACATGTGAGCAAAAGTATATGCAAGAAAAACCTCATGAACCTTAGCTGTTACAGACAGTACTAGATTTACGAAGCAATACCCAGATTAGAGCTTCCTCAAAGAGGAATTTAGTAGAGCAGGGTGTGAAACGCTACTTTCAAATCTGAACTTGGAGAGGGGAGCAGGGAGAGTAATGGTAATTGATTAAGTAATGATTAAGTAAATCACATCACTCCACAATACAGGATACAGAGTAAACACAATATCCTTACTATATAAATTAAGTTACATCACTTCAGGTGTTTGCAGATGAATAAGGCTGAATCAACCACACAAGCCTAGTTTTTTATGAAAGGCTTTGGTTTTTACCAAACTAAAAGCTTAACTTTGTTTTAAATTTAAGCTCACCTCTTCTAGACACACATAGCAACCTTAAGTCACTTTAAGGGAGACTGCAAAAATCCCAACAGGACAAGAATTTTAAGTATAAAGCTGCTTCTATTCTCAAACATCAAGATTATTCCAATCTTGGCAGCTCTGGGTCAGAGGTCACAACTGGGCCTAGAGAGATTATTAAACAAGTATTAAAGTAGGATGAGGACTATATTACATGCTCTTGCTAGACAGTGTCATAGTTCCTGTGTCACAAAAGCTGTTACTTGTCAGCAAGTGGCTGCACACCAGAAGATAGATGGGAAATGGCAAATTTAGTTAGAGCTGACTTTCAAAACACATTATAATTTATTCAGAGTGAAAACTTGTAGCACAGGGGACAGATTTAACCAGCAAGGGAAACGGGGAAAAGTGCAACTCAGCTCTTGCGGACTGCTGAGTTGAGAAGAATACAATGATCTCGCCTCCTCTGCAGGAAGGATGGTAGCATCAGATTGCTTGAGGGTGGAAAGGGTCTTCCCACGTATTTAAAAGTCCTGTTCATACCCACACTCCAATTAAAAAAAAAAATCACAGTAGAGACTGCAACCCAATAACAAGACAGATAGTGCTTCCATTAGCTGCTATTGGTGCAAGCCCACTACTTGTCAGGAACATCTTTGGTATAGTCCTGCCTAGTTACAGAAGACACACACCAAGTCCCGCCACCAAAGCACCAGAGGAACAAACAGCAGCAAGCAATTACTTTGCTACAAAATACAAGTCTGCCTTTCTCACTTTGTCCCCCCTCAAATGCTCCTTCTGTTTTCTCCACCTTCACAACAGCTTCCTTACCTTTCTGCCACCACACATGCAAAAGAAAGCCCGCAACTAAGCCGTTGCCCAGGCCCTGCATTTTTCAGAAAAGCCCCTCTCAGCCTCTCAGCTCATAAGGAGCCCCCTAGTTAAATTTACCAAACAGCCCAGTGCCCAAACAGCCTCCTATTATTTCAGCTCTGGTAACAGAATGCTGCAGACATTTCATTTAACAAATTTCACTAGATCACTACTTGCTTATGGATCAGACACTTGATAGTAACAATTCCTCCCAGTATTACATTATACTAGACTTCCAACAACACCATCAATAGAACAACAGCAAACCACGTGAAAGCACCATGGCTATGTCCAAGACTGTCCCAGTATTTAATTTTTCTAAGTGATGAAATTTATCTTGGGCTGTGGCGACATCTGTGATACCAAGATATCTCATTCCAACCACTGCAGTTATAGCAAGATGCTACCCTGGTTACATGATAGGAAAGAACAAGTACAAAGGAGTGTTCAAGTAACACTGTTCCGTAAAATTATTTATGCTACAATGCCTTCCAGGAGTTAAGAAACATCCCAAATACGTCCTATAAACCTTATGGTGCTGTCTTTGTAAAAGGTAGGAAGGGAAAGGATGAGAACATTTGTAACAAATGTTCATGACAGATGAAGTCAAGATGACTATCTATGCTTAAGTGTTATTTGGAGGTTGTTGGTTTATTTACCTGGTAAAAGGCTTAGGTGGACTAGATCTTAGTACTGATCAGCACTACATATGCAAACACTCTGCAAAATATTAACTAAGTGAAATAAAGTGAGTTGGAAGTTGCCATGTGTTTCTGACTTTGTGTAATGCCAGATTTTTGTAAACCAACTCTCATTGGCTTACTCTTGCCATTTCCCTTGGTTATTTTCCACTACAGCCTTATGAAACAATAGGCATTATTTCATTATTGTGTTCACTACTATAGTTTCCTCTCTTCTTAGGTTACCATTACAAGAACAGTAGAGAGGGCTATACCCTATAACTTTTAAGAAAAAGGTCTGGCCCCATAGGCGCTTGCTGAATAGAAATGCAGAGTGTTTTTTGCCTGTGGCATATTAACCATTCCCTAATACAGCAGGCAAATGATAATTAAGATAAAGGCTTAGGTATATGAATAACTTTCACTACATATGTTAGGCTGAATTCAAGGGTAACATCACTCAAGGGTTAATAGTCTGCCCAGGGTTGAGGCCTGTGTGAAATGTCAGAGTTTATCTGAAGCTGTAAGGAAGACTCGTTCTAGCTTTCAACACCAGCAAATAAAACACCTTATTTTAACAAGTTCACAATGCAAAGCAATGCAATTTTGTTGCTGCCACAGTTTTCTGCCTGAATGTGTGTTTGTGCATATAATAAAATGAATCATTTAGTCCACATCAGCTTTCCCCAGGAATGTGACAATATCGAATTGTAAAAATATCAGTGAATTCCTACCTGAGGCAAGTTTAGCAGAATTCAGATTTGCTAGTTTTACAGTGACAGGATGAGTATCCTTTTCTCAGAAGCACATTTTTGTCTTGTAAATATTTCTGCATTTGATTCAAAATCTTCAGGCAGGTCCAGGCAATATGAGACTGGTAGCTCTGGGATGCGATGTGTTTTCCAACAGCCAGAGTGAGGAACAAGGAGCCAAATGTACTATCTACTAGCCTCACTGATTTGTGTGCCTCCCTCAGTTTACCCGCAATAGCACTCTTCTAACAATAGCTTGCTTCAATGTTTGCAAAATATACTGAGTGCTAGGCACTAGGCACCTAAATACATACACTAATGATTTCTCTTCACAGCAGGGTGCTCGGCTCTGAAAACAAAGTATTTTGGCATGCCATACAAACATGAGAAAAGGGTTAACTGAAAACCTCTTCTCAGACTAAATGCTTCAGTTCAGACTGACAATTTACATTGGAAGAATTCACATCCACTTCAGGCTAAGCTGTATTTCAAACTAACATAACTTTCTGCACTACTACGAGAATAAGAGAACTCTGGTAGGAAATAAACACATCAGCACTTTCTTCTCCCTTTGAGCACAGTGCAGGCTTTGAAGTAGCAACAAATGAGAACAGGTGTATTTTGTAAACAAATTTCTACATCAACTTGCAAGATTACCATACAAAGTAATTAAAAGACTCATCATCTTCCTTACTGTAAAGAGCAACATAAATAAACAATTTTATTTTTTTTTGCAAAGATATTAGGTTGATCAATTAGGCCTATTGCAGAAAGACTTGAATTAGCCTGATTAGTCTCAGCTACTTAAATTCAGAAACAGATGCCTCACTTTGCAAGACTGGTGATTAAAGGCTGCATTCACAAGAAAAATTGGATTACACACACTTAAGACAATACCTACTATTTTTCAGCCCTCCCCCTCACAGCAGATGGCCCATACAATTAGTGGCTTCAAAAAATTCTCACCAGAACTCCTCCAAAGCTGAGACATGGCTACCCTCACTTCTAGAGACAAAGGTATGTGCAAGCCAAGCCTATTTTCAAATGTTCTCCTCATATTAGGACTGATCACACGGGTCAAGAAAGCCATTTACACAGGGGTGCAAGTCAAAATACAGTGCTTGCATCTTCCCAAAAGAGTCACCCATATGGCTACTAGCAGAATGGGAGAGGCAGAATAATAATACAGGAGGCTTGGCAGCAAATAAAATCCACATCTCACCCTCATAACACTCCAGCCAGCACAAGCAATTGAGAAAGCCAAGACTCAGAGACACAAAATGGCTCATTATCTACCCCAGAAGGCACAGTACTGCCAACACTGCTCTTTATCAAGTCCTTAACAGGTGTAAAATTAGCACTCGTTATTAAAGACAATGGAGTTACATGTATTGCCAGCAGCTGAAGAAATGTGCTAGAATTGTTTTCACCTCCAGTTAATTCGCTACCATTCAATAATGCACACGAAGCCCGTAAATTAGAAAAGTGCTTTCTGAAGCACGGGAGGGAGTTAAGCCAGTGTGTAAGCATCCTTTCTAAACACAGGTGCTTCCCTGAATCAAGGCCTAAGGACCAAATCCTCTTTTCATCAATACTGATGTAAGTTCAGACAAACTAAATTTACCTGAGTGTGCTCTCAGGTAAAGCTGCGCTGATGTAATCTGTAACCAGAATCTAGAGCTGTAAGAAATCTTCGTAAGCAAATTCCAGGACAGAGTTATCTTCAGCTTTTCTAACCCTACTCAACACAGATCGACTGGCTTCACCAATATCCTCTCTTCTCAACTACTTACAATTCATTCCCAGAAGCAGAGGTAGGCGTTATTTACTGAAAGAAGAAAAACCCTATTTCAGATATATCTCATTACAGGAGATGACCTCAGGTTTAGGACGGGAAGTCACTGAATCACTCAGGAGCGTGTAGCTTCATTGCGTATTTTTCTGTTTTAATACCATGCTCAGCTTTGAAAGCAAATTATTTAGATTCATACTGCACATAGGAACTCCTCTAACTGCTGAGCCATTTTTATTCAATAGTACTGTACATCTCACCACTCTCCTCCTTATCCCCAGTAACTGGGAGGAGGGTTGGCCAACATCAAACAAATCTGACCAAGGGCAGAAATCTCAGTGATAATTACATTCCCATGGGGTTTCATGAAAACTGGCAGCGAGCTAGAGGAGGAAATTAACTCCTCCACCAAGGGAAGGGTGGACGCAAGTCAGGCATCACGCAGTCCCCATGGCAGCAACTGGCCAGGCAGCCGGCACGCAAATTGCTCTGCACTAGCCACAGCACATGCTGCCTTTTGTCTGCTGGGGTTGTCGCTGGGAACGTGTCAAGAGCTCGACTTTAGTGGGAGGGGATGGAGGGGAGGTTTTCATAAGTCCATAAGAAATCGTGCTTCACTGCTTCCCTTGCCAGATACCACGCACAGCCTGAAGTGCAAACCAGGGGGCAAAGTTCTCTTGTGTTAATATGTTCTGTTACTGGTGTGTGTGGCAATGGTACTGATCTAAGGGAGAACAATAAACTCAGAGATAGTTACTAACAGCTGCAGGTTCTCTTCTGTTATAGTTGTTCTGCACTTTTCCTATTGTCATTTTATGATGCAGTCAGAACATGTCTGAAACACCCAATATAAAAAGCAAACTGCTTCTATTCAAAGGCCTCCGGACAAGTTCAAGTTTGGACAAAATGGGGAAAAAAACCTGTTTGCTAAGGTGTGAAACATCTTACCAATATCCTTGGTTCATCACACATTTTAGAAAAGGCAAAAATCAACCTAAAGGAAATAAAAAGAGCAATTTGTCTTTACACAGAGCAAATCTCCAGCTCTTGTTGGATTGCTAGGTGTGGTGAGTCACCAGCACACTGCCAGGGCTGTCAAGTCATCACTTAAGCTGGCTACAGTACAAAGCTGAGTCCTTCCACATGGTCACCGCTCCCCTCTCTGTGTGCAGAAGAGCTGCAAGAAAAGACTACGTTTTTTTCACTCCTCGTTCCAAATGCACAGTGAAATCTGGTATTTCTTCACCAGTCTCACATCCCTCTGGGCGATGGGAGTGACGGTAATCTGATGCATGTAAATGCTAATAAAACGCCCATCTTGACATTAAGTGGTTTAAAACTTAAGCTAAAAGAAACAGCAACTGCAGTGCAATAAGGATGAAAACTGGACAGGTTCCAGGTGGCCCACAGGGCCCTGCCACACTGGCACTGACGTCTGTGACATTGCTAAAACTAGACCTGGGACTTTTCAAAGATTGGGAACTAGCAGAAGAACTTGAATCATTGTCTGGTTGCCACAGATACTTCTGTCAACCAGTGGAGTCGCTCAGCCATGCGCTGACTTTTTCCCCAGCCTACACGTGTGCACTCCAGAAACAAAAAGCAGCCACAGGTCCCTTAGAAGAGTATGTGCCAACACACTGCAGGCTGGCAAAACACATCAGTCATTCACTCTGATAAGATGCTAGCACAACAAAGGCAAGGCTGATGCAACACATTTGTAAACACAAAGCCACGCTGGCTTTGTTGAAGTATTGCCACATTTTAAACTTATATACAAATAACAGAACTACTGCCTGTGCAGCTTGTTGCTGTGGGAGATTACAGTTAAATCACCCCTTGCAAAGTATCGGGAGCTCTGTGTAAACAGCAACACAGTGGAAGCCACTTGAAATGCATGCAACAACTTGCATGGGTCCTAGAGCATCGGGAGCAGCCCTACATCTTCTCAGTTACTGTCAGCTGGAAAATTATTAACTAGCCACGTATATACAAGGGGCTTTTGCCAGAGAAGGGAAGGCAGGGCACTAGCATTTCCAAAGGTTCCCAGTTAGTTTGCATATGGTGCTGTCAGACTGCTGTGCTCGTTTCCAACCTGATAATTAACACTGCTAATGGGGAAAGGCCTTGGAGGGCAAGGACGGCACAGCTGCATGCCTGGTGCATACAGAGCTGAAATTCCTGGCCATATTCCCAACATATACAGACCTATCTATTATATTAACTGATCTTATAACATCAATGACTCAAACATCACATTCATACCATAAGCACCATGAAGGGGTAAATTTTATGAAGTTTTCAAACCTGCATTTACAATTTACACACCTGAAAAGGGATCTTTAGTCCCTATGGCAAACCAGTCAGTGTGTTGTCAGTACATCTGGAAGTCTCTCCTGACAGAGTTAATCAGAATAGAATCATAGAATCATAGAATCATTAAGGTTGGAAAAGACCTCTAAGATCATCGAGTCCAACCGTCGACCCAACACCACCATGTCCACTAAACCAGGTCCCTAAGCGCCTCATCTACACGTCTTTTAAATACTTCCAGGGGTGGTGACTCAACCACTTCCCTGGGCAGCCTCTTCCAATGTTTAACCACTCTTTTGGTAAAGAAATAGCTTCCCTAGTTTCTGATTTTAAAGAAAAAGTAAATGAGATGTGTCTTTGAAGTTTAATGCTCCCATGCTATTTCAGAGCTTGGCTTGTGTGGGGTCAGCTGTCTATCAAAAACAACCCCATCAAGTAAATTCAACATCCAGACTGAGGAAGGGAATTTTTCCAGAGTCACAGAACTTTTGAAGGCTCCAGGACACCCGAAGAATGTACCAGACCTTAGTTTGCTGATCCACTGCATTTTGTTTTTTCCAAACAGTAGATTAATAAGGCAACATAATAAGCTCTGAACATGTAAACCAAGAAAAATAGTTGGTTTCCACATTCAACACTTCCCTCAGCAGCCTACTGGATATCTTACAGAGAAATCCCATACAAATGAGAAGCTGTCTTGCTGGAGCTCTTTGGAGTATGGCTATGTGGCGCATATGCATTATTTCAGTAGTTGCCTAAAAAATAATCCTAAAAAATCCTAGTAGTGTGAAATTCTATCTTTTGAACTTGGATTTAGTAATGATTATGGCTTATTGTCTATACCCTACAGTGTGATGAAAGTATGACAAAAAACTGAGCAGTTCTCAAATGCAGTTTAAGTACAAGCATAGCTTAGTGAACTTCAGGCAGAAGAAGTTTTGACCTATTATATATGAAGATGACTAGGAAACGTCTCAGCTGTGCATATCAGCACTGCTGGTCCAATTCTAAACATAACCTCACTGGCGCCAACACAGCTGAGTGTTTGAGTCCTAGAGGTGTCCATTCCCAGTTTTTCTACCAGGCAGCTTTCCTTTTACCAGCCCTTCTCTTCTTATGCTGTATCCTCTCCTAGCAGGGGCCAGCTCACATTGCACAACACCTAATGGCAAATTGCATTTACAACTGAAATATTAGTAAAGAATAGCTGGAAGAAAAGGTGGAGATACTTTAGATATTAAAGAGCAAATCAGAGACCAAGCGAGGCATCCAAAGAGGCAACAGCAAGAAGAATAGACAATGCCCTACAGAACACTAAGAACTGGGAAAAGGAGAAAACAGGGAAACCTTGTGTTTGCAAAAGTGTTTTATAAAATTGCTACACCAAAGCTATACATAGGGGGTTTGGAAATTATTCGGCTGGGAGGAGGCTGAGCGGAGATGTGACCAAGGATATAAACACGGGAGGATGGCAGGTGCAGCACATGGCTGACCTCGGTCTTTGCCACTCCTTTGTGCCTGCCCAGAATGCACATCATTTGCAAAGACATGCACAGTCCAGGCGCTGGCATTTTCTTTCTTTATGGATGTATTTGTATACATTATTCCATTTTCCTCCTTCTGTTTCTCTCCCCAAACGCTGAAGGGAAAGCTTTGCTTTCCCTCTTTTCCTGTCATAAAAGTAAATAACGTCTTCACTGTGAAAACTGTGCGGTTTGAAAATGGCATCCCATCAGAGCCTGTCTGCAGCGTTTCAGCTGCCATGTCTGAAGGTTTTGCTCCGCACTCAGCAAAGGACATTGAGAGACACATATTTTTAAGAACTGTTACATGCTCAATTTGGAAGGAAACACAGTAGTCCACTTTGTCCTTCTCCCTCATACCCTGTCTATTTAGGCTAAAAAATTGTGTTTGTACAGCTCTTAGCCCCATGAGACCGAAGCCTTTAGGTACAAATGTAACTCATTTAAATGGTAATGTACAACAAAATGAGTGGCACCCTTCAAAACAAGGGGCATTTGTAAGTATATCTGTGCCAGGTGCTGACAAATGGAGTGTCATTGTTACAGACACAGGGAAAGGTCTCGGTGAGCCAATATTTAAAAGTCAGTTTTTCCAGTCAAAGGCCAAGCTCTAAAATGTCTGCTTATTTCTCTACTGCCTGTGCCCTGGAGCACTGCGCCTGCCTCCCAGATAGCAGCATATTAGGACTCTAAAGGTATTTCCCATACAAGGTCAGATCAATTAAAATGTGCTTTAAATACAGTCACGTGAGCTGTGTCAAGAGCTCTGCAGCCCTGATTAGGTCCCTGACACTCTGAAGGGCAGAGTCTAAGGCAATCCGCTGACCTCAGGTAGGAGAGCCAGATAATAAGGAGGCATGAACCTGCTTTTTCACTACCCTGGGACTGAAGGCTTTGCTCCTTCTGGCCACATAATATTGCTGTAACACCAGCAATGCCAGGAGTTAACTAATGACCTGCTTCTTCCCCTACTGAAGTCAACAGCAAAGATCCATTTAGTGTCGGTAAAAGACAGGGTTGTGCTTTCAAAAGTCGGGACAAGTTCTTTCAGCCGTCCCAGGGAGACCAGGCAGCACAGTGTGCGCTGCTGCCTTCCTTTGCCAGCCCTGATAGGAAGCTCCTGCAGAAATGTTTACATTAAAGAAATAAATGAAGCAAAACTCGCAGATTGAAGCTGTACTGGCTCACACTAGGACCTGGGCCGCCCACTTGAAAGACAAATTCACCAAGCAAAAGCTGTCTTAGAGAGAGACCTCCTGACCACCAAGATTTGAATAAGGTCCTAATCTCTATAGAATATATTAATATAAAAGTACAACAAGTGAATTATGCTACTGAATAAGGGTTGATGCAATGGATAGAAGGCAGAAATGTTACTTGTATTTGCTGTATGAGCATCTCTTTACTGTCCATCCCCCAGTGAGATGTAGCCAAGTGACAGCTACCCTTCCCTCTCATAGGGGAGCCACAGGAATATGCCCAGGAATAACGTGTCTCAAGCTGAATGCAACAGCAAGAAGCAAAAGACATATAAAAAAAGGTAAAACCAGGCCACTGAGGAAGTGTGCATCACCCTGAGTCCCTATGTGGGTTGCTCTGAAAGATTCCCCTCCTTTTGCCACCATGTTCCTGCTGCCCCCCCACCAGCTTGTGGGGAGAGTTTGGGAAGGGAGACAATGAGTGAAATAATGGGCTCCTACGTAAGCTGTTGTAAGGTTACTGCTGTGCCAAACACACCCCATCACCAGGCAGTGCCCCTGCAGGTCTGGTAACAAATCTCTCTGAACATCTACACTGTCAAGAGTTATGTCTTATTCTACATATTCCACAAACAGATTTCTGCAAGTCAAATTCTGCATGAAGCCATGAGATGCTACATACGGGAGCAGCCTGGGAGGCAGTTTCTGCTTTCTAATTTGCACTCATGATATCATTGCACATCGACAGAGTTGCTCTTTCCTTTCTCCCAAATACATAAATAAGTAATAAGTAAAATATTTTCAAAAAAACTTTATCTGGTGAAAGTCAGCGTAGCTCCACTGAACCCCTGCTAAAGCAATTTACACCATCTGAAGCCCTGGAGCAAAAAAAC
Organism: Pygoscelis adeliae; assembly: GCF_000699105.1. Lineage (NCBI taxonomy): Eukaryota > Metazoa > Chordata > Aves > Sphenisciformes > Spheniscidae > Pygoscelis > Pygoscelis adeliae. Next base: position 1,883,263 of record NW_008824031.1, read on the forward strand.
CCAAGTCAATGGGATATAAGCCAAAATCAGAGTGTTTTGCTGGATACAAACCAGATTTACTTGCTTGCTTAAACAGGTGCCTAAGTGCTCTAGTGAATTGGGGCCCAAATACGGCACCATTTTTTATTTGTGTCCACTTCTGCCAGCTTGGACATCTGATACAGAGGTCATCTTATAGCTAACATTTTTGCCTTAAACCCTGCCTATAGCCACGATATAGAACAGCTGCCTGTGGAGTTATGTTCCACACATAACTTTAACAATAAAATGCAAGTGACTGGAAAACGTAGGTTTATAACTAGAAACAGAATACATGGGTACCTTGAAATAGAAATAAATGAAACACTTTCTGCATGCTGAGAAAAGAACAAATAATCTCCTGCTTCTTTTGCGGTCTCTTTTAGTACTGACGTTTCAATACTGCAGTTAGAGTGTCCTAGAAATGCCTTAGCTGGAACTGGTTAGACCAGAAGCACTGTAAGGAAAAAGGTTTTACACATACATTAAATGAGTTTTTGCCTACACACCATCTGATTTATAGGGAATCTATGTTTGTAATAACTGCATTTCCAAACACTTCCAGCAATGTAGCAATGTTCCCCATAGAGGTACACTGCTTAGTACATGGTTAGCAACAGCACAGCTTACAGGAGTGGCTACTGACTCCTCCAACTCATCCATCCAACTTGCAAATTCTGACAAGTGAGTTGAACTCCCACCTCCCAGGAGTAGTTGTATATATTGGACCATGACCATTGGATGGGAAAATGCAAAAGTAAGCTTGGAGGCCATGTCCAGAATGCAAGGTTCTCCTCGCTTTCCTGAGTCCCTTGTCACCAGATGAGAGTCTTGCTTTCTCACTTGATTTCTGGCCCAGTCCATACTTCATCTCTTCCTGAAAGGTGCCTGACCTTGTGACTGAGGCGGTGGAGACCCCTCCTCTCCCTGCCCCTCACATGCAGGCAAGCTCACCTCTGGCCTCCTGGTTAGTGAAACCTGATGAGAGGTGGGGTTTGAGGAAAAGGGAATTTGTGTCCCACTTCCTGAACTTTAATCTTTAGGCTTTATTTAGAGTCACCATTGCACTGGTTTAAAAAAATAGCAGCTGTCAATGCATTTTTTTTCTTGTTGCTGGGAAATAAGCGTGATGTGAGTTGCTTGGTAGACTTGGGCCACCAAGGGACCTAGAAAGAGTGCCCCAGCAAGGAGCAGGTGAGGGATTTCACGGGAATATCTGCAACCAAGGGAGAAAGGATTCTAGTGTGAATTAGCCCTGCCAAAAGTAACTCAGGCAGTTCTCCAACACCAGTGGGTTTCTAAGGTTTTATCTGATACCATAACAAACCCAACATGAGCACTTCTTCAAGAGTGCAATTTAAGACCTCTCTTAAATCTCGATAGAAAATTAATGAAATAAAGCATTCAGCTTCATACTGCAATTATAATTTGTAACCTTATATAATTAAACCTTTTGCAAAATAGGCTTGAATCCTAAACTAAGCATATATTCATGTACATTTTAACTGGACAGAACTGCAGAAGTCACCAAAAAGAAAGGAATATTACAGGTTCCGAGGTCTTGAGATATGAAAGGTAATTTACTATCCACAACTACCAATGAAGAACAGAATTTGCATAGGGAAAAGTCTGCTATTTCATCCATCAGTGCCTCATCTTATTTTGCATCTCAGGCTTGTTTTGTGTCACCAAGCCAGAGGCTAAATGCATTTAATATGCATGCTATTGCCATGTTGACATGGAACTAAGCAGCCCTGAAATCTCTCTTTTTGTACTTTGTGGAAAACATAACCATAGTTAGAAATTAAGGAGAAAGTATCAAAGGACGCAGGACTGATCAGCAAACACTATATAGCAGAATATTTAAACAAATTGTCAGGTTTATTAAAATTGGGATGGATGATTAGCGGCTTGATTTTTATTTCAGAGGATTATATTATTGCCAGAGTGGGAGAGAAACAATGAAGACCTCTGAGGAGAGGATGAAGTGGCTGGCAAATAAAAGAAACAAAAACTCTCGTGTCCATTCAAGAGGGGGTTACAGGCTACCCTGAAAAGACTGTGAGCCCAGTCCTGCTGTGCCCAGGGATTCGGAGGCTACCACAGGTCAACCCACCTTGCAGCAGCACCATTAAGATGTGTATCTCCAGAGGACAGTGTAATGGCACCAGCGCAAAACCTAACACCACAGTGCAGAGCTCCCCATGAATATATTCTCCTTTGACCCTCTCGTTTGGAGGTTTTCCCCTTTGCTAAGAAATACTCGTCCCTCTGCATGCTGCTGCCTTTTTTATTTTGACTGTATTTATTTATCTGATCCTTGCTCTGAAAAGAAAAACCACAATGTCTTGAATCACTCCATGGTTTTGATTCCATCTTTGGAAGAACTGACTTTCTGCACGCACAGAGAAAGTAAATATAGCAGGAATTTACAACTTAATAAATATATCTGGTATTCAAGGATATCAGCAAGGGGATCCTCCAGAAATTCTAGATGCCACATTCCCCTGCATATAACCCAACACAGTGCCAAATGTCAGTAAGCAAACACAGTGCACGCTTTTACAGGGATAAATCAGAGGTAGATAAGAGCAGGGCATCCTTTGTAACCTATGCAAAGTCACAAAGATATTTAAGCACCAAACTCTTGCTCTCACTCTCCCACTTCTCCAGCTGCAGAATGAGAAGGAAAGCATTTCCTCCCTCTCACAGGCCTCTTGTGAGGGTAGAAGAACTTGCTGCTTGGATGCCATGCTGTTAGGGCTATGTAAAGAGAGAGAAAGAGGGAGGGGAAAATTTCACGCATTACAGGCCGTTTGGCCAAACAGCTGGAAAGTACTCGAGATGGTGTGTCATTAGAAGCAGTAGCTTTACATTAAACCTGCCTGGAGTTACTCCAGCCAGCATCAGTGGGAAAGGAGGACCAGGCATAGCTACTGTCTAACCAGAGAGCAAACGCAGCAGTGTCAGAGAGAAATGAATGTAGTCGTTTGCTGTGATGGACCTACGGGGCCCAGGGCTTGATTCCAGTTCCTAAAGATTTCTTGTGTTTTTAGATCCATTTTTAATTGCTTTGTCTCATCAGGGAAAACAAGCATGTGAGCCGCAGGTCTTTGTTCCGTAAACTGTAAAGTGCTAAGAGAATATAAGTATTATCATTGCTATTTATTTTACCCTTTGGTGTTTTCTCTCTTTCCTGATTGGTTTATGATGACTAATGTCAAAACTCCGTTCCCAGTTCTCTCTCTTAGGCAAAGAGATAATATAATATGACATTTAATACAGTGTACCACAGGCCATCCTCCCTCTTCCAGCCATTAAAATCATGAACATAGCAAGAAGCAATCATAACAATAGATGTATCTTTTTATTCACAGATAAAAACTGAAGCAAGCTGTTATAATACATATTTGTACAAAGGATTTGAAAAAACCATAAAAAGGAAGATGATTAGAAAATATGATTCATTATGAAATGTGGTATTACATACACTATTAAACCTTTTCAAAAGTATTTGTTTGGCAACAATTTATCAATAGTTTCCACACTTAAGTGGCCTCCTTCAAAAAAGCACAAATCTCATGCAGCATGTATAAACTTGATCCTGAGGGTTTGCCTTCCTTAGAAAAACTGTAAAAAGATATACTATTTGTCTTAAAAGTTCAAAATGCAAATGCTATATTTATAGTCAAAACTATATAAAAATATGGACCTAACTTAACATTTACAAAAACTTTTTGTTCCTTTTTTTTGTTTGTTTTATGGTTTTGGTAACAAACATAATTCTCAATTCCTGCAGTCAGAGAGGAAAAAAGAAAACCAAAACAAACCACAGTGCCCTTTGTAGACTTCCTCACATTAAGTTTACGACTCCAAAAAGACCAGGTCTGTGAAAAGTGAGGTTAGTAACCAAGGAAGTAGGTAAGCAGTTAATATATATCTATATATGTATATATAAAATGGAAAACAAACATTTATTTTGATCTGAAAAAGTAATAATACAAAACCTGAAGGTAAAACAATCATCTCAAAATGCCATAATACACCTTTTCAATAGATAAATGTTCATAAAAATATCTTGAACCCTAACCAAGAAAACAACTATAATACAATTTTAATTCTGCTACATAAAACAGCTTTTCTATGAAACAAGAAGGCAAGTTCAGGTATGAAAACATATTTACTTATTGCTTTTGCTACAATGTTGTTTGTTTTTTACATATAGTCATAAATACACTATACAGTATAAAATATTTCGTAGGAATACATTTTGTGGTCTGCTTAGGTTTGCTGGCTTTAATTCTAGCACCAAATACAAAAATGAAAATCAAATTAACTTTAAAGGCACTTCAATTGTATGTTTGTTTGTTTGTTAATTAACATCTTGGTTTGTACTAAAAATTTCTTCACTTCCCTCTGGTAGAAGCAATACTTGATCCTACTTTTATCTTTGTACAGTTCAGGTCACGTTGAGGCACCAAATGATTTGTGAACATTCCCATCCCTCAGCTGTTTCTTTCTCTTACAACATTCATTGTTGCTTTTTAGGCATCTCCTTTCCTCCTTCACTTCCCAGCTACTTAATCTCTTTACTTCTTCATGTCAGACGATCCAGCTTCACTTCCTTCAGTCCCTTGAAAAACCCCTCTTCAAACCTCCACTTCCCGTACTCCATCTTGTGCATCTGTTATTCCAATATCAAAACACGTCACTATCATGATGTGTGACTTGCACAGATTAACACACTGCTCCAGTTCCTCTGTCACTTGTTCCAGTGCCTCCAGGTACTCCTGTGACTCCTTATCGAGATCAGGATCCACTTCAACTGTCAGACAAAAAAAATCAGTGAGTAAGAGAAACAGCTCATAGCAGAACATTATTCTATCACAAGGGAGCCAATAATGTAGAGTACAGCTTTATTTCTCTTGAACTGAGAAATTTTTTTCACTTTGTTCAGCAGATGCACAACTCTACCTTGAGGCTCCAGTTAAGCACAGCACTCAGTCTGTGAACAAATCTCATGTCTCAGTTTCCCAGCTATAACATGGATATGGAAACATTTTTTTCCTTCTTTGGAAAGAAGGATAATAAAAGGTTATATAAATATTTGATATTAACAAGCATCACAGTAAGTCTCTGCATTGTTTTGACATTCTCATCTGGTTGGTTTGGAGGGGGTTTTTTTGTTCATTTCTGGTACTACTCAGCACTTATCACAGAAATGCGAATGGAGCCACAGAGTATTTTAGGGCTCAATTCAGCAAAATATCTTACCAAGTGCTTAACTTTTTCAGTGGGACTGCTCACATGCTGAAAATTTGTTACATGCTGATCATACTGCTGGTTTTTTAAAATACTTACAGTCTTCTTTCCACTTATTTGGATCCATCATCAACCTGCACTTTGTCTCTTCCAACTCTTCCTTCAAAATTTCATGCTTTGCCTTTACTTCTCTGATTCGCTGCTGGCGCCTTTCTAGTATCTTCAGCTTGGTATGGAAATACATCAGACCCTTTTAAGACACAGAAAGACCATTTCATGAATTTGCCTGTTATGAGTTGACCTCCAACAGTTTGACACAAATTGCTCCCAGCTCATTACTTATAAGAGTTAGCAGGTGGGTTGTTTTGTTTGGTTGTGGGGTTGGTGTTTTTTCTGGTTTTTTGTTTTTCTTATTTGACATTTACATTAATGGATTCTAATCTAGAGGAACAGCATGCTACATCACTCGAGCATTTGTTACACTTCTCTGAAGTAGCAAACATCTCTAATACATTCTGAAATTACTACTGTTTGTAGAGGAATTTTTTTTTTCCAGCAGTGCAAATAGTAAACACAGCCTAATAATAACGTGAGAGTTATATTTAATCCTAAAACGTATGAATTCTTATTTTCTTAAAAGCATTCCTACCTTCTCAACATCCTGGAAAGGCTATTATGAAAGAAACGGGAAAAAGGCATCAGAAGAATATAGAATTCTGGTCTCCAAAATAGAATTAGCTGAAGTGTTTTCCAATTACAAGTAAATTAAACTCAGTGTATCCCTGATTTAATAGAATCCTGTCATTTACATAAAGAGTTAATGACCCTATAGTTGAGGGAGGCTGTAAGGTTTCATCAGCCAGGCTAAGATTATAAAAGTCTTCTCATAATGTATTCATTGGTAACTTCCATTTACACCATCAGTCATGTTAGACACAATTAATTTTAGACAGTAATCATCTTCATTTTCTGTGTTAAGGGTACCCCAACATATGAATTGTAAAATTAATAATTATAGTGCTTTAATTGCAATCAATTTCCTGAACACCATTCCAGCATTCAAGCAAGAATTCTGCCTGTATACTGTAATTTGTCTACAGCTGTAGTAAAATATGTGCTGACCTCAGTTTCCTCTTGTCTGTGTCGCTGTAATCGTTCCACATCATCTATCTCATAAACTTTAATTTCAAATGGCTCTTTTAAAGTGCCTGGTAAAGGTGGTAGATCAACCCATTGGCCAGTGACGCTGGGTTTTCTTCCTAGGGAGGCAGCATCTGGCAACGGAGCAGGAATCAGTCTACGACGCTGGAGACCTAAAATGCAAAAGACAAGCGTTCCTCAGACTCTAAAAGACTATCAGACTGCAGAACACACTGCAGTGAATGAATTAAAGAAAGATCTAGATTCTCAGGATACTTAGGAAGAAATGCTTTTCTTGATCTTTCCCTTTTAGTGAAATACCCTCAGGCTGCTAATTGAGTTACTGCCTTGGCAAAGTATGTTCCACTTGGTTCATGGATGGGCGTAACAGCAGTTCCTCTCCCAAAGCAGATGTCTGAGCATCAGTTCTTTATTCTCTCCTTGCAAAAATATTTTGCCTGGATTAATTTTTCGTTGGTGGGCTACAGTGGTATTCATTACCTTGCAAAAGCAATGAGATAGTGAGTAATTTCAAACCAATACTGATAATGGCAGACGAATCTGGAAATCTGCTCCTCCAGTTAAAGCCAAGCAAGGCTATAAAAGATCCCTCTCATTACACTACCTCTTTACAAACAGTTCCCTCCAGAACTACTACCAATGCTTTAAGGTGTGTATTGAGTTTGCGTGGCCAGGTTTTGGTAGCGGGTGGGGCTACAGGGGTGGCTTCTGTGAGAAGCTGCTAGAAGCTTCCCCCGTGTCCGACAGAGCCAATGCCAGCCAGCTCCAAGACGGACCCACCGCTGGCCAAGGCCAAGCCCATCAGCGACACTGGTAGCACCTCTGTGATAACATATTTAAGAAGGGGAAAAACTGCTGCGCAACTGCAGCTGGAGAGAGGAGTCAGAATATGAGAGAGAAACAACCCTGCAGACACCAAGGTCAGTGAAGAAGGAGGGCGAGGAGGAGGTGCTCCAGGCACCGGAGCAGAGATTCCCCTGCAGCCCCTGGTGAAGGTCATGGTGAGGCAGGCTGTCCTCTTGCAGCCCGTGGAGGTTAAAAGTGGAGCAGATATCCACCTGCAGCCTGTGGAAGACCCCACACTGGAGCAGGTGGATGTGCCTGAAGGAGGCT
>NW_008824031.1:1891533-1912692 GCF_000699105.1 Pygoscelis adeliae
TGAGTCTGTTTTGCCCGTGATGGTAATTGGTGAACGATCTCTCCCTGTCCTTATCTCGACCCATGAGCCTTTCATTATATTTTCTCTCCCCTGTCCAGTTGAGGAGGGGGAGTGATAGAGTGGCTTGGTGGGCACCTGGCATCCAGCCAAGGTCAACCCACCACAAGGTGCTAAATACCAGCAGCTGTCAATGACTTTGTGGGATTAGGAGGCATTCAGAAGGCAGCAACCAACCAAGCTGCAATTTGAGCCACCTCTAATGTGGAGGCCTATCACCACCGATTTGCACCGGCACTCAGAAGCTCAGCGCATGACAAAACTCACCAATTCCTCAACAGGAAGGCTCCCAGATTTACAAACAGCATACTGCCACCTTGATGCATCTGCTAGGGCTCAAGTTTCATGAAGCAGAGACTGACTTAGGTCTTTCAAAAATGCTGGTACTTTTGTATTCAAGAGTTGGCACTTTGGTGTCCAGCATTTTTTGCAATTATAAGTCTTTCTTATTCTCTAAAAGGCTGACCTTTACACTACATATGTCAAGGATGAGTACATGCACAGAGCTGGTCAGGCAATGTTAACAAGGCTGCAGTCCAATCGCTAGGTAAACAGGAGGGCTGAAGGCCACCAGAAACAAGCTGAAATGTCACATGGTAGCACTAAGTATAAGCAGCTTTTGGGTGACTGGTGACAATAAATTTAGTGCCTAATTTCTTCCTGTTATTGAAAGCCAACTCAGAGGTAAGGAGTCTTATTTCTTCTGGTCTTCTTACAAAAGGGAGCACATCAAACAGGTAAGACAGTGCTGCCAAAATAACTTCTGGGCTGAGACCTCTACAGGAGAGTGAAGTGCAAGTTAAGGTTGTCAGGTAAGCCCTGTCACAATCTTCAACATGAAACAGAGACAAAATTGCAGCAGGTACCCCCAAAGCAACACACCTCCATAGATACCTGAAGAGTTACCTGCTTTACATATTCTTAAGAAAAACATCCCTAATTCTTCATTGCATCCTTGCCAATTTCTAAGTAACAAGAACAATCACAACGGGAATGTTTTGGAAAGGGGAAGACTTGATTCTCATTCTACACCACCTGTTCATCATTCTCACAACCCCAATTCATTTAGCCTGAATCACCATTATAGTCCTGCCTGCTGAAATCACCCGCTGTAACTCTGATCCTGTAACCACTTTGGTGACAGCAGGATCCCTCTGAAGAGGACAGATGCAGTCAAACACATATACTAAGCAGACAAACTTCATATCCTTTCACTGTACCAGCCAGGGTCAATGTCATTTCTCCAAGGATGAAGTTAGAGGATAAGGGGAAGGTTTCCAGTGACATACATGGGAGTAGGACCTGTCCTTAAATCCAGAGACTGCATGACTCCAACACAGTTTGGAGCAACGTAAGCTACTCCAAGAATCTCTAACAGTTTGCAAAGATTACAATATATTTTAGGCCATTTGTAAGAAATTTGTAAGAAATACTTCATGAACTTCCTAGGAAACCTCATTTCATGTATAAAACACGTTATTACCTCTAAGTCTACAGCACTCCAAAAAAGTAATACATAATTTACTGACATAGAGCAATTTCAATTGGAAAAAGAAATAGTTCGTCATTTTTAAAGACCTTATAAGCATTTCCTGGGGCAAAAACAAATACAAATCCATCAGTGGGTAATGCCTTCTCAATATGTGTGCAACTTATACAGCTGTTAATATTGATTTGTAGGAAAGGTTTAAGAGGTTGATATGCTATGGAAAGAGAACTGCAGCAAATATTGCACTAAGTTTCCAAAATGATTTATCACCTGCTGAAGCAACTCAGTTGCTTTGACCAGAAAGGACCATGAGATCTAAGTCAGTTTAACTCATTTGGTTTTACTGCCAGAATCGAGCATCATGGGTGTCTACAGGGATTGCAATAATTACCGCTTTCCAGCCAAAAGCTCAGATTCAGCGCATTGCTGATATTAGTTCCTACTGTATTTCCAACAATTGGTATGCTTAGCTTGCTGAATGAGGCTGCTGGTCATTAGCTACATGGCACCGATTGCCACCGATTCTTTATGATACTACAGGACTTCAACCTAGATCAGTAAAAATGAATACTGTAACAGCAGTCATATGAGCCTGATTTTGAACCTGGCTACAACTAGTGGCACTTACATGAGCACCACCCGCGAAAGCAATAAGGAAAGGCACCGGAGAGCAGGAAAGGGGACCTGGCTCTCGTACACCCACCTTTGTATGGTGTGGTCAGACATGTCTGCCTTGGCACAGTACATGAGCCGGAGCTACCTCTTCTGAGCAACTCCCCCCAGTCGGTTTCCTATTGCTTATAGTATCCACATGTACGCTCTAAAATTTCTTTATAAAAAACACTATTACAGTGCAATACAATAATTTTGCAATTAGCTGGTAGCATTAACGTAAGAGTCACCGCATCTTACGTATGCACCCTACTGCTCTGCCCCTAAGCCTTACCTGTGTGTAATCTAACGCACATTCAGCAATCCTCATTAATTCACAAACACTCTCCTCCCCTCCAGGCCTATTCCCTTGTTTCCAAACTACAGTCCCAGCCCATCTCACTGAAATTCCCTCACAGACGCCTGGCAGCAGAGCTCCTCCTCTCCTCACTGCCCTTCTCTCACCGGTCTTCCTTGACACTCACTTGATCCTCACAAAAACTCATCAGTGCCCACCCAGCACCCTCACTCTTCCCAACCCACCCATAACCCCCTCCTAGTTTGGGCTGCCCTGATGCCGCACTCGCTGCCTATGCTGCTAAGGGAGGAAGGAACGTCTCCCGGTCCGCTGGCGGCCATCTGCTGCCTCCTCCCTCGCAGGGAGGCTGCCGGCGCCCCGGGGCACCCGGCGCCTCTCTTGCCCTCTCCGCCGCAGCACCTGTGTCACACCTGCAGCTTTGAAGTGAAATAAATGACAAGTAGCTGCTGTCACAGCGGTACGTGCACACACGCAAGCACATGCAGGCAGTCCACCTCCCTGCTTTGAGTTTCCCCCAAAATGCCTCTCCCTCTCTGTCAGAGACGCCATGAAAACCCCTCATCCTCAGGGATGCAGTGGAGCACCAGTGGACACCTGGCCACCTTCCCCTTCATTTCTTACCTGTTGATCGTTTCTTGGGGGACTTGAGGCTCCTCATCCGGCCCGGAGACGACATCCCGCTTTCGCTCATTGAGTCGTGCGCCGAGGAGGCGCTGCCGGTGGCCTCGCTGTCCCGAATCATGCTCTCGTAGCCACTGCTGCCCCCACTGTGGTAAAACAGAGCCGTCCTCCCCATGGCCGGCGGCAGCTCCCCGCTTAGGACGCTGCTGTTGTCACTGCCATGCCCACTGCTGTACCGCTGAGGCCGCCGGGGCGCCGTTATCTTGCTGTATGGAGATGGCAGCACCGGGATTTGCGATTTCTCGTCGCTGAGGTTAATGCCACTGTCATTGCCGCTGTCGGAGTCGGTGGAGCCTCGGAAGTGGCCCACCTTGGCAGAGCCGCCTGACACCAGCTCGTTCACACGGCTGTTGGCTGCCCTCATGGCCTGCTTGGTCCCCATGATGGTCCCTCGGCTGGGTTTGCCGCTGACAGGCTGCACAGAGCGGGGGGCCACCTTCCCGACGGGGGCCGTGCCAGAGCCCTTCCCTGCAGGCTGCACCAGGGACTTCACAGAGGAACTGAGAGACTTTGACCCGCTGACAGAGAGGCCCCGGTTTTTATTCCCGTTTGCTTGCACCTTCTGGTTAGCTGTGAGTTTTGCCTGGCTGTTTTTACCGGGCGCAGGGGCGGTGAAGGGCGGTGGTAAACCCACACCAGAGGCAACAGGGGGGACCCCCAGCCTGGGGACGGAGCGCCCTGCCCGGCTGTTGCTGGTGCTTCCATTCTCCCTCACCATGCTTGCTTTGGACCCAACCGACGTCAGGCTGTCGCACCTCTCCAGGGACATGTGGCTACCATAACGGTGCACAGCTTCACTCTTCGACGCCTTCACCTTTAAGCTAGATGTCATCTTGGGCAAAGAGTGGTCACCCTTCAGGTTCATTTTGCTGCTGGCACTTTCGCTGAAGTAAGACCCAGCTTTCAACCGCAAATCTGCTTCGTCTTCAGCCTTTGGCGTGGCAGCTCTGGCAAAGTCCAGGCCAGAGGTTTTTCCCCCACCATTACCCAGACCAACAGGTTTCTGCTCCAGGCTCGATTTGCGTACAGGAGGTGTTGGCGGTGTTGGACCACCTGGCCTGGGCAACATGGTCGACTTCTGTGGCGCACTCTTCTTTCCCAGTGACGATTTCAAGCTGCCAGTGGCCAAGGGACCATCCGAATTCCCTCGGGTCATGGCCTCCGACAAAGTACTGTTAGTGTGCGACACTGGCATCACTCCCAGCGTGGTGGCTCCTCTCTTCAGCTGTGGCATCTTCATCACAACTTCTGACTTCTTTGCAGCTCCACTGGAGGATTTGCAGGCCATTTCGCAACCATCCACAACCCTCTGCGAACAGGCGAGCATAGTCTGTGACTTTGTTGGCCTGGATGCTGCACCAAAATACTGGGCAGCTTTTCCTGGCTGCTTCTCAGTACCAAACGCGTGAGATTTTGGAGACAGCAATGAGTCTGCAGGTTTTGTGTCCAACTGATAATCGGTGCGCAACAGCCAGGGATCTTCAAATATACCATGTGGATTCTGCAGCTCTTTATAGCTGAGGACAGTATTATTGTGGATTGAAGACGAGGTAGTTTTTGTTTTCCTAGGAAGACTAGAATGTATTGTTTCTATCACAGGCGTATCGTGAGAATTACTAAATTTTATTTTTACGGGCTGATCAGTGACACAAAAAGCACTTTTTATCTGAGATGCTTTGGTAGTTTCAGAGGTTTGAAGGCTTTTGCTGATGCCTGAGGACAGCTTGCTGGAACTCAAGCTCTCACTCTCCAGTTCAGAGAAGCAAAATCCACTGTCGTTCAGAGCGCTTTTCAGGGGGACAGATAAATGGGATGAATCCAAGTTGAAGGGTTCCTCGGACTTATTACAGCTGTAAGATGACTGTGCGACAAAACTGTCACTAGACTGGGCTCCATCACTTTCAATTGTACAGATGCTGACTTCACTAAGCCACGAACTGATGGAGGAACGTCTGCTGCTGGTAAAGGGATCCTTAGCAAAGGGCACAACAATATCAATATTTACACCAGTAGAAGTCTCCTGTGAGGTATAAGCATCAAACTCATCATTTATGCTGCTGATAATACTGACCGGCCTCGAACCCGATGCAAGGGCCTGAAGGGAGCAGTCGCTGTTAAAGCTAATGATACTGGAAGGTCTTCCATTATCCATAATCCCGCTAATGGATAGTTCTTCCACCACAGTGAAAACAAGCTCATCCTCTCCATTCAGCTCAACAGGCTGCTGCAAAGTCACCGTGGTGGTTAGTATATCCCGATCAAAACATTTCCCTCTGAATGCTGATCTGAAGCTGTGTACCTCTATCGCACCTGACTGATTCTGGGCATTGCTACCAACCAGAAACGTGCTTCCTACGGGGTTTTGCTCAGGTTTGTTTCCCATCTGCTTGCTCATTCCCACAGGAGGAGTCCGGACTGCATTGCTATTGTCCAGCTCCAAATTCTCAGCTTTGGAGCTCGGTACGTGCTCTTTCTGCTGTGGAGGTGGAGGTGCTGGGCTTGGCAAGGGTCTCTTCACGTACAAGGACTTTTCCTTAATGACACATTCAGCTGTGGCCTTATGCTGCTCCTGATTCCTTGAAGGGCTACACCTTGAGGACTGCAGGGAATCGGTGATTGTCTCTCTCTCTCCCTCCAGTATCGAGTCTATTATTTTGTTGTCAGCTCCTCTCTGTGGCTTGGAAAGCTCTGTTTTCAAGTGAGGTGTGCTCTTTTCATGACAATTGCCATTGCCAGCCCTTGGTGCAACAGCCTGGAAAGGAAGGTTATGTCCTTTTTTGGGAGATGCAGTTTCTTGTGGAACTGGTTTCTTAAATCCTCCAGAAGGAGAAGATATTTTTTCCTTTATCAGCTTAGACTGTGCATTTTCTGTACCTCCGGCGACTGGACTACAATTGGACACAACAGAGATTTCTCCACAAGCAAATTTGATGGGTTCCTCACTTCCATCAATGCACTCTAACCTTTCTTGTAGTTCAGCAAAAGTGTTGCATTTAAAATGGTCCTTGTCAGAACTCCTACCAATAGCAGAATTGTCTTTACTTCTCTTCTTGTTTAGGGATGGGATTATGGGAACAAACTCTGGAGGACCTTCATTATCTGTCAATTCCCTGTCAGACAAAGCTGCACCATTGGGACCAACATAGATGACAGTATCACAAGACTGTTCACTGCTGGAGGAATAATCAGGATCACTAGATAGACTCAGGACAGGAAGGTCAGGGTCAAGGGCAACAGTTCGTGGGTGGAAGGGTCGCAAATGGGGCGGTCTTCGGACATGTCCTTCTTCACATGAACTCTCTCCTCCAGACGAGCTGGATGCATACTGCAAATGATAAATAAGGGGAAAGTTATTAATATGAATTGATATACAAGTAATATATATGTACATATAATTGATTAAAAGGTCAGGTTTGCTATATGCTCTGTGCTTTGTGTATACTATCACAACTACATCTAGTGGAAAAATGTTAGAGTGTGAATTAAAATGACAAGGTCATGCTACATAGATTTTACTGTATTAGGAGTAATATAACAATCACATCTTTTCAGATAATTTCCATTAAATATTATGCATTGCCTTTCTCCTCAACAGTTTTCTGTTCATTCCTTATTGGTTTTTAATTAATACAAATAGGAGCTTTTGAGATAGTTCCACATATAAGCAAAGAAAGAACACGTGTTTGTAACGAGAAGAAGGGAATTTCAGGATTAAGGATTGGGGGCAGGATGATGGCTCGGTGCCAAGTCATTTGTCAGTTCCTCTCCTGAGCTTTTATGCATTTACCGCCAAGAAATCCCATGTTCCCCCACCGAGAGGTTAGGAAAACTCATTTTAAAATGAATTAGTTTCTGCTTGTTTGTGAACCAACCTTGGATTTCTTCTTTCTCATTCGGTGGATTCGTGATGCAAGCTGAATGGTGGTGAGAGTTTCTGCATAATTAGCTGGGGAGTCAGAAATATGCGCAATCATAGTAGTTCTGCAGTTGATGTTCCCAAGCGATTCCCTCAACAACATTGTCAACTTGTTGTCCCTGTGTATCAAATGAGAACACTAGGATGGTTTAAAGAAATCACAATCATTTTTTGCAGATTTTTACACCACAAGCTGTGCTTTCACTCTCATAGGATATATGCATGTATGGTACATATAGATAAGAAATATGCTCCTATTATTTGACCACACTTAAAACGTGTCTAAATGTACACATACAAAGATACCAATATTTTAATTATTTATCTGCCTGTGTATTTGCAGTATGGTAGTCATTCTATTTGTTCCTTAGACAATTGTAAAACAAATTATTGATAACTAGTTTAGTTATCTCAGGTTTAGCTCATATTACCCAAAAAGCTCATGAGTGCTGTATTTTTAGCTGAGCAGACTTAGTACCTGGATAACTAAGCCCTGTGAGCTCTACACAAACAATTTTGATAATAAGAAAAAAATAAGTCAACAGAAATGGTAAGAAATCTCTAAACAAATATAACAATGTTAGATATCAGAAAGATATTATCAGTGCCACCCCAGCTAATCTAGTTTCTATTATGCCTGCTGTGCTCTGCTCTGACATAGCAAATGGGAAGCAGAATTTCTCTCTGAAGGCTTTCCTGGTGATGCCAGTCCTCCGCCATGGACAGCAAAGCTGACAAGACAGGTGACCTTTTGTCCTCCACTGGTCTCCAGGACATCTCTCCCCAGGGTTCCCTGGAGGCTGCTTCCTATCGCCCCACTGAGCTGGCCCAACATGTGGGAACTACCGTCACGTCTGCTCACTAAACCATGGTCAGTGACAAAGTTGAAGATCTGCCCTTCCCTATTCTAACCCATCCATCCTCTACTCCATCCACAAACTTAGCAACTAGCCTGAGGAAATTATCTTTCTGCCTAATACAGAAAGAAAGAACACCTGTTTGAGATGCAGCACTAGATAAATATGTGAAATGACATGATTGATAACAATGGCACAAAGTTATAACGCATGAAGACAAGCAGCAATTAAATTTAAGGACCGAAGGCCAAGTTCTGGTAAGGGTGTTTACAATGTGGCTGTTGTTTTTAAGCTGGGCTCCCCACAGGTGTGTTTGACGTAATGTTATTGTCAAGTACACTCCACAAAGGAACACACCTAAATGTTTGCTTCTGCTAAACAAATGTGCAACACGGTGGTCTTCTTTTTTTTTTTAATTGAAAAGATGTATCATTCAAAAAGGCATACAGAAATAACAACCTTTGATGACTATACTTGATAAACTCTCCAGTATTCTCTGAAATTTCAATACCATTTTTAAATTTGGAAAAAGGAGAGAAAATCCTATGAAATTTTCATGAAATTGTTCACTAATGTCCAGCTGGCTGAGATCAGTCTAAATTCCAAACCCAGGAAACACAGAGGAGATAGAAGGAAAGAAAACATTTTGGCCATTTTGCCCTGCTTTTTTCAACAATCAAACCCTCCCCAACATTCCACCCAACTTAAATATATACCAATATGCATATAATTTTTGGCCATGTAATTAAGAATTTCATGTTACTACGTGACATTTTAAAAGTTGTGTGTATGTATATATACGTATAGACAGGTAGATGAATAGATTTATCTGTAACAAAAAAGTGACCTTAAAAGAAGACAGACCCCTCTCTGACAGAACTTCCTTTAACTTCATCTCAGGTAAAGAGTAAATTGTTGATGCAATTCATTGCTAAGGTAACACCAGCCACAAATTTAAGATAATGCAGACAATAATTCACTTACTTATATGGCACATGCTTAGCACCATTAATTAAGGCCAAAATTACATTGCCCAGGGCAGAGAGAGACAGACACAGAGAGCCTCCTCCATCTCGGCTCTTGCTCAGCACTTTTTCACAGCTCCCTAGATCAATGAGATGCAAACGGCTGCGTCCTCCAGACACTAAAACAAAACGGGGAAAAACAGTTGTACATCACATTCTTGCATGGACTCAAGCCAAACTTGGTATTCAAAATGTATTCAAATGAAGAAAATAATGAATACAGCACAGGATAATGACCAAATTAAATATTAATAGTGAGGAAACCAGATATTAGCCACAGCTACCAAAGTTAAAGGTGACTCGACTGGCTTCAGGGTTCACTTCATTTCTTCTTTTTTAAGTTCATTGCAAATTATTGTTTAAACTAACCCCAAACCACGTCATTTAAAAATAAGCAGTATGGTAAGAAGATTCATACTTCCTCCTTTGCCACTCTTCTCCATGCGATACTGGTATATGTGAAGAGTAAAAAGCATATGTGAATTCCTCCTATCTTCTTCCTCACATTCCGGTTTGCTGGTACTTCTGGCAGCAATTGCAGCATCAAGGAAAAAGGCAGCTTTCTCTGCTGTCGGGGCCCTTAGCTCACTTTGGTTTTGAAGCTTGAATATAAACAAGAAAATGACTAATTAGCACAGGGGCATTTTTTATTATTATTTTGTGCTGAACTGGCTAAATCTTCAGGGCACTAAAAGAAACAAACATGTACACCATGGGAGAAGGGCTTATAAATTAAAAGCAATAAATTTTTTTTACTGTCTTAAAAGTTGTCATAATTGTTGCCAGATAAAAGGAAATAAAAAGCAGAAGAAAGTCAGGCTCAGAAAAATCTATGTTGCGACATCCATTATACCTGGGTTCCACATATTGGATCTTCTCTCAGATAAACCCCGGGAGACTGGCCATCCTGAAGGCTGCCAGTGGCTACTTCAGCTAACAAATCCTTAAGGTTTTCATCTTTGCCACTGATCTCCACAGCAGATACTCTAATAGAGAAACGAGTCCCAGTTTTTTCTTTACGTTCATTGATTAATTTGAAGAGCCAAGAAATTGCACAGGGGATGATACCAAGGCTTTGTGTGGAGTTATCTTTCCCAATCATGGTAAAAGATTTTCCTAGAATGAAAAGACAAACATGAACTTAATTCACCTTTCTTGTACGAGACAATGTCTCTTCATATCACCATTGTACGTTACAGGTAATGCCATGCGCTGCACAGATAATGGGAAAGAACAGATGCAAAAACGCAAAGTATTTAGTTATTAATCCATTACTATTAATTCAACTGGTTTTGCAATTTTTGTAACTCAGACCCACAGCAAATTAACATTAAAAACATCTCTGATCTTTGATTTTCATCACAATGCCCCTATATAAACTTGCTCTTGAATAAGCTAATCTGATGTTACGTTTTACCTTTTCAAATTAAAACTTACAATCCCAGTGTAGAAATAAACCATGATAAGTTTGCAAAGCTAATTAAAAAGAAATTCTAATCTATTCATATACTCCAGGTTTATTGTTCCAGGAGCTGACAGCATGTAATTACCAGACTGACATAGTAATTAAGTGTAACGAATTTGGGAGCTCACCAAGCTTGACATGACCAAAGCAAAATATGCAACCATCTGCACCATTCACAACAGACTGGATTACTTCTGCTACTGTTCCAGAGCATACCTCAGCCTGAAAGAAAGATTGGAGACAAATAAGTAAAAGAGCATATACTGCTATGGTTTTTACTATTCTTCTGTAATGAAATGAATGACTCAATATTTTTGAGGCGCAATATTCTCCCCGTTTTTATGGCATCAGTCCTATTATTTTAGTAACTATGCTATCTTAAAAAATAATAAAATATGCTACTACAGCCTAAAATAGTTCTCAATTCTATTAAACCAATTCTCTTGGAATATTGATTCTATGACTAATGTAGCAAACCGAATGCTATCCAACCAGGCTTCCTGCTGGTATAATAGCTTAGCCAAGGCTATTCAGCAATAGTAGCAACTCCACTGAAATTAAGGTACTCAAGAGTGCTCACAGGAATTAAAAAGACATTTATACTGAGAAAATGCATTAAGATCCCCGAATAAGATTTCATAGTATCACATTTTCCTCTTCCAGGGGAAACATCATCATCAGTAAAGAACTTGCTAAAATATTTGAGAGTACTAAAACCAGTTTATCCACATCAGTGAAGGTTTCAAATATATAATAAGATGATCTATTAAGTACAGCAACTAGGGGCAGGGGAGAGGGTTGGTGTAAATATGTAACTACAGTGAAATGATAAGGCTCTGTTTGCAGGTGCATGGCAACAAGCTTGCCTCGAGCAACGACGCCTGCACAGAAGTGGCTGCGCTGGCCAACGTCACCCAGAAAAACCACAAACAGGCCACCCAACAGACCCACCACAAGGACCTGAAAGAGCCTAGCCCAAACCAGGGGTCAACAACCTGAAGGACCGGTGCCAAAACCAGCAGAGAAGCAGGCTGTGACCGGCCACCTTGCAGCAGGGCTGGCAACGCAAGTAAGAAAAAGGCACTTCCAGTTCTGGACTAATGTTGGGATCACTGTTGCGTATTTCTGCACAAAGATGCTGTTTGAGCTTATGGAGAATCTTAAAACCAGCCTCCTGGCGCGGTTATCATTGCTTTAGGCACTGATCTGTGTGGGAGGTTATTCTCCATCTTTAGTGCTTGGACCTAATAGATATTTTCATATCTTTAGTTTAGGACCCAAAAAATTAAACAAAATCCTAGGAGAAGATCTGAGGGTGGGATTCTGAACTAGATCTTGTCATGTTTTCTCAACATTAATATACCATTTTCACCTTGAATGTTTTGTGTTTTATTTTTCTTTCATCAAACCCTAATTTTTTTCAGGCAGTTCAAACTTGAAGTGGTTCTTCATACTCTGTTTAATTTTTTTCCTCTTTTTAAAGTTGTTCTAGGATCCTTTTTCTGAACCCAAGATTTTTCCCAGAAGGAAATTTCAGGGTGAAATTTCCAATCTCACCGAATATACTGCAGCTCACAATCCTCTCAAATACCAGCCATCCTATTTGTGTATCAGATTTCAGGTCTGGGGCTACTACTATACAAACACACCCTTTTGTAGGGCAAGAGAAAGGCATGCACCATCAGCACCACCATCAAGATAAAATAATCAGTCAAAAACACAGTATAAACAAACTGGAAAAGGCGAGGAAAATATAAAAGCTCCCTAACTGTTTCAGTATAGCAATCCCATGGGGTTAGCTGTATCTCTTCTCCTAACAGCAGCATTTAGTTTAACATTAAGCACACGTTCATTTCCCACTGAAAGCAGTGGGGAAGGACTTCATTTCAGTGACATCAAACGGGTTAAAACCTAACTGGATGGAAAAGCAAATTTCAAATTGGTTGTGTGTCTTTAACAAGAGAAAATGCAGGAAGATAATTTAGTCGGCAAATCCATCTCCCCAGCTACTACTCCTTAATTTTACATCTCGACTAAACTGAAAATATAAGAATTTACCCACTTGTCTATTAATTACCATGTTTTTTCCAGGCATTAAGGCAACTCATTCAAATAAAATTCCCCAGAAACAGAAAGAACTCTTAAGGCAATCAAATGCAGTGGCCATGAGAAGACTCAGGAGGTTTATGCAAGTGACTCCAGTACCTGCGAAGCATCCTGGGGGAAAACCGCATCAAAGGCAAACATCTTTGGGACAGCAACAACGCCTCTCCTGTGACCTGCATTGGAAGGCCCACTTGCCGCTGGATCATAAAACGTGATTTGCTTTTTTCGCGGGTCTACCTTTAGAAAGGACATGGATTCGGATGTTTCATGTGCTCCTTGAGAGGCACAAATCCTTACCATCACTTTCACCTGCAAGAATTCAGAAGAAAGCAGCAACTTGAGTTCCCAGCTACAGATAAACACATGCAAAGCATTCTTCCCAAACCTACTCCTCCTCCCATGACACATTCATTTGTAATATTTAGGTGTGTCAGAACAACCGTGGGACAATACCAGAGCCAGATTTTCCAGCCTGGTTTCCACCCTGGGGTCTTCACTCAACTAGCTTTTAAAGGTGCACTTTGTCCCTTCAGTTGACTCTGTTCCAGTTTTACCATTTCAATTTATAAATGTCTGATCTGCAGGTATAATCCACTGTAGATGTAATACCATGCCTAAAGAAAAGGAAACTCTAGTCTGCTACCTTTCAAGTACTTGATGTGACCGAAAGCACAAACCGATCCACTCTGAAAATCAGTCTGAATAACACAAGGCTCAAACAGCTAGTGCATTCAAACTGAACTAAATCTAGAAACTTTCAATTCCTGGTTCACGTTCTTCTAATAAAAAGGTGCTTCTCTTATAGCCTTCCCAGGCAGACGCTTTTATGCTGTCATTGCTAGCCTCTTTGGTGGGTAGTTGCAGATTTAATGGGAAAGAAGGGAAGAAAAAAAAAGCATTAAAAGGTCAAAAAGCTTGAAAAGAAACCACTCACAAAGTACATTTCTATTGCAGCATTGCAAATGCTGATTTCCTACACACGCCATTTTAAGACAGCATTTTTAGAGAGCTCAGACATGTGGGCTGTGATTTCCAAAGCAGCTTATGGGAGCCAAGTGACTGGGTCTCACTAAAGTTCAGCAAAGGCTGCACACCTGCTTCTTTTAAGCTTCCTGGAAATCATACTCTTTGAAAAACTGTGAAATATTGCCTCACACCCACTTACGACCATTTATCCTTATGAAATGCTCCCAGGTCAGAACCAGCGTGTTTTATACACCTTGCACTGAAGTAAATGACTATTACAGGCACAGTGAATCACTCTGCCGATCTTCAATTCTGCACTGCCCAGCAGATCAAACTTAAGAGAAAAGCAACGCTCAGCCAGAGTGACTTTCCATGGCTGATAGGAAATGTTTCAATAACAAGCTGAACAACAGTATTATCTCC
Organism: Pygoscelis adeliae; assembly: GCF_000699105.1. NCBI lineage: Eukaryota > Metazoa > Chordata > Aves > Sphenisciformes > Spheniscidae > Pygoscelis > Pygoscelis adeliae. The sequence continues at coordinate 1,905,489 of NW_008824031.1, forward strand.
TTATCCAACTACCAGACAACTTTCACAGCACCAGTGTTAACCATCTATTTTCACTGGGTGAAAAGCCTCCATGGCCGTAATGCACCACAGCCAGCAGAGGTGGAACAATTTACACCCGTACTCTCCAGAGCACCCATTAGGAGCTTCATCTTCTGCAATGCAACTACTGACCCACAAAACACCCACTCCTTTTACAGCACTTGCACTTGATTTGGAAGGGGAGTGACACGTAGCAACCCCTCCGCTGCAAATCACCAGGTGAACCCTCCAAACACAGAGCACGCAGTCACTTGCTGATCTGAGTCAGGCCCATCTCTAGCCCTGAGCTGGATGTTGCATGGGGAAGCCGGGTTGGCAAGCATCCGTCTCTGATAAAGAATGATCCTCCTTTTCAGTAACTTTTTATTGCTAAATTTAACCTTAAAGCTGCCAGAACAATTTGACTCCTATATACTATGTTCTGAGAACATTATTTCATTAAAACGGTGTGCACTTATTACACTGACACATTCTTTGTGTCTTTTAAAAAAAAATGCGCCTTGCAGTCAGCACTTCCCCGTCATTCCTGTATCCAGAGAAATAATGGCAAAGGAAGACCCAAAGCTGAAAAACTACTTCAGCAAAGCACAACATGGGAAATGCAGACAACGAACAGAGACCAGAGCAGGCTGAGCCACCCTCTAGGACTGCCCCTCATACCAGACAAGATGACAAGGTGATGGCATACACACCTGCACCCAGTGGGTGCAAGCAAAATGTAGTGTCCAAGCCAGGATGATCCACAGCAGACAGGTGGGTGCAGCAGCAAGCACCATGCTGAACTGTCCCTGCCTTTATCAACTGGGGAGGGTGGGTAATTTGAAGATTTCGTTTAGGTCCTCAACTGTTTCATTTCTCCTGCTCCTACTTCCTACAGGGGCTAAGCTACACACAGGCTTCCCTGCACAGTTACTCAAGCATCCTAACAGAAAATATTTTCCAGAAAGCGGCTATAAAAGCTTTTCCCCAACATTTTTTCCAAACAAAGAGGTTAAGAAACAACCGACCCCTCTAGCAAACGCTTTCTTTTCTTTCCCCTTTCACAGTGATATGAATATGAAAATACAGTCCCAGAAAATATAGCAAACCTTAGAATAAATGAAACAGCCGCTTCAAAAGCAAAGTGCATCAGAGGTGACACACTCAAGGCTCTTTCCCCATAAAAGCTCCATGAAGCCAGCTTTGTGTATTAGCCTGCTAGCTCAACCTTGACATGCTACCAAGGTGCTCAGAAAAATAACCTCCCTCAGGAAAAAAAAAACAAAATACTTAAATATATATAAATATAAATGCCCACTTCAGGGTCGCTTGATTAAAATGAATTTTAAAATATACGCTGTTTTCAAAGCACTTCTCTAAACAGTCCTTTCTGTTCTCTCTTCCACCTATTATTAGATTATAGCAGCCAGAGCTTGGATAAGAGGAAAATTGGTTTGCTCCTGACCTAAACAGCAAGTTACCTCCATCAGAATGTTGCTCCCCTAAAACAAAGATGGCTTCACCCCCAGAAAAACCTTGTGTCTCAAATCAGTTTTTTGAGACCACCTCTCTGAAGCAGAAAGATACTAAAATAGCTTCCCATAATGGATCAGATCCCAAACTTAACAGGCCTCAAGGGTCATCTTCATTTTTACAGTGGAAGTGAGCTTACAAGACAAATGGGAGGGGAAAGAGAAAAGCAGCTCAAGGGAGTTCCTCTTTTAGCATTTTGTGTATAAAAGCTGATTTGCAGAGTAGAAAAACACTGATTTCAAATTTAGTTTCTCTGCCCACTAAATCTATCTATAAGTGATGCCTACCAGATATTGTAGGGTTAGGATGTGTCACACTCATTCATGATGCTGCGCCAGACTCCGACTTCACTCGGAAATGAAGCGGAAATGCTCATGAAAGTACCAACAAGCACAAAGATTACTCAAACGTATCCCTTCACAACAGCAAAAACTAAGTGCAGGCAGATCCCAACTGCATGCACATGCTTCTAAGTACGTAAAATAAAGGTTTGGTGTTACCTGTTTATTCTTCTTACACTTCTTGCCCTCCTGTGTTTCAGGACCAATCTTAAGTGACAGGTTTATATTCTCAGCTCTGAAGTTCATCCCAGTACTCTTCTGGGATGAGTACAGCAGACAAAGCAGCGTACTATAGAGCCAGCATGGTTCCTGCCTTAAGGATGAACTTAACTGCATCTTTTCCTGGGTGTCTTTATCTAGTTCTCATACAAAAGGCATGCTCACCTGTAGACATAGCAATGTGCAGTGCAGGAAATCATCCAGATACAAGGGCTTGCAGTGAGGGGATTCAAGAAAACGTGGGAACCTGCAAATCTTAAAGTAACTTTGGCCCGTAACCAGGGAGCATAGCAGCAATACCTGCACTGCACTCTAATGCTTTTATTTGCTTATGAAAATGAATGACTAGAATTGAGTACAAGAACATTAATTTCAGGCCCACTCAGGATCACACCCTCTGTGGGCAGTTATTCAACAACATGGCCAGCTTTCTGGTGGTCAGTTCCAACTGCAGCAGTACCAGCTACTGGCAACGCTTGCACAAAGCAAAGAAAACAGAAGATAAGGAATTTAAAGGAGAATGAATGAAGAAATGGAAGAATAAGACAGGTCTGAAAGAATAAGAATAGGACTGGGAGGGGGAAAAAAATAGAGAACTAAAAGGAATAGTGGGGCGGGGGAGAAAGAACAAAAAAAAGGAAAGACAATACAAAAATGGCGATTCCGGAAAAGTAATCTCAGGCTCAGGGCATCTCTGCCCTGACCACTTTTAGATTCCTTTAATGAGAGCTAAGATGGCACATCCTTCTTGCGATGGGGGTGACCCTTCCTGCTAGAACCAGGGATTTTTAGTAACTCCTTTACCCACCCCCCCTTTTGTGTATTTCTTCAATGTTACAGAAAGATGCAGAGTAAGAAAAATAATTACAAGTGGAAGTTTATCATTATCAAAGATATGAGGATTTGTACATAGACATTCATACAGACATTGAATATTGGATAGAGGCTCCATTTTAATGAGGATGTTGATAGAAAAAGAGGATAGGTTTGTATTTGAGTTCAATTTCTGCAAACAAAAATAAACACAAACATCACAATACTTGCACATTATTAACATTTTTCTCTGTGCCTGAAGAAAGCCTAAATCATGCAAACCACTGAAGTATCTCATTAATTAACTGACTCTAATCTGGTGGGTTTTGTACACTGGGGGTTAACGCTCAGCTGCTGAACTTTCCAAATTCATGTTTCTGCAGGAACCAGGAGGTCAGCAAAATTGCTGAAGGAAACCCTATTAAAATCAAAAGTGTTTGGGGAAAGAAGATGTCAAATACATCCTGAATACGCCATTAAAAGATAAAGAATTTTAAAAGTAAATTAAAGAGGCACATAATTTGAAAAAGCCCTAGAAATGGGTGGCATAAGGTCAGAGGCCCAGCCACCCAGCACAATGGGTGTAATTTTAACCTTCACTGGCAAGTATGGGAGAGAGATTCATAGCAATCAAGAAATTTTTAGTCTTTTTTTTTAAGTTTATCTGTCTGTCAGCCTACAGTGGAAGTCAGGGAAAATAAAGGCTATAAAAGCAAACATCTGCAAGCTAGAATTCATTTGCTCCAGCTATGTAAGGGCAAATCCAGTGGATGGATGCTGTAGCAGAAAAACAAAAGTCATACAGCAGTTTTCTGCACGCATAAAGAATTTTAAGGGAGACAAACTGGCAAAGGGCAGATTTCTGAATCTCCCCTGTGTGGAAGTCAATGGCTATGTGGAGGACTGTGGGGCTAAACCCCATACAGTTTCAGAAATATCTGATGAGACCACTAGAGAACAACAGAACCACATAGTACACTCAAATATCAGTAATATGTTGGAGCCCTGAGCTAAAACTCTAGACCTTGACATCTCGGACCCTTATGAAAGTCAAATATAGGTGCATATTTAATAATTCTGACCTAAACAATGAAACATCTTGGAAACTGAGGGATGCACATCCTGGCTGGTACCTGCCCTTCCTCCTCCATTGCTACTGTCTACCCCGTTTCACACCTAAGGGTCACAAGGAGAGACCTTCTGCCCCATCACCACGTGGCAGTTGCTGTTCCCACACTGTGACCTCCTCCAGGAGCGTTGTCCCCACGTGCCCCCTTTGTGCACACTCGTGATTTCCAGACCTCCCCCTGCATACTGAGCCAGCTGGAGTTGAGGAGAACAGGACAAGGCAGTCACAGCAACCAAAATAATGGGCTGGCTGCAGGACTGGTCAAGATAGTACAAAACATCAAGCGTATGTCAGTGTCAGAAAGCAGGATTGGAATAAGTAAGAGACAGACCAAAAAGCCATGAAACCCAAATTTCAAAGCAACTCTCTGACATGAATGTGAGACTGATGGCTAGAGGCAAGCTAGCAGTTTTATCTAATATAGCCCATATATTTTGGATATGCTGAACTGAATGGAGCTACAGCAAAGCCACGCATCAATGAACACAAAACTCCTCCAAGACCAGTGAGGCATGCGTCGTCCCAGAAGAAATCACGTCCAAGGCTGAATTTGTAGAGAAAAGAGACAGTGATAACAGAGAGAATGACACAATCCTACACAATTTTAGACAGAAACAGCCAGGAGACTGAGACAGTCAGGTTCACATTGATTATTACCCCATAATCAAAAGAGGTGGCAGGGTTATCAACTCTGAGACCAGATGAAGGGGAAGGACAGTCTCACACTTAAAGAACCAGAGGATTTGGATTCTGTTCCTAAGACTATCACGGACCTCTACTACATGTTTTAGACAATGAATACAAAAAATATTATATATATTTCAGAAAGTTGGTCATTCATCTTTTAGTGGAGTAAAGGGTGCCAAATACTCTATGCAGTTTAATTTGGGGCAGACGTGTAGACAGAGAAGACTCCACTAATTCACTAAGTAATGACTAGACTCCATGGCATTTTGAATGCTGAGGAAATTAAGACCCTGACCCAGCCAAGTATGTTAGCACAGGCATAGCTGTAACATATGGTACCTCCTTTGAAATCAATGGATGTGCAGTGTTCGTGTGTTTATAGTGATGCTTTGTTAGCATTTGATGCTTATATAGTTGTCAAGTTTCAAATTAGACAGAATGAGAAGGAAAAAATAGAAGGAATTAATTAAAAAGCATGTAAAATTTTAAAATACGTGCACTCAAGCCTTTTTTACTAAAATAAATTCTGACTTTATCTGTCTGTATTTTGGGAAAGTGCTGGCACTGTACTGGAATCCATTCTAAAAATGCTGGTCATATTCTGCATTACAGCAGTATCATAATCCCTAAATGAACAAGCAATTTGGTCTTTAGCAATAAATGTCATTATATCAAATTTGAATGGACACTAAATATTCCCTGGAAACACACATCCTTGACAGGAATCGTGCAGCCAGGAAGTTAATTTTGTCCAATGTTCACAAAATGGCGTATAACAGCAGGTTAATTAAATAACTATGTTTAGACATCCACCATTCTGAATTAAGATTTCTCAGCAAGAAATTACAAAGAATTCACATTCAGTTGAATAAAGACCATTTTCCAATGAAATCACTTATTTTTCAACTACAGTGTAAATCAAATTACAAAAGTCCTAGTTCAGAGCCAATATTTTTCATGGATTTAATTGTAACTGACAGATATATAACCCTTGCTAAATTGGTTTACTGTGGGTAGTTCTTACAAGCCTTTCATATACTGCCACTGCCAATGGATGGCAAATTTATATGCAAAATTGCCATGCTAGCATAGACCATCTAGCTCTCCTGGGAGAACCTAAAAAAAAAAAAAAATCACTTCTGTATTGTACTCTATTAAAGAAGAATTGATTCTCTACTCCCAGGAGACATGAAGAAAACTATTTCATTTTTAAAGGTGAAAACAAAGTAGAAGAAATGGTGTATTTTTATCTAATTTTTCCACATTTTTGTTTAAGCAGTTCAAGGCATTTCAGCAGGGATGATGAACCTTGGATGATACAGGACTACATACATGGATAGAAGAGTACTTAGTATGATGCATGATTTATATCAGAAATAACACTAGTCATTAGGAAACAAGCAGCAATAAAGATGACAAAATTAAGTACCTATTTGCTATCCATCATCAAACCATCATAAGAACCAGTGAATGGGACATACAGCACACTTAAGAAAACCCTGCATGATCAGTAAATCATATTAGCAGTACCTTAGCTATGGCTTGGTAAAGCATAAACGAAAGTACATGTCTAAAACACATAAATGGAGACCAATATGTATATACCTGTCCAAGAAACATGCCTGACAATTCAGGTTCTCTTTAAATGCTCCACTTCAATTGTCTCATATAGGAGGATTCTGTCATTCTAACATAAAAAATTGACAGGATCCTTGGAAGAGACAAGCACTTAAAGTTGCTGTTGTAAATGATGCAGTATTATAAAGAATGAGCTGAATAGAACCCCAGAAAAAACATTTTGCATGAAAAAGGCTTCCTACCAGGCTAAAGAAAAATAGCAAATTAGAATGCTACACAGCAGCCACTGTAAAAAGGATGTCTTTTTTAATACCACAATATGATAAATTATCTTAAGTAGCACATTAATGTCAGAAATTGAGCATAATCTAACTTCTTTCCAGTGACAATATTAAATGGCTTTCAGACGTCTTTCCTACTATTCTGACATTAAATTTAATAACACCCAGAGAGACCACAAAAATGATTCAGTTACAAGAATCATACTGTACTGGATCATTGCCTTTTAAGTAGGATTCAGCTACATGATTTGGACTCTGATGTTTTTGGCACATTCAAGAGAAAGGTATGAAATTTGCTACATAACATTTATCAGTAGTGAGCAAAATTCCTTTCAGTATCCAGTTTGCATTGGTAGTGGGATTTTCCTTTGTGCATGAGATCTTGTTATTGTTGATTATATGAAAAAACGGTCCCAGATAGGCCTACAGTTCTAAATTTTAAATTTTTTTTTTTTTTTTTTTAAACTTTTCCCTTCTTGGTATTCCTGAACATGGACAAACCCTACAAGCACCTGTAGAAGTATATAACATTTTGCAATCTTAGCAAAGAAAATTAAGCAAAAGGCTTAATCAAAGATTTGTATCACAGGACAAGTCCACATACC
>NW_008824031.1:1912774-1928885 GCF_000699105.1 Pygoscelis adeliae
TGTGAAATGTAAAAGAAATTAATAAGACATTTATTTCCCACCTTCCAAAAGAGTACTTGAAACAATGAGAAATTATAAATAGAAATTGCAAAAGATACATATAGGCTCTGTGCTGTAGTAAGTCTCCAACAACAAATGTGTTCAACCATAAAAAGCCATATAGCAATTTCACCACAGCAGAACTGTACGATATGCACGGAGACGATGATATGAGACTAAGAACAAATTTAGATCTTGGGCTCAAATAATCAATAACTGAGTTCAAGTGCAAGAACTGGCCATCATGATCTTTTCACATTCCTGCCTCCTCCAGCAGTTCTGACGATGCACAGTTACTGCCTTTGCTATAGTCATACAGCTTACAAAAAGCAAGAATTCAAGCCTCTTCCCTTCCCCAAATGTCCATCGAGCTCACAAGTTCAAGACAAGGTCCCACAACCAGTGACAGGACCTGTCAGCCAGACTGACTAATTCCAATTCTAGACACCACAGAAACACCCAAGATAGTCCTGATGCTGCCTATGCTCAATTCAATCAGTTCCTTAGATTCAACTGTCCCTTACCCCAATTCAGAATAATTCTTACTCATGTGTGTAACTTTGAAACCAATGAAAAGGACTTAATGCATGGAGAAGCTCTCCACTGTATCGGTGCTTTGGCCAAAGGGAGTTTCTTTGGCAGGAAAAGCCAATAGTCATGGTAGGACAGCTTTGAAAGTGCAAATCAAATAAGGAAGTTAAAATTCCAGGTATGGAAGTTAATTTGTTTGGTGAGGTCTTTTTTCCAAACGTTTAGGCTTACTGGGGTCCAACCCTGTACCAGCAGCAAAGCACGCGCAGCTGCTGCTTCTGCATCCTGGAGTCTCAGGATCCAGCTCTTCCCTCACTCAGCCACAGCAATAGCTCCCCTGTGAGAAGGTAATTTAGATAAATATACATGGGGGAGGAGGGGAAATCTTTACATTTCTTCAGTTGTTACCATCCTCTATTAAACTTCTTTAAAGATATTACCTCAAGGAAGAAGGCCAGTAAAGAAAAAAAATCAATAAGTGACTGTTATTTAAGCATTATGAGCCTGAAGAGGAACATGTATTTATATCACATACCGTTAGAGACCCCCTAAAACTAAAGATGCTTAATCTTCTTGCCTCCTGAACAGTCAATAACGTATTTCTTTAGAAGCTCAGATTCATGATAACAAACCTAATGCTGTAGCTTCCATGATGGCTGGTAAAATGGGTTACAGTCATGGCTGATTTCCTTACAGCTTATCATTTGTGCACGCATAGTTAGAGCTCCTTTTCTTATGTACATTACCTCACGTTAATCAATACTGAAGTTCATCTGCCTCTTTATCCACTCAGTAACTTCAGTGTCATGAGATCTTTTTGCAAGTCTTCACAGTCAGTTTTAGCTTTGGTTACTCTGAATTTACAGCTTCACCACCTCATCCAAACCATTTAGGAAGACACCGAACAGCATGGACACCACTGCTAACTTTGCTCCAGTGTGAAATCCACCCTCTTGTTTCCTACCAGTTATTAAACCACTAGAGAATACATGACAGCTTAGGGTTTTTTTAAGAAACCTAGGTCAGGGCACTTGTCAAAAGCTTTTTCAAAATCCAAATACACTTTATCAACCAGACCAACCCTATTAAAATGCTCACTGACTCTTTCACAGAACACTAACGTATGTGTTCCACCTGTAAAAGCTCCATCAGCTGATCCCTACCATATCACATTAATGCCTGCCTGCTTATTTCTATCTTTATTATTGTTTCAACCACTTTGCCTGGTTGCCTGGTCTGAAAGTCAGCCTTACGACACTATACATCTAGATTCCCTCTGGAGCCCTTTTTTCCCTTTTGGCCCCAAAGCGACCTCACATTTTCCACATTCTGTTCCTGTGTCTCTTATAATGTATTGAATACCAGCTAAAAGAAAACCTTGAGCATCAGTGGGGGGAAAAATGTTAAGAATTACCATAGCAGGGGAAATACGGAAAGCCAATCATATTGGTCATTGTAAATGTTTAAAACATATACCTTGCTTTAAGCTTTCAGTGGATTTACAAAAGAAATGGGACTACCTAGAGTATGTCATTACAGATAATAATTAGTTGTTGTAGGATTCAGGCCTTACTCACTAGTTCCGTTCTAATATAAATGGTATTTCTGCACAGTTGACATATCATTCACCACTTCAGCTTTTCATAAAGGGAGCCACATTGCTCCCATTGAAGTATCTTGGACACTTCATGGGTTTCCAGCTTGTTACTCCATTTTTCATTCTCGCATAACTTACACTCCTTAAATTTTATCTCTTCAGCCCCTTCACAGTAAGAAAAGGCACATTTCTCTATGGAATCCTGCCCTGCTCTGAAAGAAACCATTTGACAAGAAGGGAATTAAAACTTGTCAAGCTATCTGTGCTCATAGAAATCACCCCCTTGAGGAGAACAAGGGGTCCTCAGTGGGTCATTCTCAGCTTAGTAAGGTGAAGTGAGGCAGGAATTAGGCAGCCCACCAGCACTGCTATATTCTTACCTGTACAGCAGAAACCAGCAAGGAACCAGTCCCCCACATCATAACTAACCGTGAAAGACAAAACAGCAGCAAGCCAGGAGGTGAGGAAGGAAAAGGCTGCCCCACCAGCTGTACCTGGGAATGATCACACAAACCAAAGAGAGCACCAGCCACAGATGCTGCAGTAGGAAAAAGTGACTCCAGAATCCATCACTGATTCTGTCCCCTATGTGTATCTTGCACTTATTATTGGACACGCTGCAAGAAAAAGCCACAGAAAAAAGATAACCAGGAGGAGTGTAAAGTAAAAAGCTGTTAGAAGAAGAGGGACTGAAGTTAACAGAGGACCACAGCACATCTGCCAGCATTTGCTGATTCTTCTCTCAATTGCTATGATACTTAAAGTAGTGAGGAAGAAAGGTAATTACTTTATTCCCATCATCCTCATAACAAGATACTAGCTGACTAAATCTTGATCAGCAGAATCTGGTGAAGAGGAAATTATAATGGAGAATGTTACTGCACAGTGGGCTAAATACTACCAAAAGCTTCTTGGCATTGCTCAGAGAAGGTGAAACTATCAGTGTTTAATACTAAAAGAGCACCTATATGGGACTGACAATTTTCCTTTGACCACAAGTTCTAAGAATTAGGATACATGAGATTTCATTTGTGCTGACTCATAATTTTTACAAAAAAGCTATATTGCTGGAGGTTTTTTTTCTGTGGGCAAACACTGTAATTTATAAAGTTGCAAAAGAGGAATGGGTTAAGAGAGACATTTAATAGGTATTGCATATTTTAAACTGTGAATCAGAGAAGATGCCTAGTTACTTTATTTTTTTGAGCATTAAAACTAGTAACTAAGTACACCCCATCACCATTTGGATGGTCTAGATCTTAACTTAAGAACTAAAGGGCTGATTCAATTAGCAGAGAGCTCTTATCCTCTCCAGCGTAGCACAGGATTCTTCCAAATTGTGGTCAACAAGTACACAGTGAGAAGGACACAGCTAGAACAGTATCTTCAATAATGTTTTCAGCTAAAGAGCTAAACAACAGAGACATTTGAGGGTCAACAGCAGCTTGTTGACCCATAAAGTCTGGAAATTCTTGGTGTAGTGCACCAGGCAGGAGAGAAATACAACCCACATTACCAGCACGGAATACATATATATCCCATGTTGGAGGAGAAGCTCGCATAGCTGCTCAAGGTCCTGCCATGCCCCTTGGCATTCTGGTAGAGCTCTTCCCTTTGAAAGCCCTCTGCTGTGCTCACTAATGAAGAAAGTAAGTAGACCACATGACCCAAGGCATATAACCTCCTGCCACCTGGGATCATGCACTTGATCTTTATTAGCCTTTGTTGATCTATTTGGAGACACCAGATAAACCAGAGCTTTCCACGAAGCACAAGTCATGCTAGTAAGCCCCACCAGCCACCCTCAAAGCATAGGAAAAAGGCTGAAGTCTCTTGGCTACGCATAGCTGCAGGCACACAAGTGCGGTAAGGTGCTAAGACAGTTTTATTGAGCTGCAGGCACAAGGAGATACAAGCATGCTTTAAAGGTCTTTCTAAGGCAAAGCGTCTCAGAAATGCCACACTCCCTGTTACTCCTGGTGCCACGGCCAAGTACTAAGCCTCATGGAGAAGAGGCAGGCACAACAAAGGGGCTCTGCTAAAACACACACATAGAAAGGGTGTTCCTTAGCAAACCCTCCTCCACCTGAGAATCTCTAAATTACTCTGCCAGGTTTTCTGTATTCCACCATTTAATACTACATCCTCCTTTCTAACACACTGGAAAAACAGGAGAAGAAACCACTTTTTCTTCTGTGAGTTTCCACCTGCTTAAAATAGCCCAAATTACCCCTTTGTTTGCCAGTTAGCACAAACTCACTGACTTAAGAAATACAGAGTATTCTCTGTGAGCAACAGTGTCAGCTATAGGTATTTAAGCTGACAATCTCTTTATGTTAACGCTGATTTGTATGGTTACTCAAGGTGCGTATTTTAGCTCTCCTGTGCACATTACATACTTCAATTCTATCTTCAAACACTAATCTCTTGTAACCTATGTAAATAAGAATTCAGACTCTGCTGTGTGGGTGATCAAACAGTTATAAATATGAATAAAGCTCTAAATAATTGGGTTGTATTTTAATTAATTTTAAATAAAATTAGCACAAATTTTACAATTTGAAAGATGCTGTATTACCTAAGTTGGAGAGGCATCTATTTCTCTCCTGCTACTTCATTTCCATACTTCTGATTTACAATGACATTGAAGCAGAGGGAAACAAAGCCCCCTCAACGTATCTCCTTAACTTCAAGCAGACAGACAGCACCGGTACCAGTGGCTCAGCCTTGCTGGCAACGCAGAGACTACTTCTGCCAAAGGTGAAGCCTGTATGTGCATTGGTTTTGGACCAATGATGTCAAAGGAAATTTTGTCTCTTACTTTAATAGAGGGAAGGACGAAACAACCTTTGCCAATGTTGTTGTCAGTGACGTTAACTGGCTTCAAGGAAGCCAACACTCTAGCACTGAATCTGCTCTGAGGCTGCCAACTCTTTCCAAAGTCAACAGGTGATAACAGCTCTCAGGCACATTCAAACGGTTGTGGCTATCTCTCAAGACCCTTCCCTGGAGCCTATCCAACCCTGTTCTAGGCTGAAAGCTTCCAGCCCTGTTAAAATTCATCTAGAAAACTATTTTTAAAAAATCGAAATCCGAAGTTACCTTTCCAATGCCAGGGTTGTCCTTGATTTTGGACACAGCTCTCAGAAGGCATGGTGGTGCTGGGGGAGGACAGAGCTGCAGGATGCCACTAAAGTTAGTAGCATAAATAGAGAAGTCATGTGTGTGTGGCAGGGGCGGATGGTATTTCTTTCTCTTCGAAGACAGGTTAAGCTTCTGTGCTGCTCTGTATAAAAGTAATAGCAAGAAAGGACAACGTTACTAGGTGTTAATGGGAATCTGGACCAGACAAACAGATGCTCATTGTCATCACTGCCTGCTTAACAAATCAAGTCATTGCGTTCTAATCTGATTTCATAAGGACAAACCATCAGGAGACAATTAGAAGGAAATATAGGTAGAAAAATTACTGGCAAAAGATTCAGTTAATTTCTCCCCCAACAGAGTTCCAATTATAATCTAACTTCCCCCTCTTTCCCCCAACAGCTTGACAGCTGAATCCCAAAATGCAAAAATCTCACTGACGTAATAAAAAGCTGAAATAATCCCCTTGTCACTGGCAAGACCAGATGGACTTTGCTGGTGATAACATTATGAAAGTGATTCTTTGTACTCTATAAGTTACTCAAGGCAGAGAATAACACTCCAAGTCAGCTGAGCTCAAGATCCTCTCTTGTTGGCTGCACTGGAAATCCTTAGATAACACAGACAGATTGGTTTTTCCTCCTCAGTCCCATTCTTCCACATTAAAAGGGAAAGCTATTAAAGAGACATGCTTTAATGTTCTGAATGATAATGAACCTGCTTTTGAAATGCAGAATTTCAAAACATAAAAGATGAAGAAGGAGGAAAAATTAAAACATACAATTAAAATTGTAACGTTCTTCCTGGTGAATAAGAATAGGAACATAATCAGTTTTTCTGCTATTCCACTTCAGCAACACCAAACAGTATAGCAAGAAACAAAAACAGAAACTCGACTCTATATCAGAACTCACATGGGAAAAAATCACCTTGCAGAGTTAAGCAGAACAAATGTACGTGTTAGTGAGTACACGCTGGGCAACTGGGGGTGGCAGTGAGGGTGAAATCTCAGCTCTGTCAAAGCCAAGGAGAGCTTTGCCACCTGTGAATAAGACACGTGTGATCCAACCCTGAGACTGTCAGTAGATAGCACACCCTCAGATACATATCGTAAAAGCATCCAACGTGCTATCTTTTAACATTACTTCGAATGACTGTTAAGCCAGCAAAAATGTGAAGTGTCACACTGTCAGCATCTGTGGGTGACCTGAGACCATGTTACTGATGCCAACAGGTCTTCTGGGGGCAAAGCACTATTCTGGTCCATGCTTGCAATTTAAAGGCCTGTGACTTTAGACAAATCAGTTTACAAATACGTGACAACAAAAAGTCCCTTTACACAATGGCAACTTTATATTTTCATCACGCCTTTCAGCCCAGGATCTCCAAGTACTTTTCAATAAGAATGAGCTGGCATTAACATCTGTGAAGTATTATAAGCAACAGACATATGGAGAAACTAAGGCAGTGCTTTGCTGTCATACCTAATTCACGGTAAATCCAGACCCCTAACCTTGTCACGAATCCAGTGATTGAGCAGCCTCAGGCTGAGTCAGCTCAGTAAGCTGATCAGAGAAGGAAACTCTTCCTTTGGTTGTATTTATGGTAGGTCAGAAACAAAAATGAACACTGAGAGCAGGAGGGCTGCACAGTTTCTTCAGCAGTGCTACTTGCTTCAAATGAGTTACAGTACAAACAACTGGTTGTATCTGAGAGCAAAATTACTCACTTGGGTCAAGATTAGACAGCTCATCAGCATGAGGGGCAGGAGTCTCAATACAGATCTCCAAAATTCCCAGTCCTATACTCTACATTCCCACATGTGTGTGTTAAACTCCTGGACCTCCATCAACTTCTAGAGATGCAGACCCCCTGCGTGCTCCCTTCTCCCTCTACAAACACTGCAGTATTTAGAAGAAGACAAAGACTCATGTGATGAAAAAATGAGGCTGTAGTTCCAAACTCAGAGGGAGCCAGAAGCCACTGGCTTTTGAGGGACAAGTTGGACTGTTGCCTATGAGGAAAGCAGCAGCTTTTGACTCCTGCTCCATCCTGAAACCAGCAGGAACAGTCCCCCACAGCAAAGCAAAACACTGCAAGCATGGGTTTATACAGAACCTCGGGGTTTTGGTAGCAATGAGAACTGATTTAACTGCCGAAATCTCAAATCCCCTTGCTAATACCTCATTCAGTATGAAAACATATGCCTGAAATAGGACACCAGGCAAACAGTTGCACAACTTCACTATGGTTGCAGCTGCACATTAAAACCGTAATGCCTCCTAAATTATATGCAGCTTTACTGTGCAGAAAGGAGCCTCTACCTGTTGGTACTCTCATTGTGGAACTCAAGACAGTCATTACCCTCTATCTCCAAGTACCAATTAACAATTGTGGTTATTATTTAATCATCTTGTCGATTAATATGAAAGATAATGTTTATTTCCTTGTTTACATGCTATGATCCTGTGTTGCAATGATAAAAACTCCTCAAGAGAATGTCTTCAAAGTGTAATCAAGATACACATTAAATCCTGATGAAATAATTATTCCTTCAATAGATTTGGCTGAAGGAGCTCCTCTGGGAAACATAAGTGAAAGAGAATGAGATACAAAGGACAAATTTACTCAGGAATTGTGTATTCAAGCACCTAACTAAGCACCAACATTCAATGAGTAAATGCACCCAAGAAGGCCAAGCTAAACAAAATATATAAACAAATAAACAGAAAATTCAGACTTTTTAAAGTATAGCATCTCTCAAAATAGCTCAGTAACACAGTTTTGGACCATTTCAAAAAGCAGATCTAAGATACCAAATCCATTACTAGTTGTCTTAACGTCCCCACCAAGACAGAACAACTTTCAAAGTGATTCACTTCCAACACTATTCACATGCTTTCTGCATCTCCAGTGTTCAAAGGACAGTGCCATATGCTAGCTAAAGCAATTAACTGCTATAGTGCTGATAAATCCTCTTCCTATGAGTCTGGAGTGCCATGATTTTACTAGGAAATTTGGCAAAGGGACTGCTGATGTCCATGCGAGATAACACGAAACTGAAAAAGGAGAGGAACTGGAGTAGCTGTTGTAGAAAATAATCAGTGCTTTGATGGGCAAGAGGCCAACTGCACTAATAATGATGTGTGTGGTTCACATTTAAAAAGCATCTCTTCTCAGGTAGCAGTCACAAAACTTAATTACAACCTCTCTGTGCGTGAATGCAAGAATTACTTTGCCCAACATTAAAATGAGGTTGTTTCTGGAGTAGGAACATCACAGACATATTGTACCAGCAGTATCAAACAGCTTGTTTGGTTTGGTTTTGGTTTGTTTTGGGGTTTTTTTCCTAAAAGGGAAAACTTAGGGATCTAATGGAAAGAATAGGGCAATTTAGGCACGACGAAACATCAATACCAAAACGCAGACTCTGAATATGAATGTAAGTAACTGTCACCCTCAGCTCCTATAAAAAGCACAGTCAGTTCTTTAACTGCTACAAAAGCCAGCTGGGCAGCAGCCTTCATATGCTTTGCTTGGGCTCCTGGGCTGGTCCAGGCAAAGAGCACCACATAAGGACTCATCAATCCTTATGCACTTCTTGCAGCACCAGCAATATACTCGGTGGCATCCCAGCCAAGTACTCATTAGGCCAAAATATAGGCCAGGCTGGTTTGGACATGGGCCCAACTAAATTAAAAACAAAATCCAACTTCACAAAACTCCTTACTTCAGTAAAATGCATGAGAGTATGTATTTACAGGGAGCCACTTCTGAGACACTTGAGGGTGCTAGATTTTCTGCAGTCCTTATCCAACAACCCATTAGTGAATTTATACCTAAGCTTCCAGTACTTTTTTTCTCTAGTATGCCTTTTCTCAGGTGGAATTTGTCCCATGAAGACAGAGAAGGCAAAGCTCTCATAAACTGGGCCCTTTTTGCCTAGCACCAGAGAGAAGTCGGGTTTATACCAGATCACTTTCTGCAGGAGCCTCATTAGGTGCCATGCCTATTTCCTGATTTGCTTCTTTTTCTCAAATTTAATCTTGCACAGGAGGCCCTCACATCCATCTTCAGCGCCACAGTGGCTGTCTGACCTTCTCCAATATCAACTTCTGTTTCCTCACATGGAAAATTATGACCTCTAGGGAATACGACACAAAACTTAAGTGTTACAGTCATTTGTTTTTCTGGGCATTTTCCAAGCATTTTGTCACAACTTTGACACAGATGTACGCTTTCCACCTACCTTCGCTTTCCCCATTCAACCTCCACCAAGCACTCTTCTACAAAACACTCTTGCAAGGGAAACTAAGCTCCACACTCTTATGCCTCTCCTCCAATTAAAGCATGAGAGACACCTGTGTATATTATTTTTACCTCTGGCTGTGAGATCTACTGTCTGCGTTTTGCTTATCTCTTCCCATCTTTAATAGAAGATGTCTTTTAAGATGCTCTGGAGAGTTCTTTTCTCATAGCTCGGTGTCACGGTAGAAAATAAAACTAATATATGGCACATGCAGGGGCACTCAAATATCAAATGACAAGGGACAGTCTCTAACCTGCTCTTTCCCCCACACAATTTACAGATTACTAGCTTTTCTGCCATGCATGGATGAGACCAGTGAGGAAAAGCATGGCCAGATCAATTACATAATGCTCAGCATCTAGGGAATAAGACTGTGCAACAACAGTAGCTACAAAGCCTGCCCATTAAAAGAATTTATTTTAAATTCTGTGTGGTTAACATGACATTTCAGATATTCTGATGTACAGCAAGCTGCTTCTAGCTTACTTTCGCTGTACACGTTCTGCACATTATAGCTGTGAAAGTAAACAGCACAATTTAAATCCCTAAAGAACAGTGCTCCTTCTGGGCATAATTTCTCCATGAAAAAGAAAACTAGATTTGAAACTTTTACAACTATGCAAAATCATAAAATTTTTGCTTAACACTTTGTGGAATTTATTAAGCTTCAGAAGGAAGAGTGATGTGAAATATACTCTGGGACACATACTAGAAATGGGCCAACTGAGAGAGATACAGAGGATTTAATTGACATGGTGGGTTTAAGGACAATCCGCCACAAGTCAGAAATAGAACTGGGAGTCCTGCTTCCCGTTATTAAGCTCCACTGGCAAAAATAATAAAAGAAAATTTCTGCACATACATTTTAGCATGACTCATTACATATTAACAGTTTTAGTGTTATTAGCCAGCCTTATCTTTCAGAGATCACTGTCATTATTCATATTGTGAGAATGCTTAAGGCCTTAACGGAGAGGGTCAAGGCCAAACAATTGTACAGTCCAAGCCTTAAATATCCTGAACTTTGGAGTTTACTCAAGAGTACACTTACTCAAGAGTTTTGGTTTGACCTTGACAGCCATCACAGGAGCAATTTTTCTCCTGATTCTGAGCCCTCTGCAAAGCTTGCAAAATTCCGAACACAGGTTTACGCTGGGAATCAGTCTACTCTAAAGCAAGACTCTCCCAAACTTTCCCAGTTCCCAGCCCAACAAGGCATCACTCCTCCACCACATAACCAATATCCCAAGCCTTTCCCACTGCAAACCAGTTCCAAAGGAAGCAGTGGGAAAGTCACAGTCTGTCATTGTATCTGCAGTTCCAGTTATTGTTTCCTTAATTACTCGTCAATACAGACAACAAATAGACGGATGTCCTACAATACACCCTCCAGCACTCTGTCCTGAGCCTTCCACAACTCACAGCATAAACGTGGTTGGCATTATTACTTTTATTACTGCTATTACTGTTTGATTTGTGGGTCTAAAATTAGAAAGGTAGCACAGTGAAAGTAGCAGTTGCTACACAAAATCACAAGCAAACTTAAAAATAAACAAGGTATCTGTTTGCACTAATGGCATTCAATTTGGAAAATAAAATCTGATTCAGAAAGAGCCATTTTTAAACAGAAAACTGAGAATGACTAAATCTGTCATGAGGTTTGGAAAGGACAGGCACCATCTGTATTCCTACAGTAAATTTTGTCCAAGGAGTCACCTAAAATGTATATGTTCAATTTTGAGGTTATGATCTGTTCTTCCCCCTAGAACAAGCTTACTAGGTTCCTGTGATGCATATATAGCTTCAGGAGGATATAAAGGCTTTCCTCACTTTAGTACCATTACACAAGTACAGCACCAAACCTTTGTCTGCTTAGCTGTCCCAGCAATGCTGTCGAGAAGCACTGCCAGGAAGAACAAACAATTAATGTTCCCTATTTCAGTGGTTCAGCTTCCTCAATAAATAATTAGTGCATCTGGATCACAATGCACAGCCTCGAACAACAGCATTTTTATAATGACTGATGGTAATAGAGTTTCAGTAAAAAACCATTATTCTGAAACATTCTAAAATGTCAAACCACACCTAATATTGTGGGGTTATTACCAAGGCAACTTTATGAGAGAAAGTATCTCCAATATGAGATTAAGTTCATGCCTTGCCTCTTGCACATAGCATAATCTTGCAATTCAGGCTTGAATTTCAGCCTCTCACTTTGAGTGACCTCTTAATTTTCTCTTACTATCTCTTATTAAAATCGGCAAGGCAGAAATAAAAATCAGCTATGTTGACATATTAGGAACATCATCTGCTCACAGCTGATCAGAGAAGACAGGTCCAGAAGGGATTTTAAGAGGTTATCTACATTTTCCCAGTGCTCCATGGTAGGATGAACTTTACCTAATACATTCCCAATATATATTTGTCCAACTTGTTCTTAGAAACCTCCAGTGAAAGCAAGTCCACAGCCTCCCAAGGCAATCAATTCCAGTTTTTAACTGTTCTTACTGTTAGAAAATTCACACCTCGTGTCTCTCATAAGTCTGCCTTGCTGGAATTTATGTTCCTTGTTTTCCCCCACCTCCCCAGCAGACATGCAGAGGACCTTATTTCCTTCTGCTGCAGCAGCTGTTACCTGTATGAAGACCACTACCACACCTCAGTCTTCTCTTTTACAAATGAGAAAGTCCTGATCCTTCCAACCTTTCCTCACAGGTCAAGTTTCCTTGATTTCTGACCATCTTTGTTGCTCTCCCTCTACCCTATTCAGATCTTCATAAAGTGTAGAATTCAGGCTTAATGCATTGGTGAGCAACAGTCGAGACTCAGTCGAATTCAGGCACCACACAGAAAGACCAGGCAAAGCCTTTTGGGATAAACTGAAATAGATCTCCGGAATATGACAAGTTAAAACAAACCTGCAGGCTAGCCCTGACATCAGAAGAGCTTCCTCATGCTGTACAGACCCAAGAGATGATCCCTCCTCTCAGCTACACATTACTATTTTAAACAGAAGCAACCAACCAAACCCATTTTCAAGCATTCACATGATTTGCACACAGGAATCCAAGAAGGAATTTTCACAGCTCTTCTCCATAATTTTTCCCCAGGTTTAAGAAACGCCAAAACACTGCTTGTGGCAGATCTTCACAAGCACCAACAGTTACACTCCAACCATTTTTTCCACTCTCCCAAACCAGCGGTTTCTGAGGTCGCTGCTACAAAATTGTCGTGAGTGATGTCAGCTCCATATTCTCCTCAGCTTGCAGATTTAAGACACTTTTCTGGCCAAAGAACATTGCTTCAGTAGCCAGGACCAGGGTTCAAGGACTGACTTTTTTATATATATATACCAGAATAACAGCTAGTCACCGCAGCCTGCCACATACCATTTCCAGCTCTGTTCACTAATGATGTTAAACAAAGCAAGAGCAGATGAACATATTGCTGTACTTCCATACTTGCTGTTTACAATTGTACCATATGACAAACTGCTGAAAACCTGTGTAGGTTAATCTTTATGTAAGCAAGACTGTCAACACCTAATATAGAAATATGTCAGTTCCCGGGCTGCACACTGCATAGCTAGCTACGTATTGAAAATATAGCTACCTGAATGCCAGCAATATTTCCTCACTCTGTTTCATGAACTAACTGAGCTAAAGCAGGCAGAACCACATCAATCTAAGCACGCTCCTTAGGCAAAAAAAGTTGGACTTATTTGCCAGCGAGACTCATGAAACAGTCAGGTTGTGGAAAATAAAATTCTAGTCTCATTTGTATTCTATCAAGAAAAAGTAATAAAGACATTTTTAAAACTACAAAGTAATGAAAGAGAAACAATGGTGCTAACTAGCCCTTCATTATTAAAGTAATTACTTAAATAGATCACTTAAAATTTTGCCCTGCAATATCAGCTCCTGGTGTACAGAAAGAAGCCAGTACAAAAATGACTTACCAGGCATAAATTGTTTTTGTTACAAAGGATATTACACTCCATGCTATTCATCAAAAACAATCTGGTATGAAAAGCAAAAGCATTGTGCTCATTCAGGCTGCTCCAGGGAAGAAACAGGAACATTTGTGAGTGGAAAGGGTGAGAGAGAAAATGCAGGACATGGCTAACAAGGGGTTCATCTGAAGCACAAGCGTCAGGCAAACATCAGGCAGGAAAGAGGGGGACAGAACAAGGGGGATATCCAGTATTTTCTCACATTCCCAGTCACATATAGCAGTCTGAACGTAAGTTAGCACCTGTGACTGTAAAGCTTCCTTTACCATAAAAGCTCTGGGGTGGGTTATGTTTTCAGGTTACCTTCCTTTGCCCCAACACACCATCCCCATGGACATACCTTTTGTATCACCTCCAGCTCCCTCAGTTCCACATTTTAGTGCACATTTAGAAAATCCACAGAGGACCCATCCCTGCTTCAGCTGGGTTTTATTTCAGATGCTTAGTCAAAGGCTTGACACCTATACTGCCAAGCAAATAACTTCTCGGGGGGCATTTACTTATTCCTACTGTTAGCAAGTTAAATGGTCACTGACAGCATTAAATGATGCAGTGGAAATCACCCAGGTACAGAAGTTGTATGCCCACACAATGAGTATTTTTAAACAGAGGAGGGACACATGGGCTTCTTAAAGCCCAGCGTTCCTGTTATTTATTTAACTGACATCAGTTCTGAAATGATATTTCTCAGAGGTATAATAGGCTGAAATTGCAGCACCATTTAAAATAGCACTTAGCAGGAAAATGTGAGATGCACATTCTTCCATCACTGCAGACGGAGAGATTCGACTACTTCTGACCCAAAGATGCTTACTTCAAATTTCAGCAGAAATAAGCAACTCCTGAAGACCTGTTTGAGAGATATTATCAAAGAATATTCTGAAACTTGCCCTGGACTCCCAACTAGCTGCACTAATAATGTTTAGATTAGACTCATTTTATGCTGATTAACTTCCACTGAGTCATTTCCTCACAGTAAAAACTCTATAGGGCAGTGCTTCTTAATAAGTGAGCTCCACCACTGAGGACACGAAAAGCCCAAGAAAGCAGAAAGCAACCCCAAGAGCGTCACTCTGTGCAGCACTAACTAATGCTGAGTGAGGTACTGGCTAAGCTCTTTGAAATGTTCTGCCAAAAGAAACATCTTCCATCCTCCAGCAGGAAGGATGAGGGAAGTTTCAGAAAGCCAAAATTCACTGCTATTTCACAGAGAATTTAAAAGCGCCTTCAGAGTAATCCTGCAGTTGATCAAGCACTGCAGCTATAGTGCTGGTGCATTATTTTGGCTTGACATTTCATTTTTGTTATAAATGATAATGTGGGATGTCTCATTTTGCCACTAGCACAAGCAGGCAAAGCAGTCTAGCTCAGAATAGAGACAGTGTCACTTGAAAGTCCATCTGCCCTGCAAACCGCATTCTGCACACAGTAAACGGAGTGTTAAGAGTGACTGCAAGTCAGCCATGAGAACTAAATATTCAATTAACTATAAGTCTGATTTTACTCTTTTGCCTGCTAAGTCTGTCTGTCTTAGTGAAGTATTAAAATAGTTAAATACATTACTGAAGAGTCTGAAAGTCACTAATAAAGTTGCAAAACAGGTGCAAACTGTCAAATTACATCCCTGCAGGAAAGTCACCGTTATCATTTTACCTATGGAATGCTCTGTTCCCACTGCAGCAAAACCACCAGTGCAGCTGCCACTGCCGCCGAGCTGAGGAGCCCCAAATAACGGAGTCAGAACAAGCACTGGTGCTCAGGAGTCCAGGAACGAAAAGAGCGGGCAGACTGGGAAGGCTGGGGTGGGGGAAAGGCGAAAGAAGTGCTCCTCTTGACAAGCCAGGAAGGGCAGAAAGAAGGGAAGAAGCCAAAGGGAAGAAGAGACTCTGGTAGCTAGACAACAGTGAGATTCCATATATTCAGGGAAACAGAATAAGCAGGTGCGTTCAGTTATGGATGAACGAGAAAATATAGAAATTTTTCATAAGAAAAATCCTTAAATTAAGGGAGAAAATATTAAGTTCAGGAAATCAGAAGATCAGAGAGAGGACAAAGAAGAAATATCTGCATGACTCCAGTCAAGATTATCCATAAATACTTAAGACTTTTCCCTAGTTTAAAATCCCTTCCACTGACCACCATTTACCCTCACAAATAAATTCAAACTTGGGTGGCTCTGAAGGCACAGATCTCCCCTCCGATATATCTGTGGGCATTATCTGTTTTAAATTATTCTGCTTTGCTCTTCCTCCCGGGCATCATGAATGTCTCAGAATATAGAGCTAATCCAAGACCCAACTGCTGCAACAGCAGTCTGCACTGATCCACCTAGAGCCACTCGAAAAGTCACCACATCTCCTGGGGAGGCTGCCTCTGGTGCTCCAGAACCTCCTATGCTATCCATCAAGGTACTTGGGGTTTACAAAAATCAGCCCTCTTCAGAGGCAGCCTCACATGATAAAGATCTTTAAGGCATCTG